>NC_091441.1:3649714-4012214 GCF_964237555.1 Oryctolagus cuniculus | reverse complement strand
TTTCCTTCATTCTCCTGCTGCTTCTCAGTCTCCCTCACCATTTAAAGTGTTCTAAGAGGTTTAGGCGTTTTGCTCTTTCATTTAAAAGAGCTGGGAAATTAAGAGTCCATCCTTTTAGTGACATTCTCTAACAATTCCTGTTTGGAATGCTTTCAAATAATTATAATTAGTATGGAGTAAATTTTTATTTTGATCCATTTTTATTGATTTTACCATGAATATGATAAATAATCATGTAGCTTAAAAATGTAAGGTATTCATTTTGTCATAGTCCTTAGTCAACATTTATGAGATGACTTTTATAAATCAACAAGCATGAGATTAATTTTTATAAATCTTCATTCCTTTCATATCTTCATTATAAATGCAGTTCTGTTGCAATTGAGATTCAATTTTTACTTTGTAAGTATATTTAAATCATCACTCAGGTGGGCTGAGAAAATGGCAGGGTGATAGTATCAATGAGATCTGAATGCAATAGAATGGTCTTTCAAATCAAATGTTACAAGTTTTAGCTTGTAAGTTTTATATTCTATTGTAGAAATATGTTCAACTGGGTCTCAAAAATGAAACAATTAAATATATCATCATACCTCTAATACAGACCTGTGCAGGATCTTGTAATTGAGATGCGATTTTGTATGTTGACCCAAATTTCATCGACAGATCTCAGATGCACGCGTGAATTTCCTGGTTGGTTTGCATTTGACAGCAGCGCAGTAGACAGAATTCCAGTGTTAGTGAACACTTATACCCTCTTCCTATCACCTCTTAACACTTATGCTGCCCATCGTGGAAACAACAGGAGAGAGTGAATTCCTCCCCGTGAACAATAAGACTTCCAGAATTCTTCAGAGTAGGAAGCCCCTTCAAAATGGTGTGTTAGCACGTGACCCTGCTAGAAGATGGCACTCTTCTTTAGAAATGCTGTAACACTTGTTTTATTTTCTTTGTCATTTTAGGTCAGAAATGCTTCATTTTTTTTACTGTTTAACAAATGCAGTTGACGTATATAAGTAGAATAAGTAAATGGAATCATAAATTTCACCATTCAAAGATTGATTTTCTGTAATGACCCTCAGTGGGAACATCTCCCAATTCTCATAAGGTTTTACAGTTTTTTTGTGTAGTCCATATGTTATAAAGATGTTTATCAAAATTTATAAATAAGTTTATAAATTCAGATTTGAACCATTTTAATGGCCTTATTTTCTGTTGTTTGTATGTGTCATCAAGTTACTAGTTAGTGGCCATTTATAATGTTTCTAAGTTTTAACTTAATAAACCATGCTACATGTGTAATTATTTTTCAAGTTTTTTTCCTAAAGCAAATTCTAAAGTTAGAACTGTTTTGGTAAAGATTTTTATATTTTTTTACATTTGAACAGTCTTCTCATTCATGCTCTAACCAAAAATGCCTGCGAGTTGTTTTTGTTATATTTATTGGGTTGGCTATTATGATGTTATTTTTATGTTATAATGTCAGTATTTTACTTGGTAAGATAAAGTAAAATTTCAAAGAAATTTCTGATTTGCTTTTTTTTTTTTGACCATTTATAAAATTATTTTACTCTTGCTTCCTTTGTGTTAACAATGCTTTTTTGAGAAATTTTGTGAAATAGTCTGATTGTTTGAAGTAGCAAATTTTAATAGTGGAAGAAAAAACAATACATTAATGTTAGATTGCATACTTGTCACATGCATATACTTTCACATGCATGTATGTTTTATTGAACTTCTAAATTTCAGGAAACTAAGCTTGTAATAAATTGTCATGTAAAGATTGATGATAAATGTGGTAGTCTTGGATGTAACATAAAGCTAAGGCTAGCCAACTAATGCCAGATTTTTCTTTCTTTTTTTTTTCCATTTCATTGGCTAATGGGATTTCTGTGGTTATCTTATGCCATAGAGAATTTGACAATTACAAATTTGAAACTGATAAAATAATCTTTTTTAAAAAAAATATTGAGAATTTTTGTGATTCTGTTGGTGATAGATTGTGGCGGCTAGGTCCACTTTTGCCCATCCTATTGTCAGTTTTATTTACAGTAAAAATCAAATTAAAGGTTTTTTAAGGCCCTGTGTTCTAATGCTTCCCCTGCTTTGAGCTGAATGGAGTGAGAGGAAGCTCCTGACTCCCTTGATCCTGTGGAAGTCCTTTTAGGACGCAGTCAGCACTGTGGCTATTGCCAGTTTGTTCTTTCTGCGCACTGGCCGCCTCGGAGATCCCCTTCTCCTCCCAGCCTTCTGGGTGTGAGGTGCTGCTGGCAGTCCTTTCTTGGTGCCGAGATCCTGGAACATATCCCACTGCCCCAGGGAGAAGACTCCCTAACCAAAGGCATCTAGGATGTATATATAGGATTTTGTATTGTTAAGAATGTTTACTTTTAGGAGAAAAATATTTCCCCAATCTGTATTATCTATTGTTAATTGCCATGATAGGTTTTGGTGTTTACATTTTACACAGTTTTATTAGGAAAATTTTATAAAGCAGGTTTCAGTGTTACTAGAAAATGCATAAAGCTTTTTTCTGATCCCACATGAAGAAAAAAGTTCGGTGTTTCTAGTGTTGTCATATTTATATGTTTCAAGAAGCAGGGGAACTGTGTTGTGTTACCGTGGGTCTGTGTGTCAGCTGTGAATGACACAGATAATGTGGTTTTTATCAATATTAATACTTACTGGGGCACAGTTTCAGAAAGGTCAGAAATGACTGAGCGAAAATGTTCACAAGAATGCTTTATAACGTGCCTTGAAAACATGAGGCCGTTTAGCAAGCTTGATTGTCCTTGGCTGCAGAGGAGAGGCTGCACCTTGAAAGCCAGGACACTGCCCAGTGTGCGGAACAGCGGGAAGGCAGCAGTGCCTCCACCTCCAGAGTCTTTGTGAGCTCTCTGAGCAGCTGATGTCACCTGCAGCCGAAGACTGCGCAGGGCTTATTTTACTTGAACTTGGACTTATTTCATTGTTTTTTTCTTTTAATGTGGAGGATACTTTTTTGCCCATTTGAATTATTTGTCAATCACTACAGATTTTACATCAGTGTATAGATCTTCTTGGAGGAACTATTGTTTTAAAAATTATGCACTCATTCTTTTAATAATTGCCATCATCAGTGAGTTTAACAGAAAAAAAAAACTCTTTGTATTTCAGTGTAGACCATTGCTTATAGAACTGAGTGTTCAGTCACAGTCTCTGTATGTTTACCATGTGACAAATGCATAGCATGATCAGGAGAGAACGTATTAATTACTGTAATTAACACGTGACTGTAGAAGCCTTAGAGTAGTCAGCACGTGACTCTTGGTTATTTGTACTCTAGTGGGAATTTTTCACCACCAGATGCAAATAGCAGGCTTAAAATATTGCTTCGTTTGTACATGGAGAGAATATTCATCACAGTAGTACTGTACATCTAAGAAAACAGAAAGTAATTAAAATGTTGATTACTACAGTAAATCTCTAAAATGTCCGATTATTTGTGTTTCATTTGTGCTCGCATTTCTGAGAAGTTAGCTTTTGTACAGCAACCTACCATGATTATCTGATATCCTCCGGAAGGTTAGCTGAGTTGTTTCCTATATTACTTAGGAAAAAATTTCTTTTCACAATTGAAAATGTCAGCATCAATTTAAAGTAACACTAAGCATGTGCTTGCTTTCTGAATATTCTCCTCCTCCACCTCCCTGCAACCACCCTGCCGAGGATCTGGCTGTGACAGTTTGATTAGATCATCAATCCTCGCTGTTAACAGCACTTTTCCTGAACACCTGGGCTGCCGGGTCACAGCTGAATTCAGCTACCGTTGTTTCAGTGGCCCGATGTGCATTCACCATAGCAATTTACATTGTGCGCACAAATTAAAAGTTACCTTATAACAACAGTTTACTTTAAAAAATGACCCTCTCCCCGCCCCCCATGTTAAAGTTCTGTTATGTTGTAGATGGTGCATTTTTGTATGATGAAAGACTATTTTAGGACATAGTCACCTGCCATATTGAAGGTGTTTCTTGTTTCTTTTTCCTTTTTATTTGGGCCTTTGGATTAGAATTTCTGTAATGAAAATAATCTTGTCTTTCATCTTCTTCTTGTGTCACTTAAAAATCCCCTTTGACTGGATGTTTCAAATTTGATTATGTTTACCAAAGTTAAGCCTAAACAGATATTTGAATTTGTCACATATTGCTGAACATCTTCCTGCTCTCTGCAGCTGAATTCTGCACTTGAGTTGTCACAGTGCTCTGATTCCTATTTCTATGTATGCTCTGCTTTTCTACGTGTAGTTAAAGGTAGACGCCAACTTACTTTTTAGTGCATGTTGTTTAGTAGCAATCCACAGCATGAGCGTTCAGTTAAAACCGGAATTATTCCATGTTGATACCATAATTATCTGCTGTTTTTCCTCCAACCTTTTATTTTTATCATGAGGGCAGGAAAAATGAAAATTTTATCATTAAAATCGGTGATACTTTGGACTAGAGAGCTGATGTCTGGCGCTCCGCCACCATTTCCTGCTGGTGTGGAGCAGTGTTGGGGGTGGAGGGCTGAAGAGCGGCTCTGCCCAGTGTCCGCAGTGGTGGAAGAGTCACCCGCAACCGTGTCTGTGGCTTTAGTGGATTGTTCACTATTTTAGGGTACTGTGAACATTATCAAGCCAATCAAAATAGTGGTGTTTGGTGAAAAATATCATATTTCTACCCGATTTTTCAACTTTTTTACTCTCTCATTCTTTCTTGTTTGATAGACAAGCAAATGAGTGTATCCATTACAAGGACTTCCCTATTTCTGATGCACTTTTATTTTCCTATTGAATGAATGGTTTTGAGTCATTAGAAATTTGTATCATGATTTTTTAATGACGTCATCATTTATACTAGAACGTGGAAGCATACTTTTAGATTACACTAAGTACTTGTTAGGAAGATTATGCTTTGTAGAACTCAAAGCCCACGTGTGTGCCTTCTGGTTTTCTGAACCATCTGGAGAAATGACTCGACTTTGGTTCAGTGTAACCGCAGGCAACTGCATCTCTTGTGTTGGGCTGCTTACGTTTCCATTAGCATGGTTGCTAATGTTTGCCACCAAAATCTTAAAGTGTGTGACAGTTTTAAACTCCTGTAAGGTTTTGACAGTTGTGTATTGTGCTATGTTGACAACTTTATCTGATTAATGACCGAGTCACCTAGTTTAAATTCAGCCTTTTCTGGTTCCAGCTGTGTGACCTTGTGTAAGTTACTTTAAATCTCTGTTTTCACCTATACCTAGGAAGAATTGTAGAATCAAAGCTGGAGCTGAGGTTAGGCAACCTGAGATCCCTAAGTAGCTGCATTTCCTTGGACAAAGCTCTTTGACTGTGTGAGTCTTAGTTTCATTATCTGTAAAGCTGATGTGATAAAATGTATATGCTAGAGAGGATCAAATAAGATACTAAATGAAAAGTACTGTAAGGGAAATAAAATAACAACATGTAATAGTAGCTAAAACTCAAGCACGGGATTCTTAACAATCCAGTACCTGAATTTGAATCCTAACGCTGCCATTTTATTAACTGATGCAATTTGGTCAAATTACTTAATTTTTGACTTCCAATTTATTCAAGTAAATTTGTGGGAAATAACACTTTCTTTACAAAATTCTCTTAAGGTGTAAATGAAATGGGATTGGTGTATAAATGGCCCAGTGGATAACTTGAAATCTAGGCTCTCTTCTATAGCTGTGGGTCATGCTAACATCAAATAATATCAAGCAAAAGTTTTCTGAGGTTTTATGTTCTTGAATTTGAGTGGTGACCTCTTTATGAATGTAGCTTGCATTCTCATGGGTGAGTTGGAAAAATAAAGGAATGAACACATCAGCAATTTTATGATGTTGGCTAATGGGACAAGAAGTGACACATGGGCAGGGAATATTGATTTTGTTTAGATACATTCCTCAGGGAGGGCAATTCCAAAACACTATATAAATATAAATATGTATAATTGTAATGCAAAATGCCCATGTATTTGGAGACACTTTGAGTAGACACTTTGGGGATGATAAAGATGATATCATCAGTGTTTCCGGTAGAAGGATTTTGAAATAGGAACCTGAGGTGGTGACTCTGATGTGCTGAAGTGAGGTCAGCGTGCCTGTGCTGTGCACGCGTACGTGAGTATTTTAAGCAGAGCAGCGGCCTGATGTCTCTGGGTCCTGAGAGTCATGGTGATAGTCTGCTGTCTTGGAACTGTGGGTATTGTAGGAAAGATTTGGTAGGACAAGGAGCACTTGGAAGAACCAATGCTGGTGGCACTGTAGAGCCTTGATCAGGTTCACTCTGTGATAACTTTGCAAAATTTGATACTCTGAACCCAATATTTTTACTTGACAGGGAAACATTTTCTTCCTATGTATAAATAGTTGGACAAGATGTCATTTCTAGTATAGGGTAAAAATTTACATGATAAAATAATACTTGTGCCACTTAAAGAATGCATCCAGTAGAATGTTAATATGATGATTTGAGGCCCATTATCACACATTTGAAAATACTCAAATAAGCTGGTTTTCAAATGTCAGAAAATTTGTATTCATTTTTCTTCTTGAAGTCATATATTTCTCACTTCCCCCACGGATTATATTTTATGGTGTTTATATGTGAAATTATTTTCATGGTCATTTCATCATTTCTGGGTAACAGTGTGCAGCTATATATATCCATGGGTTCCACATCTGTGTTTTTGCCCATGTGTACATCTAATAATAAAATATATGTTCATAAATACTTATATTAATACATATACAAGTACACATATTAATAAAAACTGCATCTGTACCAAACACAAGCAGACCTTTTTTCCTATTCCAACACATTATAATGACAATTTATGTAGCATTTATATTCTATTAGGTGCTGTACCTAAAGGTGATTTAAAGTTTATGAGATGGTGTGTGTAGGTTATATGCAAATATTACTCCATGTTCTGTAAGAGACTTGAGCATCCATGGTTTTGATACCTGTGGGGGTTCTGGGAATTAATGCACTGTGAATACTGAGAGACAACTTTGTCCTAGTAAAATTGTTTTATTTTTTAATATTTTTGTTCATAAAGTTCTACGTGTTAAAAATCTCTAGAAAGGATTAGTATTATAATTACTCCTGATATACAGTTGATTGAAATAAAATGTTTGACAGTTATTCAGCATAAAACCTATATTACCAGGAATCACATCTGTTATTGAGGAATGTTTAAAATTTCAGCTCATGTGTTCAGGGAAGAATATATTGCTAGAATGAGACAATACCTGATGGAAAGTCTTAGAAACAAGTGTAATTTGGAGATACTTGGGGCTTGTAAATGGAATTGTAAGGATTACTAGGTGTATTTATGCATTTGTATGTGTGTGTGTGTTGTTTATGTCACTGTGGTGGGATCAGTTACTTTTTTTTAGTTAATCTAATAGATTTCTGGTAGTAGTAGTGAGTGAGTGGAGAAGGGGCTCTGAGAAGTGACATGTGGATGGATGCACGCATGCGGGCAGCTCCTCGTGCACATGGTAGGAACGAATGTTCAAGGGGAGAAGTCCTCTGTGCGTGGTGTACAGGTGTGGACAGGCTTGTGGTGACAACTGATAGTGCGTGTGGCAGAAATGAATGAATAAGGCGGAGGTGCCCAATGAGCAGCACCGTGTGGGTAGATACATGCCTATGGAACAGTGGTCGTGGCCAGTGTTGTGGAAGTGAAAGCTAATGATAATGTCCCTCCCGGAAGAAACTGAATAAGCTCCATCACTTGTGATACATATTTCTTTTAGTGATGTAATATTGGTCCAAAGAAAATAAATTTAGGGTTTCTCACCTTTTTTTCCTTATAATCACAAAAAATGTGTAGATGAGATAGGCTGAGCTGTGTGTCAAAAAGACAACTCCTTCTCTTGGCTCTAAATAATAGCATTTCAGAGGTGATGTGTTTTATGATGAAGTATTTGCTTGGATACTTTAAAAAAGAAACAACAATAACAGTAAGTTGAGTGATGCTACTCTTGGATGTGGCATGGATCTTTGTCACGTGATTTCTGCTGGAGCGAAATGAGATTCTGCTGTCTTTTGTGCTTTTTACCTATTCTGTTTTCTACTGTTGGCATTCACAAGTAACGCTCTTTGTGTATAATCGTTCCGCGTGCATGAGGGAAGAACATTCAGCAAAAACTCATCCCTCTCCTATGCCCATCTGTAGTGCACACGAATTCAGGACATCCAAGTGTAGGCCATGTGCCCTCTCTAATGTGCGGCTCTGTTGTGCAAGGAGAGCAGACTGAACTCCCTGTGCCAGTTTTATGACACCTGGGCTTTACAAAGGTGTGTAGAATAAAGACCAGTTGTTTGGTGCCTGGTGGTTTTTACCACATTGGAAGCCGGTACAGGGTGGGTGAGAAAAATGGCTCTCCTTGTGGTAAGAGCAAAGGGCAATTAGGAAATGAACAAGGTGTGGAGAAGAAGGTTGGTGTATGGTTCTACTTCCAGAGATTTCTCAGGCTTGTCAGTAAATTGGTCGCGTACAAATGGAGATTTGACAACTTTCTAGTCTGTGCTTACCTCCCCTTTGCTAAGTCTCCACTTCACCCTCAGAGTGTCTGGAGGGCGGTGAGCTGGTGCTGGAGGTCATGGCATGGAGGAGGATTGAAGGGAGTTAGTGCAGGTAGGGGATGAGGGTTTGCACCACACCGATGGGAGGGGTCAGACCTGACAGCACTTGCTGAAGAATCGACTGTGAGACCGGAAATGGAGCTGGGCAGATGGCACGACCTGTATGGATGGAGAGGACTGTCAGGAATCCATTCTGAGCTCTCTTTGGGAATCCAGAGTAGGGTTCAAACAGCGACAGACATTCCCTTGCAGGTGTCGAGGGGGAAGCTGTCTGCAGTTCTAGACCAGAGGCGGAGGCTGAGTTGGAATGCAGTGGCCTGTGTTGCCATATACAGCTCACTTTGTGTGCTGAGGAGGAGAGGAGTGAGGACTCCTCCTTGGGTAGACCCTGGAGTCTCAGAAGCTGAAGTGGAGGCTGTGGTGGGCTTGGGAAAGTGGTTTGTGAAGGGAAACAAAGTATGAGCATTAAAGTCAAGCAGCAGAGTGTTTCAAGGAGAGACTTGGTAACATCAGGGCAAGGAGTAGGTATCCAGATTCTTACTGAACCTACATTTCGCTGGGTTGAAATATGAGGTTCCAGCCATTTCCCAAGTTCTAGGATTCTGTAATGCCAGGTCTCCAGGCTTCGCCGATCAGTGCATTCCCGGTGCTGTTTCTGGTGACCAGAGAAAGAAGCAGTCTCCTTCCCCTGGCGCTTGCCTCCTGGGTCCGGTCTGTCCAGGTTCGTTTTGTTGGAACATCCCCTGGCGCTTGCCTCCCGGGTCCGGTCTGTCCAGGGTTCGTTTTGTTGGAACATGTAACCAGCAGCAGCCCCACTGACTTTGCTCCTCTGGTGAATTTCCATCATTTCCTAAAAACATGCTTCTATATATTTATAATTTTGAGGAAACTAAGCATAATGAGAGGCTTTTATTCTATGATTTATTCAGTTTCTATTTTTATATTTTTAAAAGATGGTAATTTCATGGTCGATATTCTATACATCATAAACTTTTATAGTTATTGTAATTTTGTGAGTTCTGGTCTATCATTTTGTACTTTTTTTTAAGATGTTGATGAAACTGTTTCATAGTAATTCCCTTGTTTTATATTTTATTGAAACATCAAAGATGATACATTTTTATTAGCAGTTTATTACTTGATATATGGATTGTTTGTCTTAGAGTTTGTTAGGATTATCCTGTGAAATTATGTGTATTTTAAAGCTGAGTAACAGTATACAATTATATACGGATTTTAGTCTTACACTCTTAGTAGATAAAGAAGTAAAGAAGTAAATAATGTGATTTGGGTAAATGCCATGTTTACATTCATGTCTGGTTGGGTCAGGCAAGCATGGCTCTGAGTTTTATCCTTTCTTAGTTGCTTTCATTTTAGCTTTTCGACTTTATTCTGTGCTTTCTGAAGCTTTGAGGTTCTCCTGTGTGTAACTTCACGCTTGTTTTTTTCTTGGTCTCCTTGACATCAGTCTTTGCAGGTAATTCTGTTAGCGTCTTTAAGGAAGCTCTGTTGTTTCTGTGGTCTGGTTTCCTCCTTTCCTTTGGAGGAAGCAGCGGAGCAGAGGGCCTGGGGTCTTAACCATTGGTTTGAACAGTTGTGGTTTTGGGGTCTTGGCCGAACCACTTAGGAACTGGGAGACCTGTAGCCAGGAGCTTAGGTTGCTATGTGTGAAAGAGAGTAAAAAGTTGTGAAATGTAGAGAAATATAAAATTTTGAACACATAGCAAGCTACTTAGTACATTCTCTACAATGGTTTCTATGATCTGGTTCTGGAAAACCATTTTAAATTCAGTCTCCCTCCATACCCTGATCGAAGAGCCACAGTTTATTTTCCCACATATGTTTTTTTTTTTTTTTTTTTTTTTTTTTTTTTGACAGGCAGAGTGGACAGTGAGAGAGAGAGACAGAGAGAAAGGTCTTCCTTTGCCGTTGGTTCACCCTCCAATGGCCGCCGCGGCCGGCGCTGCGGCCGGCGCACCGCGCTGATCCGATGGCAGGAGCCAGGAGCCAGGTGCTTTTCCTGGTCTCCCATGGGGTGCAGGGCCCAAGCACCTGGGCCATCCTCCACTGCACTCCCTGGCCACAGCAGAGGGCTGGCCTGGAAGAGGGGCAACCGGGACAGAATCCGGCGCCCCGACCGGGACTAGAACCCGGTGTGCCGGCGCCGCTAGGCGGAGGATTAGCCTAGTGAGCCGCGGCGCCGGCCCCCACATATGTTTTATTATTGCTTGATTATCTGTAGATGGTGGCTCTTCCCTTCCTTCCTACTAGGTTTTATTTTCTCCCAGTGCTTGGTGTGCAGCACTTTGATTGTAATGTGAAGAGTGTGTGTGTGTGCACACATGGGTGTGCTCTCATTCTCCCATGAGGTTTGATTGGCTTCTGGTGTGGAGATTTTGATATTGTGTCTTAAGTTTTGGAACTTCCTGACCATCACTCTTTAGCGATTGCTTTTGCTTCTCTTCCCGATGCTTCTCGGACCGTAATTGCCTACTTCCTTGGTGTACACGTGGATCCCACATGTCTATTAGACTGTGATCTATTCTCTCTTCTCTTTAGTCTTTAGTTTTGATGTTTTCTGCACTTAGAACGCACTAACCCCATACATTTCCATGTTTTTTGTTTTTTTTTTAATTAAAGGTACATTTATTTTTTGTTTCACCTGATTTTTTTCAGATCATATTTTCTCAGTTCTCTATAATTTTATCTAGTTTTGTCTCTATTTTCATTTCTTCTCTTTAATATGGTCATCATAGTTATTTCAGAGGCTTTGGGTATTTTTACTCTCAACTATTGGTTGAAATTTCCCATGTATGTACATGTCTGGTAGTTTCTTGGTTGTATTGTTATTGTAAGATGCTTAAAAACAGAGAGATGTGGATGGTTTGGTCTAACGCAGAAGGTGACCCCTTTTCTAGTAGATGGGAAAAATGGGTGGCAGGGGCCCAAGTATCTGGGTTATCATCTACTGCCTCTTGGGTTGCATTAGCAGGAAGCTGCATTGGAAGCAGAGAAATTTGGACTTGAATTGGCTCTTTAATGTGGGATGCAGACATCACAAGCTGAAGCTAAGCCATTGTGCCACGACTCCTGACCCTCAGTACCTAGTATTTATAAAGCACCAAGAATTTTCTGTACTTTTCATGCCAACATAAAATGATTTTGACTTTTAACCAATATTTGTTTTCATGAAGACATGAGCTTATCATAAAATAATGATATAATTTATATGCTAGATAATACACAAAGGATTCTTTCCTGTAGATCGTAACCCTATTATATTCTTTTTTCATTTCTCTTTAAATTTACTGAATACTTCATTGATTAAGTTTGGGCGCTAAGAATACGTGCTGTTGTTTTACATTAATTATTTTCAGGGTTGATTTCTTTTTTCCACTGACCTGAAGGTTAAATATGCTAGTTATTCCACCAGATACTCAGAATTCACATTGTCGAGTTTCTATCTTAGCGAACACATGGTCAGTTTAGTTGGTAGTAAGTCCACAGCTCGCTCACATGATCATGCTGTCATCACGGGATAAACGTCACGGGTCAGCATCTCATGTGCAGCTTGCCCTTTTAGCAATTTGGGTTTATGATTCTTTTGGACCAGGAGTTCTGGGGGATGAGCTTTGACACTTTGTAGTCCTGCTCCTTTTCTAGAGTGTGTCTGAATGACACCTTCATACAAAGCATACTAACGGCCCTTCCTTTCTGCAGTTGTTCCCTAACTGATAGTCTGTGTTCTGCATTCATTGTATAAACAACTCTTAAACTTCCACGCATTTTTTTTTAGTTGGCACTTGTCTCTCAAAATCACTTCACCAATCTTTAGTT
Source organism: Oryctolagus cuniculus (assembly GCF_964237555.1). Lineage (NCBI taxonomy): Eukaryota > Metazoa > Chordata > Mammalia > Lagomorpha > Leporidae > Oryctolagus > Oryctolagus cuniculus. Next base: position 3,999,751 of record NC_091441.1, on the reverse strand, counting down.
AACATTGAAACATACATGTAATAAAGCATTCATTTTTTTCCAGTATTTTTGTTTATAAAATACCAAATACTAAGAAATTGTGCATTTCTTTACCTCATCATTTAGTTGTAAGCGTGTCTTAAATTACTGTGCCACGGCTTAAGAAATTCGTTTCTAAGTAAATAAATGCTTCTTTATTTATTCTCTGTTTAAGGCCTGCGCGTGTTCAAGGTCCTGTGAAAGTGAAGATATTTTAAAGTACCAAATCTTCCAAGGAAACCCCACAGCCTGCACTGATGGAAGGAATTATTTGAGACCATTAAGTTGTGTTTTCATTGTTTTTTGCAGAGCAGTTTAAAGCTAGTCGCAGGTTCTAGTGTTACTCTGAATTTTAGAGACACAGGATCCTGGACTGATTGGGGATCTGTTGGTCAGTAACTATCGCGTTCAGCCTTGGAATTGGGTGGTCTGTGTTTTGGCTCTACATGCTATTCTCAGATTTCTTTACGAAATGTAGAGAGGAACATGGAAAGGATTTATAGAAATTTAAATTCATCTCACACACCTCCAGCTTTGATATTTGAAGACGGCTGCTGGCATTGTACATATGGGTTTGTTTGCATCCCATGTTTCTCCAGTTTGGATAGTCGAATGGCTACCTGTGTTTCCTTGCTGTGTAGGCAGTAGGAATCACCCGGACACACAGTGCTAACTGCTCAAGAAAGCGCTTAGCCAAGCGTCAGATTCTCCCATATGAAGTGATTCGTTCTGTGACCATCATTTTGAGACTGAAATTAGGCTTATATGTGATTTTTTTTGTTATTTAATTTTTGTGCCCTGCAGACATTGTGGTATTTCTTTCTTCTGTTTTACCTATTTACATGTAATATACTGTCAGTATTTTTTACCAGTTTGGTTTGGATTTTACTTATGCAGATAAAGTTACTGTTGGAGGACTTGTTTTAGGGTATAAAAGCAGTTTCTTCACTATCATACTTTCCTTGTTATGACTAAAATTAGTGAAGCTCTTTTACATACAGATGTATTCTAATTCAACATCTGCCTTGTTATACTTTTTTCCCCCTTTTATACATTTTGGCTAAATCAGAAATCCAAATGCAAAACGCAGTGCAGAGAAGTATCACATGTATTTATGGCCCTCTCGGGAGGACAGAGGAGTAGATCGCATTCTCTCTCACGTGGCCTGCTTCCAGTTCTGACAGCCATTATTCAATACGTTTCAATAATATAAATTCAAACATAGTTTTCACTGTATTTAACTGGTTTGAAGGCCACTGAACAGAAAAAAAAAAAAAACCAAAAACCAGTGAATTTGAGTAAGGGCCAAAGTATTTTAGCAAGATTCTTGGTAAGTCCTGAAGGAAGCCATTCCCTTCTCTGTCTCTTCTCTGCACCTCTGTGCTGAGACACGGCCCAGCGGGAGACCCCGCTTGCCTGTGGAATGCCTTTCACCTCCCTGGGAGGCGGTGCCACAGGCGAACAGTCACCGGAGCCTCAGCTGAAGTCCTGCAGCTGTCTTGGTCAGGTGGCAGTGTACTGAGCCTCCATCAAGGTCATTATTGAAACTGTTGTGAGGGCGATGTAGAAGAGACGTGCAGGAAACGGTGTCCATACCATGTGAGTGGCCTCCTTCTGCTGGGGTGAATCTCAAGTTGCTATAAGATGCTTTTTGACCCCTCCCATGATTTTGATGAAAAAAATTCTATATATATATATATATATATATATATCCTCAGGGAGTGGTGTGGTTTCCTGTCAGAGGCTTCTGTTATCTGTTGTTGTTTGGGAGAGCTTTGAGAAACCATTGTGGGCAATATAGCTTCATGATGTTGTCAGATGTTGGTGGAGTGACTCTGGTACCCCCGACACTCACTGTGATTGCTTGGGAGTGTCCTGAGGACCAGCTTAGGCCACATGGACAAGGCACTCCTCCTAAGGAGAGATTTGTGAAAATAAGTGGTTTTAAATTATTCACTATCAGCAACAAATGCTGATGTAATTCCTTAACTGTGACTTTTCTACTTATAAATTTAAATTTTTGAGAGTTGTCTCTGGAATCTGTTTCGCTAAAGTTCTCAGATTTGTACAAAGATAACGGGCCTGTGTTATACTATTTCATGATACTTGAAATCAAACAGCTTGCAATCCTGTAAGCTGTTCTCCCTATCTAATATTATTTTTATTATTTTATTTTTATTATATTATCTAATATTATTTTTCACTTAGTTTGCAAAAGTATGACAGGATCCTTTTTGATAATGGAGCCCTTCAGCAAATGTTGTTCGGGTTCGCGTGGCACCAGCTGCAAGTTCTAGGCATGCTGGGCTGAACAAATCCCACGTGGAGATGCAGAGGAGAGGAGGGCTGTTGGTGCTGCATTGTGGTCGGTCCAGGAGGGAGATGCACAGTGTGTGATGACAGTGGAGTGGAAAGAAACCCCGCTTGATCTCGAAGGTGCCAAAGCACCTGGGGCTTCGTCCTTGCCTTGCTTCTGTCTCCTCCTTCTGGGTCTGCTTCTCTTGTCTTCTCCACATGCTCCCCTGTAGCCTGTAATTTAATGGGGACTTCAGTTCTATCGAAACCTGGGTCTCTTTTCCGAGCATCTACCCTCTGCTTTCCAGGTGCGTTCTCAGCATCCGAGTTCAAATGAAGTGCTGTGTCCACCCACTGTTAGTCTAGAAAGCCCGTGTGCTCATGCCCCTTCCTTTCCTCTGACAGCATGGCTGGTGTGTTCCATGCTGGTTCTCGTTCACACCAATACTTTGGAGCCGACCCTGACCGCTCCTTCTCTTCACAAGTCATATTCAAGTGTGGGTCGACCCTGTTGGGCATTCCTGGTGAATCACTTGAGAATGCAGTCGCTTCTCTCCTCTTCCATCCTTTTTCACCCTGATCTTAGCCAAAAGGGCCGAGCAGCAGTCTCTTCCATCCTATTCCAACTACCGTACCTTGCCCCCCGTCAGCTTCCATGTTTGCTCCTGACAGGCGCCTCCCACTCATCACCGGGAGGTAGGTGGTTGGAGCCTAGATCAGATCATGCAGCTCCCACACTGCAAGCCCTCCAAGAACTTCTCCTTTCCATTTAGCACAGTGTTTCTCTGACTGCAGGACCCTGCCTGGTTGGATTCCTTCTTAGCGCTTCCTCCCTGCTTTGTCTCTCATCTTCCTTCATCCTGTTCTTCATTTGTCCACTGTGCACAGAAGAACAAACACAGCAGGATGGAGGCATCCGAACCTGGTGGAAAGTTGGCAATTGAAACGTTCCTTCTCTTCTCTGACGCCTCAGAATCAGGGTGATTTGCTGTTCCTGAGCTGTGTGCACAGCCTGCGCGTGGTGCTGACCACTTGCTGTCCTTCGGGAGTTTGTAATTTAGTGCACACTCAGTAGAGGGGGTTAATGTGACCCCCAACCCCAGTACACTGCTGTGCTGAATTTCTGATGGGCATCCTCGGGCAGAATTGTGGTGGACAAAGAAGGACACTAGATTTTCCCCATGTCGGAGAGACAGAGTCCAAGGAGTTCTTTTTTTTTTTTTTAAGATTTATTTATTATTTATTTGAAAGTCAGAGTTACAAAGAGAGAGGAGAGGCAGAGAGAAAGAGAGAGAGCTCTTCCATCTGATGGTTCACTCCCCAAATGGCCTCAACGGTCAGAGTTGTGCCGATCCGGAGCCAGGAGCCAGGAGCTTCTTCTGGGTCTCCCATATGGATGCAGGGGCCCCAGGACTTGGGCCATCTTCTACTGCTTTTCCAGGCCACAGCAGAGAGCTGGACAGGAAGTGGAGCAGCCGAGTCTCTAACCGGCGCCCATATGGGATGCTGGCGCTTCAGGCCAGGGTGTTAACCCACTGTGCCACAGCGCCGGCCCCCAAGGGGTTCCTAATACTTTGTTCCGTTTTCTTTTTGGTCCTCTCCTTCTCCTTTCACTGTAATAATTGTTCCCTGAGAGTACAGCTACAAGTGGAGTCCTCTGAGTGTTCTTGGACCTCCAGACCCTGTCCCCCAGCAAACTGCATCAGGATCTCTGTGCTGAGCTTCGTCTCGCACTCATTTTCTCTAATTTTTTATTTTCATAACATTCTTCACCATCTTTTGCAACATTATCTTCCCTGTGAGAGTTTGTTTTGAGGGTTCTACTCATTGTGTTGCCTGTCTTGTCTGGCACAGGCCTTGGCATGTAGCAAGGGTTCCACAGGAAATGGTTGAATGACGATTGTGTGAATGAGTTGGTTTTTAAGTTGGGTACTGGTAGGTATTGGTGTAGAGTTTTACAGAGGAACAGAGGGCCAAGGGATGATAAGGAAAACAGTGCACTTGTTGTCAAGAAGGTTTTGTACAAGGCCAGTTTTCCTGTCTGAAGGACGCTCTGGGAAGACAGGACTGGCAAGGTTGTGTTCCAGCCCTGGCCTGTCAGAGTGGCGGCTCACTTGGCACAGCACAGACTCCGTGGGAAGTCTATCTGTGCCCTGCCAGAGCTGCTCTGGGAATAGGTAAGCAGCCGGCGGCCAGGGAACTTCGAGCGGGTCCCACTGCAGCTTCCTGGGAGTCCATGATGTCTAGGCACCAGTTTTGGGCTGTCAGCAGCACTACAGTCCTGAGAGCTGCCCTCGGTGAGGCCCAGCATGGCGAAAGGATGCAGATTTTTCTGGCTTTCATCATCACATGCCCAGTCATACTCCTGTCAGCCGCGGGGCCTGGTCCAGGGGCAGGAGAAGAGCTGATGGTTACCACTGTCAAAATTCTGTTTCAGGGCAAACTTTAGAACTTCGTGAAGAGCTAAGCGGTGGTTACGGACACTGCTGCTTCACTGTGTTTGCTAGGTGTTGTCTGTTGTTTACACGCGTTGTTGTGTTTCACTCTTCACTTCTGTAGCTGCCAGTGGAGGAAAGTGGAGAGCTAGGAAAGAGGGTCGGGTCTGGCTTGGAACATGAGTTCTGCTGGTGCCAGAGCTTCCCTGCTTGATAACATCACAGATTAGACCCTAAAATGCAGGTTTGTCTCAGGAACAGGGGCCCTTGGTGTGACTGGTCAGCGTGGCATACCGCCCGGGCAGTGCAGTGAAAGGTGTGGTGGACCGGTGACAATGAAGAATAATGATCATGTTAAGGTATCCATCTCCGGTAGCCATTAAGTGGGGAGAATGTTGTTCTTTGAGATCTGTTTAAATTACATTATGTGCAACAGCACAGATCCAAAGTGAGAAGGTTAGGAATGCTTTGGAATGCCTTTTCTACCTCCATCAAAGTTTTTGAGATTGAGTCAGAATATAATTTCTCCTCAAACCGGTGTCCAATGTCTTGTTTGTCAGAGGACCTATAGTATGAAAACAAAGTTTATGTGTTAGTGTTTTGAAAAATCTTTGCTGGGGAGGTTTTGTATTTGGTTTTCAAGGCAATGGGAAGCAGTATTTTAAAGTAAGTTTTTGAAATCAGGTAGTTACTAAAACTATGAATAGAATGTGGTCCAATGTATATGCTAATAGAAACTGAAAACCTGGATTGGAGCCCTGGTTCTCTGCACGGTCTAGGTTTATCGTCTCTGACTTGTCAGATTTGGCCCTTCTATACTTATGATGTCTTGATCGTTAGGTTATCCCATCTTTTCAGTGTCAACTTGCAATTAATATAAAATCTCTATGTCATTCTGTTTACTAATGTATATTGCAGTAATGGCATGCAAAAATTGTAATAGTTAAAATATTTAGAAGTAATTACAGTATGTTTAGGACAAGTCAAGAAATTGTGGTTGAAACCTCGTGTGGAATGTCACGGGCACTGCACTTCGCACTGAAGTTAGCACAGAGTGCTGTAGCAGGAGTGCGTGTGAAGACATACACACGAGTCTGTTGGGTACAGAATCTTTATTTTCTAAGGTAAGTTTGCGTCTTATTCTTTCCAGGACACCATTTTCATATTACTCAATAACAGAAAGAATTTGTTACTTGCGTTTTTATTGTTAGATTGCTTTATTTTAATAGAACTTGCAAAAACTTTCTTTATTTGGCTCTTTTTGGGTCTAAGTTAAGGGGACTTTGCATTCAGTGTAGTGAAATTACATGCAGTGATGTGATTTCTTGCGGTCTGTGTCCTGGTCAGTGTAGTGTGATTTTTGGGTTAGACGGCACTACAGCTGTCTCAGGAGACTGAAAGCAGAGAGAGCGCACCATGTCCTTTAGCCCAAGCCCTGCTCACTTTCTCTTTCTGCCTTTCATTTCATTTCTCTCCGCTCTAATTTGTCAAGGTTGTAGCTAATATTCTTCAAGGTTGATCTCTGGCAGTTGGCTGAAGTGCTGAGTGTGGGGTGAACTTTGAAGGAGCTCCATTTCCTTTAGAAACCTTGTTTAAATCAATGTTTAAAACATTGAGACTGGTTTATTCCTCTCTGGTTTGAGGAACACCCATGACGCTCCTACTTCTGTTGAGGATATGGAGTTAGGTTTGGGTGAGAGATGGGAGAGTTATTTATCAATAGTTTTATATTTCCCAACTACCAAGCATAGAGTATGCACTTGCTGGGAGGTCTGGTTTGCCCTTCCTAGTGCTTAGTGTCCCGGTTCCCTACGCAGAATGCCCGCAGGTGGCACAGAAAATCCGTGAACAATGACAGTATGCATGTTAATGGTCCAGATGAGCTGAGTTCATCCTTGTGTCTCCAGGAGAACTGACCAGGTCCGTGCTGAGGAGCAGGGCAGACGAGACCTTTTCCAGACCACCTGCATTCTCCAATTCTAGTATATGTGCTTCCAAAGCAAGCAGCAGACCACCTGTATTCTCAGTTCTTTTAGACTGTTTTGAATCTGTTTCAAATGGTATACAGTTTTTGAAAATCATACAGAGAACTCCTACATAGTCTTTGTCCAGAGAGTCTCTTCCGGTTTCTGCCAACCTTGTCATTCTTAGCCAAAGGATCCAAGCCCAGTTGTCATGATGCTGTCCGCCTCCTCCACCCTGAGCTCCTCTTCAGCCTGCCCTTGGCTTTTATTACCTCGATGGCGTGAAGATCAGAGGACAATCATTTTGTGATGTGTCCCTTGTTTTGGATTACTCTAATGTTTTCCTATTACTAATAAAGCCATTTTTAATCGATGTATCCACTTTTAAAAAGTTTATTTGAAAGGCAGAGTGACAACAAGAGAGACAGTCTTCCTTCCATCTTCAGGTTCACTTACTTATTTGAAGAGGTAAGGGGGAGGGGAGGGAGGGAGAGAGGAAGAGAAGAGAGGAGTTGTGGGAAGGAGAGAGAAAGGGTTGAAGGTAGAAGAGAGAGGGAAGCAGCAGTAAGGTGGTGGGGCAGGAGAGATCTTCCATTTGCTGGTTCACTCCCCAAATACTGTTTACAGCCTGGGCTGGGCTAGGCTAAATCCCGAACCAGAAACTCCATTGGAGTCTCCCACCTGAGTGATAGGTATCCAAATACTTGAGCCATTATCTGCTGCCTCCCAGGGTGCTCATTAGCAGGAACTGGACCACAAGTGGAAGCAGGCGCTCTGATGTGAGATGTGGGTGTCCCAAGTGAAGACTTCACATACTGTGCCCTAGTGCATGCTGCTGGAATATACATATTGACATTGAAAAAAGAACATGTTCATATTTTATTGGAATAAACTTGGAGGTGATGAGAACTTCTGTTACTTTTCCTACTTTTCCATTGATGTCTCTTGCCTGAGTTAATTATAAGTCTAGTGTTTGGCAAATGAAAATTTAATAATTTTTCCCATGTATCCATTAGCTTGATTCTATCAGTGCAGATGCACGGCTTCCTGTTTTACTCATTGTGTGTTTAAGATTTATTTATTTATGTATTTAAAAGTAAGTGTTAAATAGAGGCAGGGATAGAAAGAGATTTTCCATCACTTGTTCAGTCCCCAGATGGCTGCAATGGTCAGGTCTGAAGCCAAGAGACAGAAGCTTCTTCCAGGTTTCCCACGTGGGTAGCAGTGGCCCAAGCACCTGGGCCATCTTCAGCTGCTTTTCCCAGGCCATTAGCAGGGAGCTGGATCGGAAGTGGAACCCGCAGGCAGGACGTGAACTGGCATCCATATGGGATGCCAGCATTACAGACAGTGGTTTATCTACTTCACCACATCGTGTTTTAATCACTAAGCTGAATTAGAAGTGGAGCAGCCAGGGCTCAAACTGGCAACCATATGGGATCCATTGCAGCTGGGAGTTCAACCCACCTGTGCCACAACGCCGGCCCAGCACTGTTGGCCTTAACAGTATGTGACAGGGAGGCCGTCTGAATTGTGTGAGGGGCAGGCTGGCAGAGTGCTGTCCACTGTTTTGGGAACCATGGCCTCCCTTCTGACCCAGGCCTCTAGCCTCAAAAATACCTTTGTTGTTCAGTATACCAGCTCGGCCTCAGCCATGACTTCCTGTTTGCAGGCCAGAGAGATAGGAAAGGAGATGGGCGAGATGGGGCCTCTTAGAAGGCTTAGAGCACCTTCTCAGATGTCCTGTTCGACACGTTTCACCTCTTACCCGTGCAAGGGTGCCAGCGATATCCACGTTTCTCCGGATACTGAGTATCCACAGGGCTTGCTCAAGTTCCTCCCCTACAGACGACTGTACAGACGACTGCCTGTTCTCGCCCTCCGTTCACTTACTAATTTGTTTCCGTTCCTTTTTCTCTCTGACATATTTCTTGGAGAACAATATGTTACCCTGTATTTCTCTTAACAGTCACTCTGCTGAGCTCATCCTAATTAATTACAGGCTCAGTTTTCAGTGGATCCCAGCTGATCTCTGCACTGGTGTATGTGACGGCTCTTTCCCATCCCCCTGACGCTGGGACTCTGCTCTCCCTCACTCTGCTTGTGGGGCTAAGCTTTGCCTTCTGCCCTAGTCCTTTTGTGGAAGCTGCTCTGGGTGCTGCTGCTGCTATTTAAGGTGTGAGTCTTGTACAAGAACATGTGGTTTGAGTGTGTCTTGTACAAGAACATGTGGTTGGCTGGTGCACGTAGGTGCTGTGAAAATTCCTCCGTTCTCTTGGCTCGGTTGGTCTAAGGTGCACAGTTGGTGAGTCTGTACCTGGGGTGCTGTTGCCATCTCAACCCTGAGACACAGGTATGATTTCTGTGTTTCATAGGTGGAAGTAGTGAGGTTCAGAGAGGTTTCCACGTGGTGAAAGGGAGATGTTTGAGGACCCTTCTTTGTGAGTAAGTTCTCACATGCCTTATTTCTCCAAGGTGGCTAAGACAGATTTATCTTGTAAATAGATCAATTGTATATTGTGTTGATTTTGACATTGTCTCTAGTTATATATAAGAGAAAAAAAATCATAGTGAGTATTTAGATCAGGAAGATATTGCCTGTGGGTATAAAATATTGTGATTTAAGTTGATTTCAAATAGGATGAAATTGTTGAGGTTTGCAAGAACCACCCCTGGGGGAAATTATGAACAATTTCAAATTTTGCAGTTGTTACAGATTTCACTCAAAGTGTCTCCTTCTGAACCTTCATTAATAATAACAGGTTGCCAGGTTTAAGTACGTGTTACATACATGCACACACACAACATTTTTCTTACAAAACTATCATGTTTTTAAAGTAATATAACATTTGTCACTTTTGCTAACTAGTACTAGAAAAGTGATTATGGGGGGCAGAAGGGGGAGAAAGTAAGAAGAGGTTATAGAGTAGGAAGAAGAAAGTTAGTCTTGTAGCCGGAGTAAAATGTTTATTTTTTTGAAATGCAGAGTATCATTCCCAAGCCAGCATCGGAGATCCTCATCTTTTGATGTTTTCCTAGGCAGACTTGCTTCCCTGCTCTAAGGCAGCCCTGCTGTTGTGGTATTCCATGATCATGGACACATGGTTTCTGGAATTTGCTGTTCCCTCAGGACAGTTTGGGCGTTTTCCAGCCTCTTGAAACATGAGTAGACTAACAAAGTTGCATTCTAGGGGCCAGATTGAACCCTCCACATAGAGTGCATGGCAGTGAGCCCAGACTCAGTACGCATTCTAGCCAGAAGACAGACCAGGGACTGTGGTGACCTGTTGGTGCCGGTTTGCAGGTCAGCAAGGATGAGCCTGCTCTAGGTACTGAAGATCGTTATAAACTAGGAAGACCAGCTGCCTGTTTTCTAGAGTGCTTCAGTCTCTGCCAGTAAGTAAGCAAATGAATAAAAGACCTTTTTCTGTTAAAGACAGAAATGAATGAGAGTGCTAGGGGGTGACACTTCTTTGTGTGTGTGTCCAGGACAGCCTTAGTGAGGTACTGACCTTTGAGCAGGAAGCTGAGTGTTTCAAAGCTGATGGCCATTTACAGAAAGCATTAGGTAGATAGCTCCTGAGGCAGAGTTCCCACAGGAGATGCCAGACTGTGGGCTTGTCTTGGCATGACGGTTTAAGCTGCCACCTGCAATGCTAGCATCCCATATAGATGCCAGTGCAAGGCCTGGCTGCTTTTCTTCTGATCCAGCTCCCTGCTAATGCACCTGGGAAAGCAGTGAAAAATGGCTCAAAATCTTGGTCCTCTATATCCACCTGGGAGATCTTGATGAAGCTCCTGGCTTTCGCCTGGTCCAGCCCTGGTCATTGCAGCCATTTGGGAAGTGAACTATCGTATAGAAGATCTTTGTCTCTCCCTTTCTCTCTCTATTTCTTTGTAAATCTGCCTTTCAGATGAATAAGACACCAGATTCATATATGTGGACCCAAAGTCCTCAAGACAAGGTGCCAGAGGGATGCGCAGAGTTGAGCAGAGCGAGGCACTGAAGACCCTGTGACTCTGCCGTCCACACTTCGTGTTGGATCTTGAGAGGAAGGAGTCAGGAGCTTCTTTATCCTTTGAAAGTTCACTCTGGCTGGTTTGCAGGCAGGCAGTCGGCTGCAGTTGCTGTGGCTAGAGATGTGGTGACTTGGCCTGGGGTGGCAGTGGAGATGGACAATGAAGATGCTTGGTGATGCTTGGTTGTAGTCTAGAGGGGCTTGTTGTGGCCTGGGTGCTGGTTGTGAGAAGAAAGGAAGCGCCTCGGGCTGTCTCTAGGTGTGTGCTCACAGCAGTTGGTTGGAAGGAGGGTAGGTCCTGCTACTAAGATGGGGAGACCGAGGGAAGAGCAGGCAGGAGGTTGTATTCCATTTTAAATACCTAATGTTGACATGGTTCCTACACGTCTAATGAGATCACAGTTAGCTAGATTTACATGGAGTTTTAGAATCCTGAATCCTGAATATTTTTGAAAAATCTGGCTTATCAAACTTTAGAATCTATATTTTTTCCCATTTGTTCAGTAGTGGTGCACTAGAATAACCCACTAACCCTTTATGTGGTATAAATGAAGCTCCTATTGGGCACTTGAAAATTCAGATTATGACATCTTCCTCCCTGCTAGTAAGGATAAAGTTGTCATAGGTGACTTAGGAATTATTCTCTGTTTCTGTTCAGCTTGGAAATAAATCTGAGGCATGACCCAGCTTCTTTATTTCTATGCCTAGAAAATGAAAAAAATAACTAAATCTCCCTGTTTTAAAAATATTTTGTGTTTGCCAGCTCTGAGACCCTGTTGAGCTTAGACTCGGGGTCTTTGGGAATCCCCTCAGCGCTGTTGTCTGTTCTGTGTCCTGTCTCCAGCTGTCAAGATGGAGTCCCAGACTGGATTAGCAGTACAAGGCAGAAGTGCTTACTCTTGATAAGGACCAAGCAAGACACAAAAACTTCTAGACGGGCCATGCAGATACAGTCGAGGGCTTCTTCATCAGTAGAAAAATGGTGCTTTTTCTTTCTCACCGGGCAGCCCACGAGCACAGGTGGCAGACGGGGGATGTGAGTGCAAACAGGACATGAGGAGTAATGCACGTAGCTGGTGTCACTTGTGGGGTTAACCACAGCCACCCCATCTTGTCGACACACCTTCCAGGGGCCACAGTTGACTGTTGTGACCTCGGCTTTGACTGTTTCAGGAACACACATGCTTTCCTGCTGATGATTTTCTTTTACTTATTTTTAATCCTTCAACTCTTACATTCCTGACATGTAACCTGGCAGGGCGTGGGGGATGGTAACCTCGGAGATGTCTCTTTTACCCCCTTTAATGGCAGGGGAGGAGCGCATTTGCCGTTCTGTTAACTGTATTAACCTCAGTTTCTCCACCAGAAGCTGCTCCTCTTCGTCCTTCCTCCAGGGCTCTGTGGAAGACAGCGTAGGATTCCTTCCAGCTCACGATCCTCTTCCTGGCCTGGAAGCAGCTACCAGAACAAGCGCTTACTGTTCAGAACCCGGCTTTGTACCTCTGCCTCCAGTGTAGGCATCTGATCCTGTAACCACGGCGTGGTGCATTTCCTTACCAGCTCTGACAGTTAGGCCATGAGTTTCTCTTTTCAGTTTTCCTCCCCATACATGAAGAGGAGACATTTGAGCTCTCTAAATGGCCTGATCCACCTGCGCTGAGTCCAAGAGATGGATGCTGGGGCAGTATGCAAAGTAGGTAAACTGCTTCCTGGGCCCAGGTGAATGCAGAATGTGATATATGCGATGATTGGAATCTAGTGTAAACAGCGCCCCCGGTGGCCTGGCGGGGTAGTGCCGCTCCTGAGTGCATTAAGCTTAGAATTTTTTGTTGTTCAAGATAAGAAAGTGAATTGGTAGACAGAAATTTTTGAGTAAGTGAGTCTGTATCTTTGACACGGTGTGTGTGTTTTGGAAAGGAGACAGAAAATGCATCTAGAGATCGCTTTAGAAAGGTTTTCAAGCAAGACCAGGAATTTATAGGTTTCTTCAACCAACATTCAGTTTTTCTAGTGCTAAGTACAGTGCTAGCCAGCTTCCTTAGGAAATAAAATTATAAATATGAAAAAAATACAGATTTTGACTTCAGGAAGCTGACATTCTGGGAGAGAGGTAACGTGAGCTGGAAAATAATGTTACACTCGATGGCCAGCTTGTGCAGCAAGTGTCATGTGGTGGGAGGTGTGCTGAGTGTGCGGCAGATGTTGGAGGACGATGCAGGAGAGGGGCTTCTGCCCTGAAGGCTCCGTAGAGGAAGAAGGCAGGAATGAGCTGGGATTAGAAGTGTGCTTCTGAAGGCTTCATGAGTCCGACTATTATTTAAGTAGCTCTTTTCAGAAGTTTGAAATGAAGGGTGGGAGAAATAGGGTAAAAACTTGATGAAAAAATGTTAGTAGTCACATACCTTTTACTCAGGCACTTTGAGAAGACAGCAGTGGATGGCTCCCCTCCCAGCCATGCTTGTACTTCCTGTCCCTCATTCTGACCTCACCGTATCCCGTGGGGTGCACCTGTTGGTTAAACGTTATTCACTAGTTTGGAATCTCCTGCTGTATTTTCTCTCTCTTTTGCATGTTAGGGCAGAAATCTTAGGTTACACACTTCTTTTCTTTGAGGTGAGCTGCCCTTGACACATCTGGAAAACCCTAGCCAGATCTCTGACTTCCAGCACATCACAGCTGTGGCTTTTCTCTCTTTCCTCCTGCTACTCTCCTAACCTCCCACCCCCTTTTAAGATGTATTTATTTATTTGAAAGTCAGAGTTGCAGAGATAGAGAAGGAGAGGCAGAGAGAGAGGTCTTCCATCTGCTGGTTCACTCCCCAGATGGCCACAATGGCTGGAATGTGCTGATCCGAAGCCAGGAGCCAGGGGCTTCCTCCGGGTCCCCCACATGGGTGCAGGGGCCCAAGGACTTGGGCCATCTTCTGCTGCTTTCCGAGGCAATAGCAGAGAGCTGGATCAGAAGTTTAGCATCCAGGACTGGAACAGGTGCCCATATGGGATGCCAGCACTGCATGCGGTGGCATTACCTGCTACAACACAATGCCAGTCTCCACTCCTGATCCTTAATTCGAGTGTTAGTCCAAATGTGCTTCTTGGCCGTCTGGATGAGAATCACAGCGGTGATTGTTAAAAGTTGAGCTTCTTCCTCTATTCCCTAACTGCCATCAGGTAGATATCCAGACAGAGTCTACTGACTAAAGTCAGGTGAAACCCAGATGCTGGCGAATTGTGGTTCTCGTATCCTGTGGCATTGACCTCTTATGTAAATTACAGTCTAGTCCTCAATTCCTTTGATTGTTTTCAGTCTTCCTTAGTTACTGTTGAGCGTTCCTCAGTAGTCACCACCTGCCACATGCCTTGATCTAAATTCAAAGAAACATTTTAATTTTCTTTTGCTGTTTTGTCATTAGCTGGTGGTGCACACCTTCCCCCTACCAGGAGGAAGCTCTCTCCACTTCATTCAGGTTTCAGTGTGAGACAGGAGAAGGCTCTCCAGTCATTTTCCTGAAGATAAATGGTGGGGGAAAAGACAATAGAAGCTTTCTGATTTCTGGAGATCTTCAACATGCAGTTAGAGAATGAGGCCTGTGAAATCCCGGGTGTGTATCTACATGGAAGTTTGCAGACATTTATTGGATTTTCACATGGTCCGCCCTTTTCTTCAGGAGCATAAGCTCCAGGGTAAATCCTTTCTGGTGCTGTCCTGCTTCTCTAGACCAGGCAGTGTGATGGTAGTCATGATACAGGCTTGTTTGTGGAACTCCATTGCAAAGAATGGAGCTACGCAGGACGAGTCACATGCAGATTACCTGCAGGTTGGCCATTTCATGAGGATTACATTAACGAAAAGTACAGTACTAGGTGTGCAGAGACTGTCATGCCTGTCAGTACTGGGCAAAGACATCTGCTGACACTGTGCGCAGTGCTGATCAACACACTTTTAATACTCAGGATTTGTGCTTTGTCAGGGTGCTATGAATATTCTCTTTTTTAAAGATTTATTTATTTATTTATTTGAAAGTCAGAGTTACACAGAGAGAGGAGAGACAGAGAGAGAGAGAGAGAGGTCTTCCATGCGCTGGTTCACTCCACAGATGGCCGCAACGGCCAGAGCTGCGCTGATCCAAAGCCAGGAGCCAGGGGCTTCCTCCAGGTCTCCACGCAGGTTTGGGGCCCAAAGACTTGGGCCATCCTCCACTGCACTACCAGGCCATAATAGAGAGCTGGATTGGAAGAGGAGCAGCCAGGACTCAAACCGGCGCCCATATGGGATGCTGGTGCTTCAGGCCAGGACATTAACCCGTTACGCCACAGCGCCGGCCCCTGCTATGAACATTCTAAGGTTATTTGAACATTTTTTAAATTTTTCTTAATATAACAAATTTTAATGTCCATTCATGTTTAGGAGCACACTGATTTTTTGTGAGGGTTTTAATATTTTGTGTAAGTTTAAAAATTGTTTCATGGATAGCATTACTTTCTTTATGGAATTGTAGCTTGGTGCTTGAGGAAGATATGACAGGAGTAAAAGTGTTATGTGAATGGCAACAATTCTGCTCTTTTAGCCATGATCATGTATTTGGGAAAAATGTCCTGGTTAAAAGGAAAGCTGTAGTTGACCAAGAGAAACTTCAGGCCTTTGTATGTGAGCTCATACTGGAGGGAGTTTTCGGACTGTTTGATCGCACTGCATTCAGTTTATATTGTTAATGCGTTGTTGTCAGACGTACAGTTGCCTGTCTCAGCACTTGCTTCTTTGCACTAAGCAGCTGTTGATGCTCCTTTCTGTCTATGAGTGTGTGATATCCTGAATAAGTGTGGGAAGAGTGGTACAGCAAGGAAGGATGCTCCTGCTGGGTCTTGAAATGTTTTCCATCACCGATGCAGTAAGAGGAGACACTACTGCAGATGGTGCTGTAGAACTTTGGATTTCTAAGGGTTTGTCCATTTTTATGTTATTTGTCACAATGCTCACACTTCTACTATCTTTGAGTCTTGCTAATCAGTCCTTAAATTAGTGTTTGGTCTTAAGAAATTTAAAAATTCCAGTAATTTTTTCTTGGTTAAAGGACTTTAAGTAAGAATCTGTATCTCCACATTATGGTTCCATAGAACTATGTATCTAATATTTTTAAGCGTCTGTGCCCATTCTTCCCCATGTCTGTGCATCCTTTCCTCACAGAAGAGTCTTTAAGTGGAAGGAAATCCAAATTTGCCAATTCCCTGGATCATTGCTTTACAATTTCTCTGTTTTCTGGTTGCTGTCTGGCTCTCCCTTTCACAGTTCCTGCTGTTTCTTCACCATTATTAATCACAGATATGCTGATCTCTCACACTGAGCTGCTGCTGTGTGGTGGAGTTTCTGACCCACTATTTAAATTCTCAGCCGTGTTCCAGCCCGGCCTCACGTCCTCCCGCCCCTTTAACACACTTCACTTCTACGCATCCGTCCACCGGTGCCGCAGGTTTTCAAGTGGGATCTTAGGGCTGCTGTGTTACAGAACCCTTTTACACAACCGAGACAGTGGTCCGACACTCATTTGCAGGCACTAAATGTCCTGTCCGTTCTATTTCATCTGTTCACGCTCCTCAGCTGTCCCTCGATGGTCCCTGTGCCTGGGAGGCTTTGTCGACCTCCCTGCCCACAAGATGTTTGTTTCCCTGCTACTTTGGTCCTCCCTTTTTGCTCCTCCCCCTTTCATATCTGCACATGAAACCTCACCACTGTGCTGAAAGTTCTTTCCAGGAGATTTGTAACCTAATTGCTTTACCTTCATCATAAGCTACTCAGAGTGTTTTGTTTTTATTAAAGGTTGCTTTGCATTACGTTGCTTTGCTTTGGCTATTTTAGTTTACATTCATTGGCATTTAGTTCTAATACAGATGTGATATATTGGGATAGTTTTCCCCCCATTGGTACACTGCAGAGTATTGGGATTCCTTGCTCAATGAATAAGTAATTATATGTTGGGCTCTTTGTTTGCCTTAGAGTAGACTGACTGTTTCTTTTCTTTTTTTTTTTTTTTAAGATTTTTATTTATTTTACTGAAAGTCAGAGTTACACAGAGAGGGTAGGAGACACAGAGAGAGAGAGGTCTTCCATCCGCTGGTTCACTCCCCAGATGGCTGCCATGGCCGGAGCTGTGCCGATCCGAAGCCAGGAGCCAGGAGCTTCTTCTGGGTCTCCTGGGTGCAGGGGTCTAAGGGCTTGGGCCATCTTCACTGATTTCCCAGGCCACAGCAGAGCGCTGGATCAGAAGTGGAGCAGCTGGGTCTCAAACCGGCACCCATATGGGATGCAAGCACTACAGGCCAGGGCGTTAACCTGCTGTGCCACAGCGCCGCCCCAGACTGACTGTTGCTAATACATTTCTCATTTAAAACATATGGGGTATGTGTTTGGTGCACCATTTGATACTCCCCTGGTGATACCCACATCCTGTATGCAGTAAGCTCTGGCTCCACTTTTGATTCTGTCTTCCTGCTGATGTGCACCTTGGGAGGCCACAGGTGATGACTTGAGTTTGTGGGTCCCTGCCATGCTCATGGGAGGAGCTGTTTGGAGTTACCAGCTCCCGGCTTCAACATGGCCCAGCCCTGGCTGTTGTAGGCATTTGTGGAGTGAACCAGCAGACGGAAGATCTCTCCCAACCCGTGTCTGTCTCCTTCTCTGTCTGCCTCTCTGTCTCTACCTTTCAAATAAATAAAAAGAAAGAAATCACAGAACTTTTAAAACAAACAAGATGTACATCTTCTCTTCCATACTTTCATCTGTAATTTCAAATTGTATTAAACTGTGTTAGAGGCACCAATTGTCTTTCTATTTGTCAAACTTGATTAGGTATTACCAATTTTTAAATGCTTATTAATCACAGTGTTTCTGCTTTTGTTATTAATTTCATTATTATTGAATACATTTACTATAGACTTGGAATGGGAACTAGATAAAGTTTAAATTTTTGTCTTGATTTCCAAAAAGCTACCATATTAAATTTTTAAGCTAAATTCTACCACATTAAAACTTTGGACAAAAATAACCAGGGCAATTTTGTGTTTATTTAATATATTTATGCTTTTATATATCATGCTGATAAATATAGTTGAGAGTTAGCTGTAGGTTGGAGTTTATTAATATACTTAATAGAGAACTGCATTGGGACACATCTATATTAGCGGTGAAAACAATTGCCATCGCATATTTAAAACAATTAAGATAGTTAGTGTTAGGACATTAGTCAGGTTTTCCCAGAGGGATAGAATTAGAAGAAGAGGCCAGCGCTGTGGCACATCAGATTAAAGCCCTATTCTGCAATGCTGGCATTGCATATGGGTGCCGGTTTGAGTCCCGGCTGCTCCACTTCCGATTCAGCTCTCTGCTGTGGCTGGGAAAGCAGTAGAAGGTGGCTGCCTCCTTGGGCCCCTGCAGGTCAATGAGAGACCTCTAAGAAGCTCCTGCCCCATGGCTTCAGATCAGCTCAGCTCTGGGTGTTGTGGTCATTTGAGGAGTGACCCAGCAGAATGGAAGACCTCCCTCCTTCTCTGGATTCATCTTTCTCTGTAACTCCGTCTTTCAAATAATAAAATCATTCTTAAAAATAAAAAGAAAGACATAGAAGAAATAGAAGGAGACACACAAAAAAAATGGAAAAATCTGCCATGTTCATGGATTGGAAGAATCAATATCATCAAATGTCCATTCTCCCAAAAGCAATTTACAGGTTCAATGCAATACCAATCAAAATACCAAAGTAATTCTTCACAGACCTAGAAAGAATGATGCTGAAATTCATTTGGAGAAACAGGAGACCGCCAATAGCTAAAGCAATCCTTTACAATAAAAACAAAGCCAGAGGCATCACAATTCCAGACTTCAAGACATACTACAGGGCAGTTATAATCAAAACAGCCTGGTACTGGTACAGAAACAGATGGATAGACCAATGGAACAAAATAGAAACACCAGAAATCAACCCAAACATCTACAGCCAACTCATATTTGACAAAGGAGCTGTCCCTGTTCCAGGGTGCTGGGAAAACTGGATGTCCACATGTTGAAGTATAAAGTAAGACCCCTACCTTACACCATATACAAAAATCCACTCAACATGGATCAAAGAGCTAGATATACGCTGCGACACCATGAAATTAATTGTGAGCATAGTGGAAACCCTTCAAGACATTGGAACCGGCAAAGAATTCCTGGAGAAGACCCCAGAGGCACGGGTAGTCAAAGCTAAAATAAACAAGTGGGATTACTTCAAATTGAGAAGTTTCTTTACAGCAAAAGAAACAGTCAGGAAAGTGAAGAGGCAACCAACAGAATGGGAGAAATTATTTGCAAATTACAGAACTGATAAATGATTAACAACTAGAATCTACAAAATGATCAAGAAACTCCACAGCAACAAAACCAACAACCCAATACAAAGATGGGACAAGGACATCAATAGACATTTTTCAAAAGAGGAAATCCAAATGGCCAACAGACACATGAAAAAATGCTCAGGATCTCTAGCCATCAGGGAAATGCAAATCAAAACCACAATCAGGTTTCATCTCACCCCAGTTAGAATGGCTCACATACAGAAATCTACCAACAACAGATGCTGGCGAGGATGTGGGGAAAAAGGGACACTAACCAACTGTTGGTGGGAATGCAAACTGGTAAAGCCGCTATGGGAAGACAGTTTGGAGAGTCCTCAGAAACCTGCATATAGCCCTACCACATGACTTAGCCTTTCCACTCCTTGGAATTTACCCAAAGGGAATTAAACTGGAAA
Organism: Oryctolagus cuniculus; assembly: GCF_964237555.1. Taxonomy (NCBI): domain Eukaryota; kingdom Metazoa; phylum Chordata; class Mammalia; order Lagomorpha; family Leporidae; genus Oryctolagus; species Oryctolagus cuniculus. The sequence continues at coordinate 3,980,238 of NC_091441.1, read as the reverse complement.
AAAAAAAAAGAGCTGTCTGCACCTCAATGTTTATTGCAACTCAGTTCACAATAGCTAAGACATGAAATCAACCTAAATGCCCATCAACAGATGACTGGATAAAGAAATTATGGGATATGTACTCTATAGAATACATCAGTAAAAAAAAAAAATGAAATCCGGTCATTTGTAACAAAATGGAGGAATCTGGAAAATATCATGCTGAGTGAAGTAAGCCAGTCCAAAAGGGACAAATATCCTATGTTCTCCCTGATCAATGGCAACTAACTGAGCACCTAAAAGGAAACCTGTTGAAGTAAAATGGACATTATGAGAAACAGTGACCAGATCAGCCCTTGTCCTAACTGTTGAGGAACAACTTACTATTTTATTCCTTTTAGTATTTTTTTGTTTTTTATTCTACTTAATACCATTAGTTGAACTCTGTAATTAATACACAATTATTCTTAGGCATTTAAAATTAGCTGAAAAGTGATCTTTGTTAAATATAAGAGTGGGAATAAGAGAGGGAGGCGATGTACAGGTCGGCACATGCTCACTCAGACTTCCCTCCAATGGTAGAGCTAGAAATGTGCCAGGGGATTCCAACTCAGTCTCATCAAGGAGGCTGTACCAATGCCATCTCACTTGTTAAAGTGATGAGTTTAAGTACATATTTGATCAAAAAGATAGGTTAAGTTTCGAAGAGATTTCACAAATAAGACCAGTGTCTGCAAATAATGAAGGATAGAATTAAAAGGGAGAGAATGATCCTGTGGGGGAAGCAGGACACACAGCAGACTCATAGAATGCAAATGCCCTAAACAGCACTCTGGCCTCAGAATCAACCCTTGGGGCATTTGGATCTGGCTAAAAGGCATTACAATGCCAGTGCTTAGACATGGAGTTATTTTACACAAAATGGGTTTTGTGTAGAAATTTAATATTAATTTGAAGATTATCATCCCTCCATGTTTAAATGGGTGGGGATTGAAGTGTCTGGGCCTGAATTCCTACTCAGGATTGGATGGTGAGAAGTTGGAAGGGTGAAGAATTTGGAAAGAAGCTCTCATTGTCAACAGCCTTCCTCATGTGGCCTTCAGGACTGTGCGCTGTGGGTCTGCCTTGTATCTTGTATCTGACCAGTTCCACGTTCTCTGTTCTTGTCTTGCGCCCTCTGCTCCTGACACCCTTCATGTGGGGGGGGGGGGCCCAGCTCCCTCTGTGCCCCTCCAGAGAGCTCCCCGTGGTGCTGGCTGTAAGTGGCAGTGTGCAGCAGCAGCTCTCAGGCTGTTCCTCTCCAGCCAAGCCATGTTCCGCCTGCTCTGCTGTGTGTACTGGGTATCTCAAACGTCATTCACTCAAATGGAATCACTTGTCTCGTCGTCCCCACCTCAGGCTCCCTCTGCTGTGCCCAGGTGCCTCGTAGACTTCTCTATTCCTGCGGGTGAAAGCCCCACCCTTCCATTTCTGGAGGTCATGAACCCTGCAATCATTCTTCACCTCTTTGGTCTCTCACATAACCACATCCTTCTATCAGATTCAAAATAGGTTCCGATTTGATTGCCTCCTGTCCCTGGTTGTCTCACGTCTGCATTACTCCCAGGACGCCCAGCTGGTCCTCATAGTTCCACTCTTCCTGCATTCGGTGTCTTCTCCGCACAGCACTGCTTTCTGCAGTCTCTCCCCTGCCGCCCCTTTTCTCTGAGTCAGAGCCAGTGAAGAGTCCCTGCTGTCACATGTCACAGCCTCGCTTCCTCCCACTGTCTTCCTCTTGAATTCTGCTGCAGCCTGTCAGTCTCCTTGCGATGCTTCGCCTCTCTCTGACGCCTGTATAGTGTGTGCATCTTCCTGTGCCAGGTTTTCAGGCAGCAGTGCTGTGGAGCCCGTTCTTTTAGGCCAGCCAGTTCAATTTTAAGGAATTTTGTGAAACAATATCCATTCTGTTGTTTGAAATTTGCCTAGGTGGGTGCATTTACACCACAGAAATCAGCAGACATTGCAGATTAGCACTGGCTGTTGGCCCCTTCATCCCTTGCTTAGGTCTTTCCTTCTCAGTGAGGCCTTCTCTGTTCATGTAGAGGTAGAGGCACTCCCAGGCCCCTTCGTTCTGCTCTGCTCTTTTTTTTCTCTCTAGAGACCTTGTCATTTTAAAAATGCTTTATGTTGTGTGATGCATGTATCAGGGGTTTCTGTTTATTGTATGTTTTTACTCAATTGCCTACCACAGGGTACCAAAAAGACATTCGGTGAATAAATGAATCGAAAGACTGGTTAATGATACTAATTTTAGAAGAATTCCAAGGCTTCTGTGCTAAAAGAAAGACAGCTTTTCCTCCCTCCCTCCCTCCCTGCCTCCCTCCCTTCCTTCCTTCCTTTCTTTTTTATTTTTTTGATTAAAATAACACTGATGTAAAAAATCTTGGGTTCATTACAGACTATGAGTTCTTCATGTTTTCTGGCAAGTTAGTGTAGACCCTGTTGTACAGTAGTGAAGTTTTTAAAAAATATTATTTATTTATTTGAAAGACAGAGTTACAGATAGACAGAGGCAGGGGGAGAGAGAGAGATGTCTTCCATCCCCAGTTCACTCCCCAAATGGCTGCAAAGGGGGATACAGGGGCCCAAGGACCTGGGCCATCTTCTACTGCTTTTCCAGGCCATAGCAGAGAGCTGGATCAAAGTGGAGCAGCCAAGACTTCAACTGGTGCCCTATGGGATGCCAGCACTATAGGTGGCAGCTTTACCTTCCATGCCCTACTGCTGGCCTGAACTTTTTTTTAAAGCACAAAAATTTACTCTGGGTTGTAGTTTTGTATTACATGCCTTGGGTGAAATTCAAAGATTTATTCTTTATAGTGTGATCTTTCTAAAGATTTCTTTAATCTTTATGGTATTTTCACTTAGACATTTGTATGTTAATAATTTTTGAGAAAGTTGCCTAAGCTTTTTCATTACGCTTTGTGTGAGAACGTGGGCTCTTCCAATCCTACGTAGTTTAATGTGCTGTAGATTTGCTTGTGGCATCTGGCAAGTGTGGTAGAAATTACAGGGGCCTAAGAGGAGTATCTTGTGCGGAGTGGGAGCAGGGATCGTGGCACAGGGAGGTGAGCCAGCTCTTGGGACGTGCACATCCCATGGGGGAGTGGAGTGCCTGGGGTTGGGCCCCCTTCTGCTTCTGATCCAGCTTCTTGTTCACGCACCGGGGATGCAGCAGATGACTGCCACCCACAGGGGAGACCCAGCTGGAGTTCTTGGCTTCTGACCTGGCCTAGCCCTAGGTGTTACAGTCATCTCTCCCTCTGTATCTCTTTCTGTTGTTTAGTCTTCCAAACAATAATAAAGAATAAACAAGAACACTAAAAATGTCTTGGATTTAATTTAAAACCAACTTCATATTCTCTGTATCAACTCATAAATTTATAACCTCTTTGAAACTATTATAACATTGTTATGTATGCTTGTATTTGAAATAAATTATTTTATTTTTGGTTGTATAAAAATGTACTTTTTCTCAGTTTTTAAGATCCTCATGTACTAGTGTTCTTAGATCTTTTCCATAATGGTTTATGGCACTTCACATGGGAGCAATGTTGGCACTGATGATTCACAGCTTTCCCCTCCATCCTTGCATTGTTCCACGCTGGGTCTTTCATATATCTGTTTAGAAACAGTGACCTCCTTTTGACCTCTGAAGCTTTTCTCGGTGATTTTGTGTATGACTCATTTCCATTTACTTGGACCTGTTGACTCAGCTGTTTAGACAGATGCTTGCTGCTTGTGTGTGACCTGTTTGCTCCCTCACTTGTGAGCGCTGGGCCCCGTGATGCTGCTGCTGCTTGGGACCTCCACGTGCCGTGTGACGGTGCAGGGTTTGAGCCGCAGCCACGCCTTCCGGTCTCCCTTCCTGATAATGTGTGCACTGCAGGCATCTGGTGATAGCTCCGGTATTTGTGTCCCTGCCAGGCGGATGGGAAACCCTGAACGAGTTCTGGGCTCTGAGCTTTGGCCTGGCCTCACCTTCGCTGTTGTGGACGTTTGAGGAGTGAACCATCATGTGGACAGAGATACATCTCTCTGTCTGTCTCACTGTATCTCTCTGCCTTTGAGATCAAAAAAAAAAAAAAAAAACTTAAAAAATGTAATGCTATCGTTTCCTGGATTCTATAGATATAAATATCTTCTCAAATCCATCTGTCTAAGGAATTGAGATTACTACACAGGGTGTGTGATATTTGAAAAAAATGTGTTGATAAATGAGCCTATCAGGCTTACATGTTTTGTAATATTTCTGTTTTTATAGTATTTTCTCTTACTACTTTTTTAGTATAATAATTCTAAACTTCCTTTTAGATCATTTAAATTTAGTTCATCAGATAAAGATTACATGGGATTAGAAATGAAAATTTTATAACTTTCATCTTAACATAAATTCAGAGACGTTATATCTTCTCTGAGAGCAAAGTCAAAACAGTCTACCTTACCCATTTTTATTTGTTTAAAAATAATAGTTAAAGTTGTTTTGCTGACAACAGCAACACAGTGAAGCAATTCTGCTACCCATGTCTTTCTTGGCATGTGCAAAGAAATCTCTCTTAGAGATTTCCCAATTCTCAATCCCAGTCTCCTTCATCCTGTACTGTCTCTGCACGTAATGAGCTTATGTTTCAGAGAATCCAAAATCTTTCGCAGGACTTTTTTTTTTTTTTTTTTTCAACTTTTTCTGTTTCCTAGATTTATGCTGTGACCTCTGACTGACTGTTTATTGAGCTTGTACTTGAGTATACAGATATTAGTTCCTACAGTAACAGCTCCTGGAGGACATCAGCTATGCCCTTCTGTTTGTGTTTATTTATAATATTTCATACAAGAAATGTGTCATGGCTACCTTGTGCCTGGAAAATATTCTAATTTTTTTCTTTTGATAAATACATAATTTAGCTTAAACATTAAATACATTTAGAAAAATATTTCTGAAATATTAAATATGTAGATAGAAGTGTTGAATTTCAGGAAAACTTACTATAACCCAATTTGGCTGTAAGTCCCCCTAAATCTCAAGTGTTGGTGTACAAAACTGTTGTTATCTGGCTCTCTGTGGGCATTTCAGTCTTATTTTTTTTTTTAAGATTTATTTATTTATTTGAAAGTGAGAGTTATACAGAGAGGAGACACTGAGAGAGAGAGAGGTCTTCCATCCCCTGCTTGACTCCCTAGCTGGCCGCAACAGCCAGAGTTGTGCTGCTCGAAGCCAGGAGCCAGAAACTTCTTCCAGATCTCCCACGTGGGTGCAAGGGCCCAAGGACTCGGGCCATCTTCTGCTGATTTCCCAGGCCACAGCAGAGAGCTGGATCAGAAGTGGAGTAGCCGGGTCTTGAACCAGTGCCCATATGGGATGCTGGCACTGCAAGAGGAAACTTTACCCACCACCGCGTTCTGAGTCTTAATTCTTGGTACCTCCTCATCGTGTCCGTGTTTGCTCCAACCATGGTGGATTGCTTTTGTCTCCCTCCTTCCTTCTTAAGTGTCTGCATTATGCTCATTCAGCTCTGCAGAGTGCCCTGCATTCCCACAGCTGGAGGAGCTCACCGGCCTGAGTGCCCCTGTAGCTTAGGACATGAGCGCCTCTGTCGTAGCAGCCCCTGCCACTTGGAAACTGAGCTGCTCTTGGGACTGCAGGTTCCTGAAGCACTAGTGGTATCTTGTTCTCCTTTATTTAACTGTGTTCATGTCATTAATACAGACAAATATTTATGATGACTGACTGTATTAGTTTAATTATGTATTCAAGTAGCATACCTTACAGTATTAATCTAATATAGGCTTTGGAATATTGTTAAATTACATATATTCAATATATACTGTATAAATATACAAAATGTTATAACAGTAGTTATCTTTTCTAGGAAATATTAAAAGCCAATCTGACTTTAAATTTTTTCAGTTTTTTAAAATTATCAGTGTCTTAAATAACTCATGCAGAATGATATATTTAGAATCATCCAAATGAAACCCTATAAGTAAAAGAGGAAGAAATTCTTTTCAAGGTCCTGTTCTTAAGGAAGCTGAAGGGGCCCAGAAGTTGTATAATGACACAGTTTTGAATAAGGGCCAGTGAAGGACATTTCAATGTTAAACGAATCTTTGGTGGTCTGCCCTAAATAACCTGAAGGCAGATCAGCCTGAGAAGAGACTAAGGGCACACAGTCATCCATCCAGTGATTGAAAAGTAAGTTCGGAAGTTGAAGTTCCAGAAGGAAGAGCCAAGGGGCCCTGATGGATGGTTCTGGAGTAAGGCGTGTGGCTCAGGCCATCTGTGACCCACATACGAGAACAGGATGCGCCGTGCCTTCAGGGTACCAGGCACCGGTGGCAACCAGAAGGGCAGGAGAGATCCCAGAGAGAGCGCAAGAGTTTTTACTTAATTTTTGTCAGTGCTAAGGCTCCTCATTGTGACTTTCAGTTTCTGACAATTGAAAATCGTGGAGGAGCTGTGAAACAGAGGTGGTGTGTGCATCAGCCTGCACGGGAGGGGCTTCCTGCGTAGAGCCGTGATCAGGAGACGGCAGGAACGCGTTTCTACAACTTTTCCATCTGGAAAAGCATTCTTGAGAACATAGTTTTCATCAAAACATAAAGGAATAGCGTACCTTTTTTTCATTATAGTAAGGTGTATTGATAAGTCATTAGTAGTGAAAAATGGTTTCTGTTTACTTAATTTCCATTTTTGCTTAATAGTTTCTAGGGTTTTTTTGTTGTTGTTGGCATTCAGAACATGAGAAAAACTGGAAAGTTTATTATTCTATTGAGTTTAAGTAATTTTATCATCTAAAGGAAACTGTCATATAACTCAAATCTCAAATTTATTTGGTAAGAAAAATATTGAGATTAAAAAGTGAGTTAGTTAATTCTTCTACAAGGTGTTATAAATTAGTAGCCCATTTACAAGTATATTTGAAAAATAAGTAATATCACAAGTAAAATCTTTATTAATTGAGGAGAGAGAAAAAAACTAGTGAAATTAGTTTTAAAGTGATTGGAGCACCAAACTGAATTGTAAAATTGAGAATTTAGGAAGTGAAACAATACACTTGGAATTGAATTAGGCAGGCAAACAGGTAAGTTATAGCTGTTCAGAATCCAATAAAATAATTCCTTGAATATTTGAGAAATACTTATCAGCCTGGATCTCTCATTTATAATTAATGTAAGTTGTTTAGGAAATTATCTAATGGCTTTCATGCGTCCCTAGAAATTATTTTTGAGAGTTGTTAGCCAAAGGAGGAAAAGCACATGTTCAGAATAGTCTTACTCTCAGGACCTTATAAATCATAGAAAAATATAAGAATATGGTCACAGAATCCAGAAGTTACTGCTCTTCAGTCACGTGTGTAGTAACTCCTAACAGCTTACAGTAGCAAGCGTGTGAACTCACTGTTGGGAGGCATCACGTTAATGAACTCCACTTAGGATGTCTGAACTTAGATGTTAGCTTAGACCTCAGACAGCATCAGTGTTTTCCTGCAAATACCCTGCTCTCTCAGAGAAATAGACATAGTTCTGTCTGTGTAAGTCATTCCCATTCTGCATCGTTGGTGGTGCTCTGAGGTTTTCTGTAATAATCCTCTCGGGATTGCCTGCTGCCAGGTATCTGGACTTCACAGACTCAGTGCCAGTTTCTCTTCTTTTGCAGTGGAGTTTGAATTACATTTATATTCAGCTTTTTACATTTTTAGTAGAAATATGTAAGGAAAATAATCTCAAACAGCATGTTTGGTTACGATCCACAAACATAAGCACCAAGGAATACAGCTTTGATGGGAGACAAGACTTACAGAAATCCAGTTCCCAATATTATCTCCAGCTAAGTTTCAGTTCTTAGCTATGAGCCACCCCTTGTTTGTTCCCCGCAGACTTCAGCTGAAAGTATTTGACTTTCTGTCTTTGGTCTAAGACCTCTTCTTATTTCAAAACACTTGAATTCTTGGTTTCAATTCAGAGGTCCCTTGCTTAAAATGATAAGGCTCCATGACTGTCACTAACAGTCAAAACCTAATTGGTTTTAATTTTTATTCTTTTTTTCCTATCTTGAGAAACACGAAGGACAAACTGTCAGTGGAAGTAGAGGTACAAGCAACTCTTCCTGTGCCTTCCCTTCTATTTTTATATTTTAGCCAGCTTTCTCGCCTGGTTAATGAAGGAGAAAGTCTACAACATGTAGTATGTGTCTGCTGTCAGCAAATTGTAATGTATGACTGTATGGTTTTTGAGCCACCTACATTATTCTCCCATCCTTTAAAGGAGAAAATTGTTTTCACTTAAAAATAATCATGTTGATTGTATGATCTTTTGAAAATGAAACAGAATAAAAGGAAATACCCCCTTTACCCAAAACAGTTTTCATTCTTCTCTCATATTGGGAATCTTTTTTTAAGTTAAACATCTTATTTCTCCCATGTAAGGCTTATTTTTCTGTTTCTTTTTTACCTATGCACTTTTTTTTAAAGCTAGACTTTTGTTGAACTCTATAATGTAGAAGTTCAGTATATTTTTCTGATGATTCATCTGTTTTTAGAGAATTTACCTGAAATTGCATATACCTTATAACATGACAAATCTGAACTGATGGAAGACTTTTCATGGACATAAATTTTTTTCTGACCTTAACCTGTTTCATTGTATCATGAATGAAGAACACAACAAAAGCTTACAGTGTTTTGAACTGTACAATGTTGAGAAGTGTTGAGTAGTAACTTGTCACAATACATGTGGGACTCTCTTTCTGGTACTAAGAAATGTGATTAATGATGTGAAATAAAGGCAACCCAGTAACTTTGAGGTGACACTTGGTTAGACCATCTTGCAAATCCATGAAGGAAACTGAAGTTGCAGGAAAGAAAACCCACGCCAACATTCGTTGTTATATTGGGTTATGTGTGAGTGTGTTTGCATGCAAGGTATTTTCATGATAGGAAAAATGATTTGCTTAGCTTTGTTAATAGTTACTTGAAGTCAGCTGCTGAATCAGTGGTTTTTTGTATACAAAATCAAGAAGTGTACCCAGGTAACAAAAACACAAACCTAGTAAAATATATTTTTATACTAAAGTAGCTCAGTAAGGAACCCTCCTCCCCATAAAACTAGGCATTGGAAAGACACCCTCAATACTTGGGACATAAAGCTAATGGCATCTGTTTTTCTCTCTCGCATTCTCAACATCTGCATGCTTCATTCTCTGAGCGTGGACCCCTTCCCATGTATTAAGCTGGGAAGATGTGTTTCAAAGTCAGGAAATTTCCACATTTTCTGTTTGTAACCTTAGGCAGGGATGGGGAGCCTTTTCTCAGCCAAGGCTCGTCTTATCAGCGTAAAGACTTGCCTGCCATAGCTTGATTGCCTTTCTTTCTTTCTTTCTATTCTATTTTTCTTTTAATTTGACAGGTAGAGTTATAGACAGTGAGAGAGAGAGAGAGAGAAAGTTCTTCCTTGCGCTGGTTTACTCCCCAAATGGCCGCCACAGCCAACGCTGCACTGATCCGAAGCCCGAAGCCAGGAGCCAGGTGCTTCTTCGTCTCCCAAGCGGGTGCAGGGGCCCAAATACTTGGGCCATCCTCCACTGCCCTCCTGGGCCACAGCAAAGAGCTGGACTGGAAGAGGAGCAACCGGGACTAGAACCCGGTGCCCATATGGGATGCCAGCGCCGCAGGCGGAGGATTAGGCAAGTGAGCTACAGCGCCGGCCCCAGCTTTATTGACTTTCAAGTCCTGTCTGCAGTTGCCTTGGTAGGGCCAGACCAAATTTTTCTGAGGCATTGTATGGCCAGTGGGCCGGAAGTTCCCCATGACTGCTTTAGAGGATTTTATCAGCCACACCTGGCCTTTGTTTTAGGAATATGTGCATGAGCATTACATGATCCTCAAGGACAATTTCATGGTGCACTCTGCTTTGAAAACTGCGTCAGAGTGAAATGGTGAGGCTTGATTTGAAGTCTCCTATGAACTGGCTTGGGCTCCTGCAGTGCCACTTGTTGTATGAACAGATAGGTTACTTTGCTTTTCTCATCATAGCTCCTATCTCTACAGAAGGGAGTAATGTTCCCTTCATGTATACATTTGAAGAGTAAATGAGACCATGTATCTAATTTCAAAGTGTGTGTATGTACGTTTGAGGGTAGGAAGAAGTGAGACATTGCATGTTAAGACTCTCAAGGATAGCAGTGAGCAAAACACAGCAGTGGGATAGCTTGTCTCCCCCACCCCCAGCTCTCCCCCACCCCCTTCTCTAGTGCGTCTCTGTGTGTTCCTGGGCACCTAGGTGGGCATGGGAGGGAGACCATCAAGATGCCCTAAGACTCTTATGTGACATCATGCGTAGCATGATTTCTTCGGCAAGTTAGTGGAGATTTCCAAAGAAAATAATCAGATTAATCTTAAAACTATGAAATTTTGGCTTGGGAGGAGAGGGATCTCCATTCAGTGCACAAAGGACAGCTAACAGTTAAAATGCATTTAATTTTTATTGGTCTTGGCACATTTTATTATTGAACAAGCATTTTTTGATTCTGAAAAAGGTAATCATTTCAGAAGAAACCCTTTTGAATATCAAACAATACATTAAAATTAGAGGAGAAACAGGCACATTAATAAAATTATTTCTAAAGCAGTGGAATAAGTATTAGGTGAAATCGGACTTTGTTTCGTTGATAGTGTCTGTTGTGTTGGAAGTGAAAAGATTTCTGAGTGAAAATTTTAAACACACTGAACACCACAAATACAGCTTTTCTGACACTTTTATTTCACATAGTGGTATAAATCTATTTTTCTGTTAAATGTTTAGTGATTATTAAAGTATAGATTTCATTGTTACTGAATTTCAACTCTTAATTTCCTTTGATTTTTTTTTTCTTCTGTTCTTCAGATTTGTTACTTCGGCAATTTCAGGATATAACTTTTTTTTAAGATTTATTTATTTATTTATTTTTTGAAAGGCAGAGTTAGAGAAAAAAGGGAGAGACAGAAAGCGATATTCCATCTGCTGGTTCAATCCCCTAATGGCTGCAATGGCCAGGGTTGGGCCAGGCTGAAGCCAGGAGCCAGGAGCTTCTTCCGGGTCTCCCATGTGGGTGCAGGGCCCGAGCACTCAGGCCATCTTCTGCTGCCCTTGCAGGGGCATTAGCGTTGAGCTGGCTGGATTAGGAGTAGAGCAGCTGGGACTGGAACTGGCACCCATATGGGATATCGGCTGCTTAACCCATTGCACCATGATGCCGGCCTCTCAGTGCTGCTCCATCAGAAAGATGCCCTTTGCCACCTACACTCTATTCCCGTATCCTTCTTGGTTTTCCTCACAGCACTTAGCATCATCTGATGTACTATATTTATTCTGCTGTTTTCTCTCTCCCACTCATCAGTGAACAGCCTTCCTTGAGAGCAGGGCTGCGTTTGTGTCCATTTTTTTAAAAAAAGATTTATTTATTTATTTGCAAGTCAGAGTTACACAGAGAGAAGGAGAGGCAGAGAGAGAGAAGCCTTCCATCCGCTGGTTTCACTCCCCAATTGGCCGCTGAAGCAGGAGCCAGGAGCCTCCTCTGGGTCTCCCATGCAGGTGCAGGGACCCAAGGAATTGGGCCATCTTCTACTGCTTTCCCAGGCCTTAGCAGAGAGCTGGAATGGAAGTGGAGCAGCCGGGACTTGAACTGGCACAGATATGGGATGCCGGCACTGCAGTCAGCGGTTTTACCCACTACGCCACAGCGCCAGTCCTTTGTCCATTGTTATAGTGCATGGATTAGAGTGTCTGAAACCATACTAGACTCTCAATATATATTTCTAGGAAAAAAAGTGACTAGGATTCAGACTAGTCACTTTTTTTGTAGTTCAGGCTAGTAAGTTCAAGGTCAGTGGGACAGCTGCCCATGAGAAGCATGCTATGCCTGTGTCAGCCGTTGCTTGTGATGTTCTTTGGTTGACATGGAGAATTGAGGTTCTCTATGATGTGTATTTTGAAGAGAAATTAACACTGACTAAGTAGATGTTTACAAGTTGTTTTATAACCTCAGTATATGGCAGAACTATTTTTGTAGGATTGATTCTTTAATTACCATCTTTTCATAGGTATAAATTCTATTTTTGTTCCTGGTAGATGTTTCTGCTTCATGCAGGTATGATCTTGTATGTCACATGAGTTCTGTTCCTGTAGATTTATGTGAAGCCAAGTTATGGCATCTTTCTTTTTTATAATAAAATCCTGTAGAATAGAAATGTTAGCTGACACAAAACATTTAATTATATTATTTTAATGATTTAGATTCTGCCAATATTTGAGATATGCCCTAAATGGTTATACATTTATGTACTGTATTTATTAAGCATATTAAATTAAAATGTTTCACATTGTCAGGAGAAATTTAGGAGTTAGGCCCACCTGAATGTGACCTGAGCACAAGGGCACAAGGCTATGAGTGAGGTGTGGTGCATGGCAATTGGTCCTGGTGACCAAGATTAATGAAACTCAGATGGGTTTTAATTAGTGCAGCTGCAGTCATCAATTATCTAGTGAACACAAATATTGTTATATTTGGGAAATTCTTGATTTATTTTATTCCACTGGCCAGCAGATTTAGATGAATGAGTTCTCATCATAACCATTCTGAGAAAAATCGCCAGAGGCCACAGTTTATTATTTAGGACACAATCAGCAAGAGTGAACAATACAGAGCAAAATGTTGCAAAGTACTCTCTCTCAGCATTAATTTGGATTTTTGCTGGAATGCCTGGCTTATACAGGTTGTCAGAAACATTAGGGCATCCTGAATGAGATTCAGAGCCGTGTGTCAAGAAGGGACGGTGCCACTGGTCTTGTCCAGAGGATGATCCGTAGCAGAGCTGGTGCACCTGCACTTAGCCAGCCTGCAGCTGTGTGCGAGTCTCTGTTGAAGGGGCCATCTCCTCCACGACTTTCAGGACGTGTCTCAGCAGCAGGCTGACGGCTGCTGAGAGGCTCAGAGCTGTACGAACAGGAAACAGTCTGTATGCATTCCGTTGCACAGGTGATTCTACACTTGTTGTTGGTTTATGTTTGTCTTAAGTAATTTTTAAAATGGTATAGCCTTGAATGAAAAATATCTATAAAGTATGTGTAAATTTTGAGGGAAAAGAATATTATTTACTTTTTTAAAAAAGAAATGTGACACTATTATGTCAAGGTGGTAACTGGATGTATCATAACAAAATAGTTTTAACATTTATAAGTAGTTGAATTTAGCAACATCTGAAATTATTTGAGAAATATTATAATTCATTTAAAGTTTTTGTATTAAATATAGTGGCATCATTTGTGGACAATTTTTTCTAATGCTTTGTAATTTCATCTCCCCAACTCTGTAATTTAGTGAGAGTATTTAGCATAGAATTTCATAAGAAATAGGCAAACATTAAATATAATTTTTTTCATTTTCTTGTAGTATCAAATCTCTGATAGGTTTTTATTCAGCAGAGTAGCCTGAAAAAAGGAAGCAAAATTAAGCTTACATTCTTGTGGTAGACAGGAGAGCCTTTCTGAAGAGTTGATCATAATCAAGGCCTTATAAAAATCAATTGCAGGTCATTTTTTCGGACTCTGTAGCATGATACTCAATTTAAATTGGAGGTGTTGGGACCTGTGTTGTGGATAAGCCAGTGCTTGTGTCAGCATCATCACGTATGAGAGCCTGGTATGAGTCCCAACTGCTCTGCTTCCAATCTAGTTTCCTGCTAATGCAGCTGATGTGCCTGGGAAGATGGCAGAACATGATCCAAGTCCTTAGTTCCCTGCCACCCATGTTGGAGACTTGCATGGGGTTGCTTCCTATTTCCTGCTTCAACCTGCCCAGCCTGAACTGTTGCAACCATTCAAGGAGTGAGCCAACAAATAGAAGATTTCTCTTTGTACCTGTCTCTGTTGCTCTACCTTCAAAAAAAAAAAAAAAAAAAAAAAAACACAAAAAACCAAACTCTCTTAGACTCTTTGTGTCAAGAGTCTTTTGTTGGAATTAAAAAAAAAAAAAAAACTGTTTCACACCTAAAATGCATTCATTAAAATTTTCTGAGTCTTGTTTGTATTATTTATGAAATTTGTGTTTCATAATTTTCATGATCAACCTGTCTTTTTATGGATTTGTGAAAGTTATTAATATCACAGTGTAGTCTGAATTTTGATTCCCTCAGAAACAGAATGTGTGTTCAGGTCCCATGTGGAGCTCTTGTTAGCTGGTATTTGATCTTAGGAGCTCCGACCTCATCTTCGGGGAAGGAAAATGTTTCAAACACCTGCACACAGTTCGTATACTATGGGTGGGCATGCCTTACTTACCTGCATTGTCAGAGAGCGTGCAGTGAATGCCCCTAGCTCACCAGCTATTGTGTGTGTAAGAATTCATAAGTGGGCCGGTGCCGCGGCTCACTAGGCTAATCCTCCGCCTAGCGGCGCCGGCACACCGGGTTCTAGTCCCGGTCGGGGCGCCGGATTCTGTCCCGGTTGCCCCTCTTCCAGGCCAGCTCTCTGCTGTGGCCCGGGAGTGCAGTGGAGGATGGCCCAAGTACTTGGGCCCTGCACCCCATGGGAGACCAGGAGAAGCACCTGGCTCCTGCCATCAGATCAGCGCGGTGCGCCGGCCGCAGCAGCCATTGGAGGGTGAACCAACGGCAAAGGAAGACCTTTCTCTCTGTCTCTCTCTCTCACTGTCCCCTCTGCCTGTCAAAAAAAAAAAAAAAAAAAAAAAAAAGAATTCACAAGTGCTGTCTTTTCTGAGCATCCCATATGGCCCCTGTGTTTTATTGAGGAAATCACAGGAAGCTTTCTGTTTTCCATTTAACAAATGGAGAGGCTTTTGTTCATTGAACCAAGGTTCGCTGGAGTGTTTATTTCTTAGGCATTCATCTACATGTGATTTTATTTTACCAGTAAGGAGTGTGTCCTGCACCTCTGAACTGACTTGTCCAAGTCCTCAGAGACATGTTGAGTCGTCCTGTTAACATAATCAGGATCTCTGGTCAGAGGTTTTTTTTTTCAATTGAATAGTTACTGATTTCCCCAAGTTTTAAAGAATGTGATAGGCCTCTAATCTTCACAAGGGACTAAGTGTAGCTCAGATGCCCTTCTGTGTCGGTGCGGGCCATGCTGCTTCCTGTCATAAGGCACCGGCCTGCCCTTCTGCTCCCCCAGCACGTTGTCCTGGCGGCTTTGCTGGTCTGTGTTGCTACTGGACATTTTCTGGCCAGTCATCTGGCTCCTCGCTGGCCCACCTCAAAACCAAGGCACTAAGTGTTCGCAGTGTGATGTGCAGTGAGCGGACCGTGTGATTTGGCTCAGGGCATGGGGCTGTCCATGCTGGCAGCTCGCAGGCTGGGGTGTGTCACCTCTCAGAGGCCGGGCTCAGGAGTTTGGATTTTAGTTTAGGAACAGTGCGAAGCCTTCGCACACAGTGAAGTCAGTTCATGACAGAATTTGTTATTAGTTTTCAGATCTCCTGTCCTTAACCTGTCGTGTATTTGATGGTGAATGAGCGAGTGAGCCCAGCCTGACCAGCCCAGCCTGTCTGGCTCCTCTACAGGGTCAGCCTGAGTGTTTATTGTTGTGAATCAGTGTCCACCTCCTGGACAGGAGACAAAGGAGATGGTGCTTTATGACAACAGGAGCCCCAAACAAAGGATGAAAGAACTGGATTTTATCATTACTGAGCAGTTTATGAATCTGAAAGTCCTTAATTTTGTATTCTCAATTTTCAGTAAATATGTTGAATTAGATATTTTTAAAGATTTCTTGGTATTCTAACATTCTTTGATTAGAATGTTTCATGATAATTAATATATTAAAGCTACCCATATGGAAGTGAAAGTGTTTCTTAAAAAATTTATAGTTTGCTCTAACAAACATTGATAATTTTACAAAAAAACACTTTTTTCCATTATCTTGGCTTTGAGTCTGTAATGTGAAATGTTAGCTTATGGAGCTATACACCATTTCTAACATGAAAATAAAAAATCAAATGAAAAATTGTTATTATATAGAAATACATTAATAATCTCTTGAAATTTTTTAAATAAAATGCCTCACCTTTTTAGAATATTTATTGAGATTTTATTTCCCCAATTCACTTTATTCTTTTATGATATACATATAGCATAGTATATTCTCATTTGATATATGCAGATGAATATATGTGCATATGCTATATATGCAATATCAACAATAATCATCAAAGCAAACACCCATCCAAGTACCATGCTGCTTCAGACAGAGACTCCAACCATTCCCTTGAGTCTTCTGCGTGGTCTCTCAAAGCAGCCTTTTCCTTTCTCTATCACCGATCACTTTGCAGATTTCTGCTAACCCCATTGACCATATACTCTCACAGCCTGGTATTAACTGCTTACAGATTGGAGGCCTCTTAATATACCCTGCTTTCCATTTCTGGTCTTTAGGACACCCTATTGTGTGTGTGTGTATGTGTTTCAATACAGCCTAGCACCTTTAGAAACTTAAGCTGTAACATAAATATAAACGTGACCTAGTCCACCTATTGTGTTTAGGTGCGATGATGCGTAAGCATTTGAACTTGAGCTTCTGTACAAAGCATTTACAAGGTTTTCTGTCTAGGTTTTCCCATGATGATTTGTTGTTCCTTTCTGTAGTTGGGAATATATTTATGTAGAACCTTTTATTCCAGTGGGCCATTATTAATTTGAAAATTCCTAACTTTAGGATGCCAAACATTTGTGTGCTTTATTTATGCTTGTCACTACAGAAAAATTCAAAATTTGACCCATAATAATAGGCATATATTCAAAAGGCAAGAACAGACTTTTTGAAAATATAGATAGCATAATTTGACCATTAATAATCATAAAGGCTTTGAGCTTTTACATATATTTGATTTTTAAACTTTTCTTTCTTTGAATTTTGAGAAGCCTTTAGGATGAAGTTACTTACTATTTAAACATTTTATGAATTTGAGAATAACTTGAAAGATTGATAATATGAGTAAAATGACTGATATTCAAAATATAAAATGCACTTTGCATTTGTAATCTGGGGAATGTGGAATCCTGCTATGAGTTTCTCCAATGGTACAATGAAATTTTTTTAAAAATATGACAAATATCTTCTTACAGATATCTTTCAGTCTTTCATATAATGGGTACAACTTACTGTCAATTAGCTGTATTTATGTGAAGCTTATCTTATTTCTTGTTGGGGCAGCTGAGAGGAGGAAGCGTGGAAACACGTAGTAGCAGGAGGGAATTTGGTGGTGGAAGTTGTGCTCTGCCTTTTTGCTTTACTGCCTGCAGATCAGCTTGATCCACACCTTACACTTCGAGGCGTGTGGAGAAGGACCGCATATCGTCACTGTGTCAAGGGCTAGGACAACACCCTAACAATGAGAGTCTTCCTGTTGTTTATACCACTTAAATGTCCTGGCGATTAGAACTTCTCCTTTTCATCCCTGAGTAAAACTGTTTTGTACGCACTTTTCTTATTCTGGTGAGGAGAAAGAAAGAAAAGCAGCCCTATTTCCTATTACAAATTATCATAAATATTGGAGATGCAGATTTTTCTTAGATCATTAGCATATCATGCTGCGACCCACACCAGAATGTACCATTAACAAAGCAGCCTTCATGTAATTAATGTAAATAATATGGAACTACAGCTTGAGTTACCCAGTCAGCCTTGGCAAAAAGCATTTGTCATAACGCATCATCTAAGGAGCTCGGCCTCAATTCAAATTAAACTTCATGGGTTTGCCCCTTTATTTTTTCCACTCATGCTATAAATTCCTGTGAAACATTTATGACTGTAAATTTCTTTGAAACACCTATATAGAGGAAGAAAGCCATCCAGTAAGCCGAAATTAAAATTTTATTATTTACTATGCGTCTGCTGGTGAGGACAATTAGTATCTTCATAAAACCAGGAATGTAGATCCTGGGACTGCAGCTGAGGGTTTTTCTCTCCATCCTCAGAAGTGCTTTCTGTCCTCTGTAGCTGCCAGCAAGTCTAAAGTATGGTTTCTGTCTGCCATTTGCTACCATTGCCCTCTGACTCCAAAACACAGAGGAGCATTGTAAATTTTTCATGAAGAGGTTTCAGTCTGTAAAACAGCAAACAGGAATAATGTTTTAAATGCAATCATTGTCAAGTTTGAACAATGTAATTTATCAAGAGAGCAGTTTGTACTATATAATAAGTTTCATATATTAATACAATTTTTCATCTGATGTCAGGCTTCTGATTTATGAATAGCCCATGATCTAAGGTGATCATTGAATTATAATTCAAGTAATAAGAAGCCAGGAACAAGACACTGGACCTGCTACCCTGCATTAGCTTACATGCCACCAAGCCAATTTGCTAAACAACCCTGGGCTACATGGTGCAGTTTTTCTAATTCAAAGAAGGCACTCGTTAATTAGATAAAGGCTAAAGCTCTCATTATTGTTAAATGATTTAAGAACGGGTAAAGATCTTACAGCTTATACTGTAGCTCTAATAGTTCTCTGCTTACTGCCTTGTAATAAGAGCATTAAAGACAGATGGGCGAGGCCGATTTAAGCCAATTACAGCGTTCCGTGTACTCCAGCGGCAGTGACTGTGCCTAGGCACGTCGGTGCTAATGCTCGACATGTTTCGGATGGTAAACCACCACTGATTAATGTGCTTTATGAATAATTTGTTTCTTTCTGCTCATTTTTGGAGGAGAATCACACCTCTGGACTATATTTAGTAATTCTCAAGACTTATTTCATATTCATCAGTAATATGTATCAGTCTTTTAGAGATACTTAACTTTTTAATATGCCAGAATAAAAGAAAGTAGCAGACGTTTTTAAAATTATTATTTCTTCTTCAATTTATTGAGCACCTGTTAGGTGCCAGATCCTGGCCCAAGTTCTCAAGAAATCTGTAACTTACCAAATTAGTTTCATTTTAATTATTTTGATTCTTTTGATGGTAAATGGATGATACATTCTAGAAAAACAAACCATTGCCAGCCATTATTTTAAAAATTAAAGTATTTGCTTTATAGTAATGCCAAACTTTGGAATGATATATGTATGAATTCATAAATTTTTTGAAAATTAATGAACTACTAGGTACTTGAGGCTTTTCTTCCATATACATGTGTTGTTTGATTATATTTACTCATATTTTATGTTGATGGCAAATGCATTTTATTATGTCTGCTTGTGGAGTCATTAATTTCCTTGGAATTGTGTTGTTGGTTCACTGACTGTCCTCCCCTCGCTTTCTTCCTACTAGGTAGTAGAAATAATGAAAAATGATTACATTTTAACACTGTGTTGTCCGTGAGTGTTTTCTTTGACTTGAATTCATTTCCATTATGAGTTCTCAATGTAAATTTCCCTTGAGTACCTTAAATACTCTTGTCATTAGCTTAGTTTGGTTTTTGTCTTTTCTAACCGCCTCTCCTTCATGGTTCCTTCTTTGGTTGTTGAAGTAGCCTATTCAGATTAGCATGATTTTATGCATCTCCCTTGTACAGTAGAAAGATCACCACAGCACCTACTGTGAGATTGACAGGCTGACTTTTTGGTGCACTTTGAGTTTGTATTCCCTTCTTGAGTTTATTTCACTTAAATTGGCACGCTCTTTGAAGGAGTGGTACTATTTGCGTAAGGTGGTTTATTTTTTTCTTCTCATCTTTATTTATTTTACCTTTGGTCTTGTGAGGGGAGTGCTGTGGTGACTTGTCTCCGAACTACAGTGGACTGTTCCTTCTTGATGCAGTCATCTTCCTTCCAGTTTTCTCTGTTGCTTCCAAGTTTTTCCCGAGTTCTTTCTGAGCTTAGAGGGTGGGCTTATAACTGAAGATAGGTAATTAGCTATTTACCCTAAAGGGAATGGGAAAAGTAAAATCAGATATATAAAATATTTCAAATTACTCTTCATTATCTCTTGCTGCCTTTTAAAAAAATTCTTTATCTGAACAACAAGATATGTTATTAATGGACCTTGAGTAGAACAAGTTATTTGTAATAGTAACTTTTGACCTGCTTAATTAAAGTACTCAAGCTGTGTAGTATAGTTTTCATTATATTCTGCGGTGCACCCTTATGAAGTGTGGTACATAATAAAATAAAAGCAATAATGTTGATATTTCTGAGGGATCCATCAAAGTTGACCTGAAGCAACATACTTCATCCTGTTTGTCTGGGTATGAATGTTTTAAAGTTATAGCTGAAATTACTAGTGACAATATTGTGTTCATGACTTCGGATTGTTTACTGTTGTAAGTACCCTCACCCTGTTGTGATTTCCAAAACTATTTCTGTGACGGTTCATTAGTGTTGGCGTCAAGAAACAAGCAAAAAAGACAAAATGTATTATTATAATAGGCAGTAAGACATCTCAAGCTAAATGATAATATTTATGTGTGACAGTGTGAAGAGCAGACACAGGGCGATTCAGAATGGGCGACAGGAGGGTGCAGGTCCCTTTTTAGTTACAGACAATCTTCCGTGTAATGTTCAGGTCTATGCTTCATAAAGTCATTAATTTAACCTATGAGAATGCAGAATGATGATTAGGGAGGAAGGAAATCTCTTCCCTAGAAAACCATAGCGTAGATTGTCCAGAATGAGAGGTGTGTACTATTGGAGTCAATTGCCATTTGAATCTACAAAATACATTTATCTGCAAAATGATAAATTACTACTTTGAAATATAATTTAAGTGTTTGCTTGTCTCTCTTCCTTATCAGATTTTATGTACTTGGAGCATGGGCCCTTTGTCCTGTATATCTTTGTTTCCAGAACATAGCATAGGCCATGGCTGCTTGTAGAGGTTTCAGAAACATTTGTTTATTAAACAAATTAATAGTGGAGCTACTTAAAATTTTTTGCTTGCAACTGCTCCCAAATAGTGGAGCCCAAGGCAACAAGAAAGAAATGGTCTCTTCAAAGCAGGGTTAGGATGTCCAGGACCTGCCTGTGCTGTGCCTATTGCCTAGGTTTTTGTTGTTGTTAAAAGGAAATTTGCCTGTTTTTATCAATCAGACAACTTGGGGTGCTTTCATTTGTGTGAAAATCACATGCTACTTTTTGTTGAGAAGTATAATTGTTAAATAACCAACATATCTTCTAGACACTTGTCAATGGTTGTACTAAATTCCAGAACCTCGTTGCTCTTATTACTACTACTGTTAGTATTCTGTCACTTCATAATATCTATGCAGGCAGGTTCCATTCATGAGAGTTTTTTGAGTAACATTCCTTTTTGCTTGCAAAGTAAATGTTATATTTTCAAACTCATCATGCATCTGTATGCTAATTCTTTTAATCTTGTTATGGGTAACAAGGTGAGTATAGGAAAATCTTAATTAGTGGCACACAACTTCTTCAGCATTCCTTCAGCTCAGTGCTTTGGTTTTCTGAGTCTGATCAACCATTGGCATTTCATTTCTTCGGTATATCACAAAAATATTCATTAAAAACATGACAACTATAAAATCTAATTCATAAATTTTTTTGTGTGCTCATGCTTCATCTTTAAATTTTTAAATAAAACAGTTTGCTAAAAAGATACCATTGTGTTTCTGATTTATTTCATAAAAGGTACTACAAATAAAGCCATATGAGTAAGTATGTTAAAATGACCCAATCTTCAAAATATGCCTTAGGAACAGTCACCGTTGCCCATGCATTGTGTCTACCACTTTGTATATGATTGGGAATTCTGGGATTGAAAACCCTGATTGGACCTCCAGCAAATGCTCAGATGTTAATCAGCCTAGTGTGCAAGACAGAAAAGCTGATAGTCCGGAATTGCACTTTAAACTAAGACAGACTGTCAGTCTTTAGAAATGGTGGGGAATAGGCCTATTTATGTAATCAGATAGGAGACCTGGAGGAAGCTGTCAGGAACATGCTTGTGTAAGCAGCAGGCACACCGCGCTTTATCTGACAGACAGCGTGTGGATCTGTCCATGCAAACATCCAAATGTTTAGTTTGCTTCTAGTCACTGTAATAATCTGCTTATTTTCGTCTGCTGGAGCAGTGACATCACCGAGCAGAATGTGCTACAGACAGAAGGCCTAGATAAGGCTGTGTCAGTGTCAGTCATTCATTCTGTGATTGGCGAGGAGATAAGTAGGAATGTACCCGAGGTTTGCTTTCAGCTAAAAGAATAGACAGCATGTTCTGGACAGGAATAACTTCATTTAGCTTGGCTATTCTATATCTTGAGAAATGGATAGGATATATCATGTCTAATTATAGCTTCCAGAGCTAAATAGCCTATCATATCAATAATTATTGAATTTTTCATCCAAAGGGAATCTGATTTCATTTGTTAAAATACTTCTATTTGAGCTTTACATGTGTGTATACATATACATATATATGAAAGACTTTATATTAAATCCTATGTTTGAGGTACAATGTTGTTAAGTCTTTTATTTGAAACTTTTGACTGTCAGGTTATTGCGAATTAAGGATAAAACCAATGTTTTCTTGTGTTGAAGG
Organism: Oryctolagus cuniculus; assembly: GCF_964237555.1. NCBI lineage: Eukaryota > Metazoa > Chordata > Mammalia > Lagomorpha > Leporidae > Oryctolagus > Oryctolagus cuniculus. Next base: position 3,957,735 of record NC_091441.1, on the reverse strand, counting down.
TACTTCAAAAAGGTCATTGAAATTAAAGTGAAATTAAATTAAAGTGAAATTAAAGGTAAGTGTTTTGATGCAAAATGTTTTTGAAAGCTATGCATAGCTTTTTCATAGTATGCATTTTCCATAAACTTTTTTGAAGTACCTTCATGTATGGTGAGGAAAAAGCATCTTTCCATAATTTGAAGAGTATATTTTATTTGGTCTTAATTGTGAAAAAAAAAAGCTTTGATATTAATTCATTGAATAAACAATATAACTTGAGATATTTTTTAAAACTTGTGTGTTTGGGGGCTGGCACCATGGCTAACTTGGTTGATCCTCCGCCTGCAGCACCGGCATCCCATATGAGTGCCGGTTTCTAGTCCCGGCTGCTCCTCTTCCAGGCCAGCTCTCTGCTGTGGCCCAGGAGTGCAGTGGAGGATGGCCCAAGTGCTTGGGCCCTGCACCCGCATGGGAGACCAGGAGAAGCACCTGGCTCCTGGCTTTGGATCAGCAAAGTGCGCCGGCCTTCGAGGCCATTTGGGGGGGTGAGCCAACAGAAGGAAGACCTTTCTCTCTGTCTCTCTCCCTCTCACTGTCTAACTCTATCTGTCAAATAAAAAAATATTGTGTATTTTCTGATTGATTTTTTTAAATTATAAGCTTTGTTGACTGTGGGTCATGACTGGAAGCAGTGTTGGAACCTCGTCCTGGCCTGTGTGTTTCTGTAGCAGTGGCTCTGGGAGCTGTCCTTGGGCTCTCCCCAGGGCATACAAGTTCAGGTTGGATGAGCTGAGTGCAGCCGACAGAGGGACTTGGCCCTCCAGCTGCCTCTTAACAGGTATAACTGGTCACTGTATCTGTGAGTGGCCAATGTTTTTCTAAGAACTTATCAACAGTGATGGAAAACTTTTATAAATGTGTTGAAGGAGATGTGCATTTGGTGTGGTGAATGCAATGCCTGTATTTGGAGCACTTGGGCTCTCCAGTCCTGCAAGGAAGCAGGTGATGGCTCAAGTGTCTGGGTCCATGGCACCCACATGGGAGACGTCGACTGATTGCCTGACTCCAGAGTATTTGCAGAGCACCCCACAGATGTGTGCATTCTCTGTGTGTCTCTCTCTCTCTCTCCTTCTCAAGTAAATTAAAAAAGAGGTATATATGAATCCTCATAGACTTCTTCAAGTACCAAGGCACACACATCTCAAACACTGCTGTCAGCTTTATGGATTCAGTATATAATTGCAGTTCTGCTCTTGCTGTGAGGTTGTAGTCATCATTTTTTTTTAAAGTATTTATGTGAAAGCAGAGGGACAGGTAGAGATAGAGTTCTTCATCTGCTGGTTCACCCCTCTTGGCCCCAATGTCTGGAGCTGGGGCTGTCTGATTCTAGGAGCCAGGAGCTTCTTCCAGGACTCCCACGTGGGTGCAGGGGCCCCAGCACTTGGGCCGTCTTCCTCTGTTTTCCCAGGCCATCAGCAGAGAGCTGGATCGGAAGTGGAGCAGCCAGGACCCATACGGGGTGCTGGTGCCACAGGTGGAGGCATAACATGCTATGCCACAGTGCTGGCCCTGGTTGTAGTCATCTTTGTTTTCTTGCCTGAGTACCAAAGTGTAGTTTACTTAATGCTCCGTTTAAGTCATTTGTTACTTTTGTACATTATTTTGATTCATTTTGTTACCTCTCACTGTTAAACTGCCCAAATTTTAAAAAGGTTACTTAGAAACATATACCTGAATTTTGCAAATTTAATTCTAAAATTTTCCTCTCTAGCTTTTTTCTTCTATTGCTAGCTTTTGTCTGCTATATTAATCCTTGGTCAGTTCCGTCTTATCTCAGGTAAAATTTAATATTCAGTTAGAGTTAGAGGATGTGTTTTCTTCATAGTAATTAAAATGCGCCAATATTTTTGCTTGCGTCGTTCCCCAGAGGAGATTTTCCTAATCATCTTTCACCTGGGCTTTTATTCCAAGTACTCTGCTTGTACCTCTTCTGCTTCTAAGTGACTTTGTGCATATTCTTTAGTGATTTGTTGCATATTATTTTTGAGGAATGATAGATACCAGTAATTGATATAAACATATTTAGTATGTACTGTATTAGAGAGAGGTGCAAGTGTACAACACAAATCTCCAAATATTCCATGAGGTGATTCGTAGAAATGAGACCAAATTTATCTCTTTATCTTTTGCCATCTTTAGTTCTTAGCTCTTAAGCAGGTGTTTGGGGATAATTTCGTGTCAGTTCCAATGGAATGCTTCATTTTGTGGTCTTTTCTGATTATATGGAATAAATCTCTTTTTATTCCTTTAGCTGAAAGTTTAGACTTTATGGTGAGTAAACAAAACCACTCAAGATTTTTCAGGTTGAGATCAGTTAAAGAACAGAAGTTATTTAAGGTAATAGCAACTCTCACCATGTTTTCTGTTCTAATCTCTCAGTTCAGTAATGATTTGAGCACCCACTCTTGTAAGGCATTGTAGCCCTACTTTGAGGTGTTGGCCATGGCATGCCTTCTCTATTTTTTGCCGTTACTCTGCTACTTTCCCATTACTGTATTTCTTCTTTTATAGTGTTGTGAAGTTACACCTGATAGCATTTTTTGTTGAACAATTACTTTCTACTTGTTTTGTTTCCATACTTAGACAAATTAGATAGTAAAGAGATCATTGAATCTGTTTCTCCTGGAAGTTTGATCTCTTTGTTTCGAGAGGTAGTTATGTTGCATTTGGACTGCATATGGACTAAGTGGGTGAAAAAACAGGTCTGACAATATGACTGGAGATAGGACTGCTCACCTGTTACTGGTCCATTAATTTTAGTCTGCTTAGAACCCTGACTTCCTTTCTCACAAGCCACAGTCATTTGGATCACATCTTTCAGGGGCTTGGGACTTGTGCAAGCCTACAATTCGCACTAGTAGGATTTTATTGTTGGATCTTGTTTTAGATAATTTATCCCACCTTGACTGACCTGTGTAGAAATGAAGAGAGACAGAGCAAAAAGCCATCACCAGCATTTCACAGCCAAGTTGGTGTCAAAGTAGGCACCTGTTTTACTCTGATGCATAGCCTCATTCTAGAGGTTTGGTCTTCAAATTAAAAAAATAAAAAGGGAAGTTTGGTCTTGAGTTTTGGATATTTCCTTGGGAATGTCAGTTATCAGAATGCTTCTCATCTGATATCTTTGATAAAATTTAGTTACATGAAATTATTGAGCTCTGGATATTTAACCCACTGTTTCTTGTCTTACTGTACTGTACACACTGTGAAAGATACAAAGCATTGAAATTCAATATGAATGTTCTTAAATCGTTTAGAGTCTTTTTGGGGATATGCGTATATGAAAGTAGAAAGTAACTGAGAAGACAGCATGTGTCACACAGCGTTGTGTCAACTTGTGAGTGGCAAAGAAGTCACACTATAATTAAGGTGCTTGTGCAATGTAGAGGATTTAAATGAAGATAGGACATTAGGGAGAGCTAGTCCAGTGATTTTTATAATGTAGAGGATTTAAATGAAGATAGAGCAGTAGTGAGAGCTAGTGCAATGATTTTTATTTTAGTATTACTTTCAAGCAGCTGGGCTGTTTCCTCTCGGACTGTGACTGTGGGTTACTTGCTGCATGCAGAGGATTCTCTGATGGCCTTGCGTGGTGCTGTTTGCTTCGTGACCGGAGGGCAGGCAGGGTGCACAAGGCCACTGCCCTGCGGTGAGCACATCCCTTGTGCTGGCTCGGTGCTGGACTACCGGGACAGCCCTGGCAGCTGGCCAGACCCCAGTTGTGGAACTTGCCTTGCTGTTGCTCCCTGAAGGAGTCTGAGGAGTTGGCAGTATGTTAGGGGAGAGTTATGTTTTGGATTTTAATTCATTTAAGTCTGAAAAATATTTTGTATAAAGAAAGTAGAAACAATAAAGAGGTGTTTTGTTTTCTTTTTACCCTAAGGCCTAAACTGGGAAGCCACTTGACTTCAGTTCTAGTCTTTCCTAGCCCATGATTGAAAAAGTTTTGTTGCTTTTACTGTTAACCGCATTTTTATAGCTTTAGTTAATTCTGTATTGTAGCTTCCCTAACACTGTACTTATGTCAAGAATACATGTATTTCATCACCTACATCCTTCCAGGTTGGTTTTATGTATGCAAATAAAATTAAAGAAATTTAGTTGAATATTTTGAATGCTGGAAGGTATATAATAAATGATAATGTTATTCCCCAAAGTCTTTTATTTGAGGTGTTGATGATTTGAAATATTTGTATAAGTGATCTATATTCAGTGTTTATAGATGCCTATCTGCATTTATCTTTTCAAAATAATGCTGAATATATGAGAAGTGGATGAAATCTGCGAATCTGTTTCGTGAAAAGAATTTGTAGCTGCACACATCTAATTTTTAAAGTGAATAATGTTCTTTTGTGTTCAAAGGACATCAAGTTAATGTCTAATTGTTTTTGCACCCTCATTTGAAAGTTTTTCCCCTATCCAGATATGTCTCAAGTAGATATGCCTTCTCTAGTTTAGTCCTGTCTCAATGCATGTTACCTCGTGCCCATTGCACAGTGTAGGCACATGCCAAGAGCAGGGCATAGCCTACTATTGTTTTATTAAGTGCTTTCCCCCAGTTGAGTCACAATAGCTTTAAAATCCCTAAAACATATTTTTAATATTAATCTACTTTTTCTGTTTTTCCTTGAACTTATGATTTATTAAGGAAAACATGAAGACTGTACAACATGATCTTTTGATATGTCTATATGTCAGAATATTCTGATTTAAAGCAAGCTGCGGTCCATATCAGATTCTGTGTTGTCTCTGTTGAAATAGTCCACCAAACTAAAATCATATCTTGCCGATGCTCCAGTGCACAAATGCCCCAAGGTGTTTACTCTAGAAGTGGACCATAACTGTTGCGCTTGGGACTCAGGTCTCAGAAAGGGTCAATTTTGTACAGAACTCTGAGATTACTGGGCAATACATCTCAACCCTTCCAGCTAATCTTACCTTGAGCTCAAATGGTTCCTTAGATCATCCTGACACGCTGGAAGGCCGAGATGGTGACAAAGTCCAAGACAATGCAATGCCTAAGCTGTCTTTCCCTGCTCCAGCAAATCACACAGTCACCATTAGAGAGGCTCGTCTCTATAAATCTGCAAATACTTTTAAATTTATAGAAATTCTGTATATATAATACATACATGATGACCTACAGGATAAATTGCAAGCATACCATATTTGGGAATACATAAGATACAATGGATCGAATAGCTTCTGGTTTTGTAGGATTTCTTTTTAAGAGAATATAAACAGCTTTTTAGGTACGTGTACTGGAACTTGTTTGGTGGAGTTGCTTTATTCAGTGAAATTTAATCTATTGCATTTCTGAATCCTGCATGAAGTCACGTTTTGGACAGATAGTGACGGTTAGTGTCCTTTGACTGATGTATAAAGATCAGAGTTCAGTACTTTGGTGTCAGTGAGTGGTTCCAACAAGGCTACAGGATCGACAGATTTGAATCCCCTATGTTATGGGGATAATCCAAGCACCACTTAGGATCAGTCATGTTGTCTTCGGCTTATTTATGTTGTTCAGAAAAGTATTTTTTGAAAGTGTTCAATAGATTTTTGGAGAGGTTGACCTGGTTTTTTTATTCTTACTCTTTAAAACAGTCGTGAGTTATATAATTCTCCTGATTTGCTATTTATAGAACACAATTGTTTTATGGCCATGATGAAAAATTAAAAGGTGTTCTAGCATAGTAGTTTTAGAAACACTTGAGTTAAGAAGTAGGCATTTAAGCTAGTGGTTAAGATGCTGCGTGGGATGCCTGCATCCCATCTGGGAGTGCTTCTGTTTGAGTCCTGGTTCCGCTGCTGTTACCAGCAGCAGGTTATGGCCCAAGTGATGCTCCGTCTCATTCACATGGGAGACTTGGATTGAGTTCCTGGTTTCTGACTTTGACCTGCCCCAGCCCTGACTGTTGCAGGCATTTTGGGCACTGATCCAGTAGATTTGAGCTCTACCTGTCTCTGTTTGCTTCTCAAAGAAATTTTTTTAAAAAAGTTTTTTTTTAAAGTAATAATGACTTAAGTATATAGCAGAAATAAAAATTGCATAGTCCACCTGAGTCCTGAAGGATTTTCCCAAGGCTGGACATTTATCAGGTGCTTCATTCCCAGCCCCATGACCGTCTGACCCTAAACATTACTTTTGAATCCATAGCACGGAAAGAACTGAGTTGTATTGTTTATATGAAATGATCAAATTTATTAGCAAAAGGGGTTGAGATGATTCATTCTAATCAAATGTACAGTGTTTTTCTGTAATGCAAGTTTGCACTATAATATCGATGAAACATTTTCTTGATATATTATTGTAGCACTAATAGTATAAGGTCCTAGGCCGGCGCCGTGGCTCAATAGGCTAATCCTCCACCTTGCGGCGCCGGCACACCGGGTTCTAGTCCCGGTCGGGGCGCCGGATTCTGTCCCGGTTGCCCCTCTTCCAGGCCAGCTCTCTGCTATGGCCAGGGAGTGCAGTGGAGGATGGCCCAGGTGCTTGGGCCCTGCACCCCATGGGAGACCAGGAAAAGCACCTGGATCCTGGCTCCTGCCATCGGATCAGCGCGGTGCGCCGGCTGCAGCGGCGGCCATTGGAGGGTGAACCAACGGCAAAGGAAGACCTTTCTCTCTCTGTCTCTCTCTCTGTCCACTCTGCCTGTCAAAAAAAAAAAATAAATAAAAAAAATAGTATAAGGTCCTTCCAACAACTTTCACCCATTCCATACAAGTCATAGCTTTCTATTGAGTCACTTTATGATAAGTTGTTTGAATTGAAACAGATTTTTCTTGGAATTTTTACTAATATCTCAGTTCTATCCCAGGTTAATATATTGAAATGCAAAAGAAAATAATATTGGTAGCATTGATTTTATAGTTGATTTTTCTGAATTCATACTCTTCCCTGTTTGCATGTTTTTGGTTTTATTGGTAAGATCCCTCTTATTTATATTTGTTAATTCAATCTAATACTATATTTGACCATCTCTTTAAAGCAGTTGCATCCTGACACTTAGTAAGATTTTTCCTTTTCACGCAGATGTCTTAGACTCAGTAAACATTCTCCTGTTGCTGTGCACATGAAACAGCCCAAGTTCTTGCCCCTCCGAAATAACCTGCTTGTAGCACGTGCAAGGCACATGTGTGACACGCGTGCTGCTTGGAAGGTGGGACACTGAGGGCTTTGTCGTGCCAGGTGTGTCCTTGCCACGTGCTCGTGTCTGCGGGTTGTATGCATGTGAGCTTATCTCTTTGATCATGGGCATTTCTGAAGGATAAAGCTGCGTTTAGATCCTCAGAAAATGACAATCAAATGATTACGGAAAACAAGCACTAAAGAGAGAGAGGAGAGAAAAGAAGAAGGATGTTAAAGTTGTGTGGCTTTCTTTCTGCATTTAGTCCCACGTGCCTCATCTTTTCCACCCGGGCTCTTGCAACTCTTTCTACCTGTATTTACTGATACTTTCCAACTATTTCATTTTATGTTTAGTGATCCTTTTTATCAACAGCGTTTAAAGCATTTTTAAAAAGTCTCGTGTGTGTGTGTATTTTCTAATTATTTCACTGACAATACCATTGACCATTGAATTATAGTTTCCTTCTTGGGAAAAAAGGTGTCTTTCATTAATTTATACGTTTGGACATAACATGGATCATTGCTAGACACATAGGAGGTTCCAATCCATACTTTTCATTTGTTTGATTGACATGGAAGTAATGGAAATATAATCATTTGAAGATTGTTAGAATTGTGTTATAAGCAGCAAATATTGAATGCCAGGGGATTTGGGATGAAGGTATCCGTAGTGGTTGAAATGCATTTTTTTGTTTTTGCCCAAATTATATATATCAGCGAGAACAATGATTTAAAAGAAATTATCTTTTTATGTTCTTTAAGCAGTAATATTAGTCCCATATTTGTAACCACTATTTTAACCTTCCTTACATAAATCCAGTATTTTCTTACTTAACCTGAAGCAATAAAATTTCATTTGGTCCCGACTGGAGCACTGTGGCAATTTAATATGTGTCTTGTTCTCTAGGACTGGACTTGTATGGTTATTTAAAATTGCTTCAACTTTCGAAGCCCTCCGGCCTTGTGACACAGTTGAAAGGAGGTAGTTTGCAAAGGACAGGACAGCCTAGGACTGGAATGGCTCTCATATGCAGTATAATTCCTTCCACCTGTTCTTCTCAGGGTGGCAGTGGGAAGCCCTGTGGGAAACACGTGAACTACTCCAGGGCTAGACCAGCTGAGATCCATCTTAGTGGACCTTGGTTTGCCAGTGGTGTCCAGTTTGGGCTCCTAGACCCTGTTTAGGTGGGGATATGTTGTGGGGCTGTGGTGGGGGAATGTGACCTCTCATCCACACCAGCCCCATGAGGCCCGCCGCCTGCTTTCCTGAAGAGAGTTGTACTGGCTGACCGCTGCTCTCGCCGCCTGCCTTCGTGAAGAGAGTTGTACTGGCTGACCGCTGCTCTCGCCGCCTGCCTTCGTGAAGAGAGTTGTGCTGGCTGACCGCTGCTCTCGCCGCCTGCCTTCGTGAAGAGAGTTGTACTGGCTGACCGCTGCTCTCGCCGCCTGCCTTCGTGAAGAGAGTTGTACTGGCTGACCGCTGCTCTCGCCGCCTGCCTTCGTGAAGAGAGTTGTGCTGGCTGACCGCTGCTCTCATTCACTCACACACTGTGTAGCTGCTCCATGCAGCATCACTAGAGTGGAGCGGTGTGTCGAAGACGTGCGGCCCTGAAGTTGGAAACATTACTGCTTGTCTTTTGTCCTAACCCTGGTCTCACTTGCCATGCTGATGAGTTCAGAGCATGTAGTGGAACACGAGACATTCCAGTCAACCTGAATACGATAATTTGGATGAAGAAAATTTTTGTAAGAGTGAGACTTTGAAAGATGAATTCAGAGTTTTGAGGACATGGCAGTTGTAATCCTTGAATGTGTTTCTTTGCAATGAGTCATACTCTTCTTGGTTTTTAGTAGATTAAGGGAAGCCTCAGTTGATAAATAGTTTAGTGCCCCTCCCAGAAGTTATTTTGACAAAAAGCTTTTCAACCCTTGAATTGAATTAAAAGAGCCAGAAAAGTGTATTTCACAGCTTTTAGAACTTGAGTGACATGAGATGCAAGGTGACAGGCTTGCGCACGAGTGAAGGTGAACTTCTTTCCGACATTAACACCAGGACCGAGCCGGCCAACTGGGCACACATGGCCGCAAGGCTGCTGGTGAAGCCGGGGGCTCCCTGGGGGCCTGCGTGAAAGCTCTCCAGGGACTTTTTCCTCCAGCTTTAGTCTGGAAGCCACCCTGAGCCTTTGCAGCTGAATTTAGAAAACGAAAGGTTTTCCAGTCTTAGGTTTCTGAGTTTTCTTGATGTAAATTATACTTCTGTTAGAGAAAATCTGCAACAGGCAGCTCTCAAAGTGTAGCCCAGTTTAACATCCTGAGTTAGCATGCCACTGTTACGGGGGAACATCTCTGATTTCAGGCTGTATCTTCAATCCTTGAGGCAAAGCTTTATTTAGCCTTTGTACACAGACAGGCACACACACAGTACACTGCAGGCCATGGTCAAAGCTGTTCTCAGTGTCGCACTGCATGTGTGTTATGTGGCTTTCTGCATGACTTTCTGATTATTCAACTTACAGAAAATAGTGAGAAAGGTTTTTTTTTTTTTGAAACTTCATGGAAACAGGATGAACAGGTTTGCTGTTGCGTAACGTTGGGATACATGATGTGGTGTCAGTGTGTGTTTCCTGTGGAACAATGTGTTGTCTTCAAGAATATTACGTGTTTTTACTCAGCTATTTCCTGAGCCAAAAGCAATGTAAGAATCTCAAGCTAGATGCATAAGTAGATAGGCAGATATGGGTTATCATGGTGGGTTTTTGACCTTTTCCATTTCTGTTCTTACCCGTCGGATGCTTTGTAAGCAGGAGACGCCCATGTGGATTAACTGAGCACTGTGGTTGTTTATGCACGCCCTTTCATACGCTTCTGTGTTGCAGAAAGGATTACTTCTCAGTTACATGTGCAGCCCTGCAGACATTCATACCGTAACCCTACTGGGCAAAGACCACAGCGCTTTCATTTCATCTCTTGGCGTATTATTACATAATTATTAAAATATAATCATTTAAGAAAGGAGGCTTTTATTCCAAAGAAACTGCCTGTGCTTTGGTGGTGTCTGGTAACTTAGAAATTGTTGAGACGTTCATTAGTGTAGTGGGCTGTTTTGCTGGGGTTGGGGTCAACTTTGCATTGCTTCATGGTGCTACCTTTTCTTTGTTCACAGGGACCAGTGATGCCTGTCAACTAAGTTTTTTAATGTCAGTTTTATTTTACAATAATAATTTTGAGTCAGTCAATAACTCTGTGACACAGGTTTACATGATAATGAATGCATAATTTTAAATATTTTCACAAAATTATCTTTCTTTTTGGCAAAAATTTCATTTTTAGCATGCCAGATCTTAGTAGAAGTGAGTCTGTGTGAGTTGTTAATTCAACAAGACTGGTCTAAAGTGTCATGTAGAGAAGATAAGGAATACCATGTGATTGTTTAACTAAAATTTCATCTTGAATTACGATGGGAGATGTTAACATACTCATATTTATTTCAGGTTCTTCTCTTTTTAGCAGACATTTCATATTAAATGATTTCCTTCTGTAGCTAACTTACATTTTTGGGGTTTTGTCTTAGCTCCTACTAAGATGAATGCAGTCCTAGTTTATTTATTGTCATTGCGCTATGCTATTCCATTTTATTATTAGAGCCTTTATCTGCCTACTCCCCACCTGATGGATGTTTGGATTGTTTAAGATTTATTTATTTATTTTTAATGTGAAAGGCAGAGTGACAGGGCAGCAGAAAGAGGGAGTACAAGAGACCTTCCATCTGCTGTTTCTCTCCGTAGATGGCCAGGACTGTGATTCCATCTGGGTCACACATATGGTTGTCAGGGGCCCAGGCACCCAGGCCATCCTCCTCTGCCTTCCCAGGCGTATTAGCACGCTGGGTCAGAATTAGAGGAGCCATAACTTGAACCAGTGCTCCGCTATAGGCTGCTTCCCTTGCTAACAGAGAGAGAACTGCTGTGCCACAGTGCTGGCCCCAGACGGCTCACGTTTCATTGGTGGAGTTTTTTATTTCAGAATCTTGTATGTCTGCAGTGTGTGCAGTGATTCTGCCTACGCTAAACTTCCTTGGGTAAAGGACAAGGCTTGAACATTTTTTTAAAAGCATTGTTAGAGCAGTTATATTGCAAAATTATCCTGAATTGGATAGATTAGGAAACAACATGAGCATATCATACAGACATGCCTTACTATTAAAAAAAAAAAGTGATAAGGCAAATTTTGTCCAAATACCTTTTTCTTTGTATTTCAGTGAAATGTTTACAGGATTCTCCTTATGTTTCTAATAAGTAGCATGAATAATTCACCTAGTAGGATTCAAAAAGTTTTTAAATAGCATTAAAAATAAATTTGGGCCGGCACCGCGGCTTAATAGGCTAATCTTCCGCCTGTGGCGCTGGCACCCCAGGTTCTAGTCCCATTCAGGGCGCCAGATTCTGTCCCAGTCACTCCTCTTCCAGTCCAGCTCTCTGCTGTGGCCAGGGAGTGCAGTGGAGGATGGCCCAAGTGCTTGGACCCTGCATCCGTGTGGGAGACCAGGAGAAGCACCTGGCTCCTGGCTTCAGATCGGTGCAGTGCACCAGCCATAGCAGCCATTTGGGGGGGTGAACCAACGGCAAAGGAAGTCCTTTCTTTCTGTCTCTCTCTCTCACTGTCCACTCTGCCTGTCAAAAATATATATATATATATATTTATATATATATATATATATATATATATAATTTGAAGGTGATGAGTACGGAATCTCCTTTTAGAATACTTGATAATGTGGAAAGATGAGGTTATAGATGCAACTTAAAATACAAGCTAAGTGTTTTGATGTAACCTGTCTGTTATGTAATCTGTAGTAGTAGACAAATGCTCTAGTGAAGAGTTTCTCTAAGGCCAAAATATCTATGAAGATAATGCTGTTACTAATATAATCATAACTCAGCTCCCTGTGAGTAATTCCTGTTAACTCTGTACATAACAGTAGTGATTCCTAGTTTTTGTTTTATCAAGTTACGTCAAAAAGTTCAGACAAAAATAAAGCATTGAATGCATGGATGGTTTTTTTATAATACACATTTTCCCTTGTATAGCTGACATTTGAGTATTTAGTCATCTGAAAATTTTGAAGTCTAGAGATACAGATTTTAATTTTGGCTCTTTGATTTCAAATCATTTAAAAAGAGAATGTCAGAGAGATCCTGAGGCACATGCTGACGATCTCGTGTGCACCTCGGCCTCCAGATTTTACAGATAGGTGAACAGAGGCCCAAGCCTCATTGCCACTTCAGCATGGATGCTAATGAAGGTAGCACCTGGACCAGTAACTAAGGAAACTTATTGTAAACATATCAAGACCACTGGATAGAATTCTTAGAGTTAGATTTAGGAGCCGTTATTTAATTTAGGAGTAATCATTAAGTTTTAAAAATATTTATCTACCTGAAAGGCAGTGTGACAGAGAAACAGACAGACGTGTCTTCCATCTGCTGATTCACTCCCCAAATGCCTGCAACAGCTGGGCCAGTCTGACTGGAGCTCATCCAGGTCTCCCACCTGAGTCGCAGGGTCCCAAACACTTGACCTATTAGTGGCCATCTCTTGTGCTGTTTTACCAGGGAGATGGATTGGAGTAAAGGTGCTAGAATTTGAGCCAGGACTCAAAACAGCACTGCAGATGGGATGTGGGCACACCAAGCCATGGGTTAACATGGTGTACAACCTATACCTGCCCCAAGGAATTGCCATAAATTTAGGACAAAAGACAGAAGTCAGTTGACTTTTGTCTCATCACTGACAATCAGAGAAAGAGTTTTGTTTCAGAATGTTTTGGCTGAATGGACACCTTAGACCTTGGACTGTGTAAGGAAAACACTTAAGGAAAAAAAAAAAAAGATTTATTTGAAAGGCACAGTTAAATAGAGACAGGGAGAGACAGATAGAGGTAGAGGTCTTCCATCTGCTGATTCATTCCCCAGATGGCCACAACAGCTGCACCTGCACCACAAGAATCCAAGAACCAGGAACCCGAGGTCTCTCCTGTGGGTAGCAGGGGCCTACGTATTCGGGTTACCTGCTGCTGCTGTCCTAGGTGATTAGCAGGGAGCAGAATCAAAAGTGGAGCATCTGAGGTCGGCCCGCGGCTCACTAGGCTAATCCTCCACCTGCGGCGCTGGCACCCCAGTTCTAGTCCAGGTTGGGGCACTGGATTCTGTCCTGGTTGCCCCTCTTGCAGTCCATCTCTCTGCTGTGGCCTGGGAAGGCAGTGGAGGATGGCCCAGGTCCTTGGACCCTGCACCCGCATGGGAGACCAGGAGGAAGCACCTGGCTCCTGGCTTCGGATCAGCGCAGCGAGCTGGCCATAGCGCCCATTTGGGGGGTGAACCAACGGAAAAGAAGACTTTTCTCTCTGTCTCTCTCTCTTTCTCACTTTCTCAATCTGCCTGTCAAAAAAAAAAAAAAAAAAAAAAGTGGCGCATCCAGAACTCGAACTGATGCCCATATGGGGTGCAGGCATCGCAGGCGTAGGTTTAACCACAATGCTGGTCCCAGGAAAGCATTTCTTGATAGGAATTATGTCACACGGTGTACAATTAAAATCACTTCCCTCAAAACCTTCACACCACCCCTCCGTTGTACTGTGATTCCCCACATTGCTGTTGAGAGTCTGCTGTCATTTTGATTTGCTTTCCTTATTCCTTTTTTTCCTTTTGAGATCTCCTTCTATCCGGTAGAGATGTCCAGTGAAGCACAGGGAACGGGCGGGTTACAAGCAGCGCCTTTCTCTTGTCAGTGTGAACGCGTTGCTTGGCATTCTCGGCTTCTTAATTCACTTCATGAAATACACACCAAGACCCTACTGCCTAAGAGCTGCCAGTGACTTTGAAGCCTCATCGCTCCCCTGAGCCTGGCCTGTGCTGATCACACTTCTGACCTTTGCAGAGCCAGTCACAGCTGTTTTTGAAAATTAATTTATTCATGTTTAGAATTTTAAAAATTGAATTTTAAATGTTTAGTGTACAGAGGACTGTGAGGGAGAAAAATGCGGTAATATGGCTGATATCCGTGTATGTCAGTCTTGGTGTATCTTGGAAATCTGCCACAGTTTGTGAAATAACACAAATGCTAAGGAGAGAGGACCCACTGGGTGAGGAGTGGGAGACCTGGGGTACCCACGGCCCCATCTTGCAGTGATACAAGCGTCTCACCACTGATTGTGCCGTCTGGGGCACCAAGGCAGCGAGGCCCTTCATAGTTGTCTTTACCCACTGGTCAAAAAGCACGTTAGAGGCACACTGGGTATGGCCCCTTTTGCCCAGAAAGATAGGCGTGAAACCGAGGACCGTGGTCTCTTGGATGCCTGTGTGATTTACCTTCTCAAACCGCAGTTGTTAGTCAAGGTACTGTAAAAGTCTCTTAGCTGCTGAGTTTTCACAAAACCTCCTTCATATGTTAGAAATTCAATTAAAGAAGAAATGTCTAGCCTCTGCTACTGCCTCACGCCCGTCCCAGGGCTGCGCGCTGGGGGTGCGGGCGCGGCAGGTTTGGAAGCGCAGCCGGCTGGCCCGGCAGTGCCGTGCTCCCAGCTCTGAGGTCTCCCTGCACTGCCTTTCGCCGGGGCCTTCCCTGTTGGCTCTGCATTTCCAGTTGTCACCTGCCATCTAATTTCTGATCCGATGCTGCCGCTGGAAGGCGTCTGTTTCTGTTGTTGTAACTGTTGTTTTTCTGATGTGAGTTCAGTTTTGTGGATGCTTTTTCTCTCTTATTGGCGTATGATTTCCTGGAGAGCCCAGCTGACCCCGTTTCCTCCTTGATTTCTCTCTGGGCTCTAGAAAGGTGTCTTGGTGTAGCGGGTGTCGAGGGGTTCCTGTGTCCTTTCAGACTCACACCCATGCCCTGAGAGCGGATCTCCCACAGCACAGCGGATCTCCCGTCTTGGCCTTGTTCCATCCTGGAGAGTCCCCAGGGTGCCCTCCTGAAGGAAGGGCTGGGACCCTGAGGAGGTGGCAGTGGCCTGCAGGTACTTTGAGTACGTGGTCCCAGGACACATCTTGCAGAACAGTTGACACTGCAGTGTTTCCACTTCATTTCCAAGTGCCAGTGAGTGAACCAGCTCACTTTGGTGAAGCAGTGAGGTTTCCTGAAAGTCGAGTGGTGATCTTAGTTTGTTATCTGGCTCCCGTCATTTCACAGCAGGCTCTCAGGTTTGGTTGAGCATTTTTACTACACGTGAGTGATAGAGTACGTATATTGAGGTTTCATGGATGTAATTGTGTTAAATGTACATCATGGTAGATTTAAAAATGAAGGATTTGTTTCGTCATTTATAAAGTTGTTATACAGTGTAGGGAACTGTTCGTTAAAAGATAACATCTCCTTAAACCTCCTTATTTCTTTCTTATAGGAGAAGGTTAGATCCACAATAAATACATGAAGAAATAAGTAGATAGGGGAATTCATCTTGGAAATAAGATCCCTGTCATGGTTTTGAAATGTTAAATGCATGAAGACCCATCAAAGAGATGAACGGACATGATATTTTTTATAGTGCATTTTAGAGTATTTAGTTACATTTGTCATCTCCAGTACTAGTAAGCAGTGATCAGATGACAGTAATTTCAAAGTCCGTCTGTACTAATGGGTGTAACTTTAGTGTCTTCTCACATACATTATATACATAAATAAACTAGTAATTTTCATCTTTTAGTATTAGTGATGCACTTCAAACAGGGCATTTTAAAAGTATTTAGCCTTTGATGTCTTTTATATTTAAGATCTAACTTTATAAATATATAGTGATAAATGATAAAAGAAGAGGGATTTGTGTAAAAGTCAGATTCTTGGTTCAGTCAGTAGGGACTTAGGAAACTGCATGGTTAATTTGTTAAAGTAATTCACAAGTGCCTCAAAACGGGCGAGTTAGTGACTGGGGGTCGGGATTTTTTCTCTGTCCCTAAGAGGCTAAGGTTAAATCCCTTCTGTGAAAGTATACATTCTTTCTGCAACTCCTTATTTATATCCTAATTTACAGCACAGATACTGTGATGTTATTTTTTAGGGGAATTAGCTGCGTAAAAGTATAGCCCAATTTTTGGTATCTGTCCCGAGACACTATGGTTCCTGCGTGCTTTGGCACATAGCCTATCCTCCTACTACAATACCATCCTAAACTAATTAGCTGGATACTGTTAATCATAGAAATTGCTTGAGATTCAGTTATATTAAAAATAACAGGTAAATTTTTGGTATGATTTCGTGAATGCAAGTAGATAGGGACTGCAGATCACTCAGAGGAAACAATAATTTTGAGCGTGGTTCATATTCCCATTGTTATTAAAAGAATCAAAAGATCTTGTTCTATGAACTGTGAGTGGGAAAGGTTTTCTCCTGTAAGTACTAAGTTGTTATTTTCAGTTTTTTTTTTCCATATAGGTGGTGATTGCAGTTTCTTTTTGTCTCAGGCTTGTTTTCTACAAACCTTTAGATACACTGTATTTCTATCTTTTGTCAAAGGGCACTTTGTGTCCCTGTTTGGTGATGCAGAAGAACCCTGTGTTTAGGGAGCACCTTGGGGTTCCTGTTCTGCAGGGAGCGAGGAGGTGTGGGGCGCTGGTGCGGTTGAGCAGTGGTGCTGTTCCCACAGCCCCAGCGCCCGCCTGGCAGGCAGCAGGGCTTGTCTGAGCAGTTGAGTATGGATAGCATTTCATTTAGCCTTTGCTCTGACAGCCCATGCCCTGGATAAGTGGTGTAGGCCTACACAGGTGAAATCTATTCTCACTTTTGCCTCAGGGGTGACTGGACTGTAACAGAATTTTTCAAACCCGTTGGGCCCAACCGCAAAGCAGAGAATAAATGGCTGAAGTGCCAGGCCTGGACAGAAAAATCAATGCCTGGTTATACAGACATGACAGACCAGGCCTGCAGTTCTCACAGAGGCTGTGTGTGCACCACACTGGAGGGTCATGGCACGCTCTGGTGGGGCCTTGGTGGCAGTGTGCCGGCTGTATTCACGTTGTTCTCTCTCTCGTCTGTGCAGGAAATTTACATGCCACTTATGTGATAGGAGCTTCACGGAGAAGTGGGCCCTGAACAACCACATGAAGCTCCACACAGGAGAAAAGCCGTTTAAGTGCAGCTGGCCCACGTGCCACTACTCATTCCTCACCGCCTCGGCCATGAAAGACCACTACAGGACGCACACAGGTGTGCCATGCCAGCTCCCGCCCTGGAGGCGGGCGCCCGGGGCTGGGGATGTGCCCACTGGTTGTCTCGAGAGCTGTCTGTGAGAATGATGTCCTTCTGTAGAGCTCGCTTAAGACTGTGGTAATCACATATGAAAATCGATTGCAATGGAAAAGGGGTGTAGTGCCCTTCATTGCTGACCACTGATACTCAGGGTCTTCTTAAGAGGACATTCCAGTGTGTGTGCACACTTGTGAACATGCATGCGTCTAAACAGAATCAGTTCATATGTGGCAGCTCATGTGTGGGGTGTGTGTGTGTGTGTGTTTATATAGATGTGCATATTTGTATGGGTGTAAGCACATCTTTTTAGAAGATTATTTAGGGAGATTAAATTTTTGAAGAGATGGAGTCTTGGATTTTGTTGCTGACATAATGTAAATCCCATAATATTTTTGAACATTGTTGAATCTTGATTTTATGTGCCCTTTAAGCAATTTTGAATCATTGTTTCTTTCAGGGGATAAAGTTATCAGATCTAAGAGTTTTGATAATTAAGGGACTAATCAGAATTTAGCCACTGCTT
Organism: Oryctolagus cuniculus; assembly: GCF_964237555.1. Classification (NCBI taxonomy): domain Eukaryota; kingdom Metazoa; phylum Chordata; class Mammalia; order Lagomorpha; family Leporidae; genus Oryctolagus; species Oryctolagus cuniculus. Next base: position 3,939,805 of record NC_091441.1, on the reverse strand, counting down.
TTTAAGAAAATTCACATATAAACAGTCTAGATTCCCATGTGTTTACATCAAAACATCCAAAGGACTGAGTGGAATTTAAACTATTGGTAGTTACAGCCCCATTGAGAATGCACTCAGAATTTTTGTTTTAGGCTTTTATAATATGCATCCCATTACTACCCTATTGTTATATGCTGTTTAGCACTTGTTTTTCTTTGTCTAAGTACAGTGGCCCACAACTTGCTTGTAAGCCCATCTTTGAGTACCCATCTTATATCACTGTGTTCCTGTGAGCTCTTTGATATTTCTGTAGTCTCCTTTCTGTTTACACCTCTCAGAATGAATTTTGTTTCAGGGAAAACAAAATAATAAATTTTAATCAGCATCCCCAAATGTTTTCTGATTGCCAAGCATCCTGTATTACTGTTAGAAATTATAGGTGGAAAGTTCTTCGGCAGCAGTTGGTGGGAAGCCCAGGCCTCCTTAGCCTCCCTGACAAGGGTGTTGACGATTTAAGGTCTCCAGCCTGCCCTGAGAGATCACTTATATCGAACAGCAGATGAAAAGCCAGTGCAGATGTAATTTATCGTCGGCGTTTCCTTCTAAAGAATAATTGTGGAGACTTGGCTGGATCAATAATATGGATTTTTGTTGTTAGGTCTTGTAGTGTGCACCATAATGAGAGATAGGGGACAGTGGCTGTTTTCTAATAGAAAATAAAGGATTGGTTTCCATGTCTTTCTGCATTTGAATGCAAAATGGCACACTTGAAACTAATTCAAGTTGTTACAAAAAGAAGTCCCCCATTGTATCTCTGCTATCATGCAAATATACCTTGCTAAATGAACTCCTCTGTACTGAGGGAAATATTGTATTTAATTTTGTCTTAAAAGATTTTTTTTCTAAAAAAAAAAAAAAAAAAAAAAGCCCCTAACTGTTGGCTCACTATTCAACCCTAACCCTTTACCTGCTAAAAAAAAAAAAAAAAGAAAAGTGAAAATTGAACTTAGAATGAAAAACAAATCAGGCCACCACAGTAAATGTGACATATAATTCATTGGAGACTGCCTTCCTAAATAAAATCCTACACATCAAAAAATCAAGGTCACCATTGTATCTGTACTCAAATCACATGAGAAATTAATAATTTTATTTTTGTATTTGCACGTAGACTAGGGAAGGGAGTAAAATAGTATATGCAGAATATGCACACAGTAAGTTCAAAGCATTTGTGGAAAATGGAATTAAAATGTAAGGTTATTTTGCTGTGATGCAATATTGAAATACACATGCGTGTTTTCATAATATGCATTTTCTATAATCCTAAGACCCCTCTTATACACAGCGTATCTGTCTACTTGTAGGGAATATAACGATCATGAGGATTTTTCTGTGCTTGCTAATATTTTCAAAGAAGTTTATACATAACAGACAGGAAGAATACTTTTCATGAACCAAAAGTAATAAGTATTACCTTTGCTCATTAGAAATTTCGGAAGTTGGATGATACAGCACCAGTATTCCCCTCACCACCCACCGACTAATGCATGTGTGTGTACACCTCACATGCATGTATGTGTTCTGGCTCAAACATGCATTCCCACACAAGAGTTAACACCCTCAAAACTGTGCTGATGGATAAATTACTGAGAACACTTGTGCCTTAACATAGAATAGTGTGTTAATATTAACGAGCAAATTGTCTTTAGGGATTAAAAAAGAGTCTATTTTCAGTGTTATTTAATTGATAATACAGCTAGTTAGAAAGATTTATATTTCAAATTGATTAAATAATTAAATGAGTGATTATAATTAAACTTTATTCTTCACAGCTCATCTCCTCTATTCTTTCTGCATTGAAATAATGATACCAAAGAGTAAACTTAACCACAAAATAGGAAAGTAAAGATAGTAAAAATATTTAAATTTGGCTTTATTTTTGAATGATAATAATGAAAATTTTAACATACCATTGGGAAATACATTTAAACATTTTAGTTAAAATTCATATTAATATGTGTTCATTTAATTTTGAAAAGCCAATAATACTGTTAAGAGAAGATTATTTTTATCAAAGTTATTGTGCCTTCCTATGTGTACTGTTTATTCTACCCTTTAAAAAGCAATTGTAATTTCCAAAATGCTACAAGAAAAATTTCTGTTATAACATACTAGAATGTTTGGAACAAAGCAGGCTGACACAGGCACACCCTGGGAAGACTTGTTGCATTAAATATCTAAATGAGTAAAGTGCATAAAGATAGATACAATGATTTATTTTATTTCTGGAAAGTATTTTATAATTTCAATGCATCTCTCTAGGGTTAGCATTTTTATTCCATTTTGTCCTTCTTTGTGAATCTTATGGGATGAACTGCCTAGCTAGCCAGCACTTATTGCCTTAACGTGCTACAATAGAAAGATATATTGCATTTATAAACCGTAGAGCCGAATGTTAGCCTGTATAAAGAAGCGTTAAAGAAAATGAGCATTTGCAGACTTTTCACAAACGCTAAGTCTGTCAAATATGTCTCCCATTGTTGCAGAGATTTCCAGTTTAGAGCTATCATTACAGATAAAAAATAGGAATGTTTGTGTGATTTCTTCAGCAATCGCTAGCTTCCTTTTTTTATGCCACAGAAGTTTGAGAAACAACAGCACTGAATTACTGTTTGCACTGAGTCAAGTAGACTTTATTACTTGGAACTTCAGTGTCTTTCAGGAAACCATTTAATTCATATTATTAAGTAGGAAGTGACTAGAGAAGACCTTGCTAGAATCAGGTAAAGCTAATTCAGTGTTCTTAAGTATTCAGAAAATTTGGTATGTTTCATTTCAGTAGAATCATACCTACTGTATATTACCTATTCCAAGCAGTCTTTACTCAGCTTAGAAAGGCCAGATGTATGGGAATTGTAAAAAATCAGGATATGCATAAAAACTGTTCAAGTGCATAAAGCAGCCCCATCTGGAAGACATCTACCAGAAATGAAGTTGTACAAAACCATTCCATTGATAATAAAGCTAATTTTTATGGGTCTGACAAGTATGTAATTATGTTCAGTGGTGCTTTTCAGATTTTATCACAGTCAATAAACCGCAGTGGTAATTTCATTCCCATTTGACATATTTACATGGAAACATTTGATTGGAGGAATTAGTAACCCTGAAAGCCTTGATAGATATGTTTTAATGATCTGTGACCTCCGCAGTCCCTCATCTGTTTATTGTTGCAACAGGCGAGAAGTCGTTTCTATGTGACCTCTGCGGCTTTGCCGGTGGGACCCGGCACGCCCTCACCAAACACCGCCGGCAGCACACAGGTCAGTACCAAGTCCATCCCAGCTGCTTTCTGCAGGCACCAGCATGAGGCGTCAAACTCATCCATTCCCTTTCCACTGAATTTTTATACATCAGTTTACTTGAGGGATTACAGAAAATCCTGTTGGCATAATGTGAGATTTTAAGTGGCCTGTTTTTGTTTGTTGCAATATATATTTAAAAATAAGATATGTTAACATGTTTCAGGGATCAAGTGTCCTTGGTAAATTCATGTTAAGTGAGAGAAAAAGACCAATTTGACTGTAAAAGCCCAGTAGTGCAAGGCTGTTTTCTCTGTAGTGAAGGCTCTGCCTTGGGTTTGGGTATGGGAACCAGCGAGTGCATGTCGCCCGTCACCCACCTCCCTCTGCAGCTGCCCTTGTACTCTGACCTTTTCTGTCTACCTGCCCTGCACTGCCCTCCTGTTCCTCAGTTCATGGGCAACCAGACATGAATTCAAGTTCTTGCTTTTTCGCGTTCTTGCTATATAAAGTAGATAACAATGAAGAAGTAATGCAAGAGGTGATTATGGACATTGGAGAAGATCTTTTCCCCCCCATGATGCACATTTTGGGTGATTTAACAACAACAATAACCAAAAAAAATGGGTTCTTTGATTAGGAACACTTAAGGATGAAAAGTTTTAACCATTTTTCAGATTTTATTACCTACTTGATATAGTCTAATGGATCTCACAAGTAATTATTTTCATGATTCCAAATTGTATGTGCCTGAGCCTGTTTATCTAATAATTAACAGAATCACTACTGTCAAATGTTTCCTGCTTCAAATGAGGTCATGGGGTATCCCCATTGATAGCTACACGTTGTGCTTTTCTCTGAGTACCACGAAAATGGTTGAGTTTGGCCAATATACCCAAAATGATGTGAAATAAAGGTAGCTTAAATATATCATCTTTGAGCAATATGATTCTTGATTTGCTGTATTTAACAGGTATATAGGTGGTTTCACTGCCCAATGTAGCATTTTCATGATCAATGAAAATTAATAGTTGCTGATCCTCTTAGCACATTGAGTCTATATGATTTGGATTTCCATTTGGAGCAAGACTTCACTGTTGAGTCGAAGGGACATTTCCAATGTTTAGTGTAATGTTAGAAACAGGAATTGAGGCCGGCGCCATGGCTCAATAGGCTAATCCTCCGCCTTGCGGCGCCGGCACACCGGGTTCTAGTCCTGGTCGGGGTGCCGGATTCTGTCCCGGTTGCCCCTCTTCCAGGCCAGCTCTCTGCTGTGGTCCGGGAGTGCAGTGGAGGATGGCCCAAGTACTTGGGCCCTGCACCCGCATGGGAGACCAGGAGAAGCACCGGGCTCCTAGCTTCAGATCAGCACGGTGCGCTGGCCACAGCGCGCCAGCCTTAGCGGCCATTGGAGGGTGAACCAACGGCAAAGGAAGACCTTTCTCTCTGTCTCTCTCTCTCACTGTCCACTCTGCCTGTAAAAAAAAAAAGAAAGAAAGAAACAGGAATTGAGTGTGGAACATGAAAACTCTAAGTGCATAGGAGCCACCTGTGCACTCATTCTTCTAGTTTGCCCACTTAAGGACTCTGTGTAAGAGATGACAGGAGAGGCCTAGTGCATGCAGTTGTCCTTGAGTGCTGTCCTGCAGTTGGACATCTTTGGAGTAACACTGCTCATGAAGAGTTCTAGTGTTGACAGAGAGTTCAGTTTATTGGTGCAAATTGTCGCTATTTGAGTGTCATCGTAGTTTGCCTTTCCTCACCTGGTGTGGTCCCAGGGGACAAGAGTCTCCCTTTGTGTTCCCTCCAGTGGATCAAGCCCCCTCTTCCAGCACAGTGGGGACAGGAATGCTGCAATCACTGGCGTTCCAGGTGATGGATCGATCAGCAAGCCTGCATTGAGCCAGCACAACTTTATATTTTATGTCAGGTCCAGAGGCTCCTTATTACTTTGCTATTAACTTTATACCATATAGGACAATGTCTCACAGACAGGGGTATCTGTCTTTTTGGCATTTATCTGCCTCTGTGGCACAAATCAAACATGATTCTTTAATACCAAAGTCAGTTCTTAAGACTGTTAACTTCGACAAAACAGCTTAGTAAAACTCAGTCTAGGCACTTAGTTTTTAAGCTGGATTTAAAATATTTAAGCAACATACAACTTTTTCCCCCTAGGCCAAAACTGAATGGTGCGTTTGAAATCTGTGCTCCTCTGTTGTTTTCCTCTTTGACATGGTTACCTATTTACCACAGACTCCCCACGCAAATTACAATTAGCTTGGAAAGAGATAAGTATCCAAAGTGTTCCAAATGGCGTAAATAATTCCCTACTGCGATACAGACTGTCTAGGGGCTGACACTACACATCTTCCATTCTAAGATTTACTTCTATCACCTGTCAGAGACCCTTGATTCAAGGGCACAAGAGCAAACCCTCACTTGCACTTGAGATTCTTGGCCGGCTTAATAACCCCCGCCTGCCCTAAGGAACGCAAAGTGTGTGTTTCTGAGAAACGCGGTCAGGCACTCTGAAGGATGGTTGACGTGCAGAGGGATGGATACACACCGTGTCCACAGCCATCCTGGTGTCCTTGCTCGGTCTTTTGTTTACTTTTCTATCCATGGTGCTGAAGGTGCAACAAATCCCTTCCTTGTTACTTTGTCCAAGGTTATTGCTTGTGAGGGAAACTATGCAAAGCAGCAGTCTAAACTGATAGGTGCTGTTAGGTCGTGTGAAGGAGAAATGGGATGGAAATTGGCCACATTCTGCTTATTTGGATAGGCTGTATACAGGTAACCTTGCCGAGTTACAGACAGCGTGTTGAGAGTAGTTCATTCTTCCTCATGGTGCCAGTGGTTCATGTCCGGCCTGGAATGACAGAGTGTGTAGAAGCAATGCTCCCAGTCAGTCTACCTTCCATAAAACACATGCCTTGGAAACTGCGTAGACCTTTTAATATAATGCTTGTTGCATCTCAATCAAGAAACAGTTATTTGGAAACTCAAATTCTGATTTCAACTTTGTAAAATTTGTTTTTAAACCCAACAGTCTAGAAGCTGGATTTATGCTTTTGACTATGCAAGTAAATTGAGACTAACAAACAAGGAACTCATGTATTTCTGCAGCTTATTTTCCTGATTTGTTTTTTAAGATTGCCAAATTATATATTAAGAGCAATAATGTTGAATGTGTAACAAAACTGATGAGTTTTAAATTAACTCATATACAGATTTGAATAAACTGCAGTATGTATTAACTGACAAGGTGTTCCTACTCCATCAATCACTCAGATGCATCAACCTTCCTTAGCCTAAGACTTAATTCAGCATCATATTTCAGTAGCATAATATTTTCCCCTGCCAGTCAGTATGATTCATAATTTCTTAATATTGCACAGTGTAATCTATGGCATGATCAAGGTGAATAAAAAATAACCATTAATAGTTTACTATAATATGATACTAGCTTCATGTGAATTTCAAATTATTAGAATTATAGAGAATATTAATGGCATTATTCGTTAAAAATATTGTTAAATTTAAATTGTGTCACATAAAAATGCCATGAATGTTTGTTTGTTTATTTTTAAACTTATTCAAGAGGCAGAGAGACAGAAGAGACAGACAGTTAGACGGAGACTGCTCCTATCCGCTCGTACACTCTCCAAACGCCCACAACGCGGGGGCTGGCCCAGGCTGTGCCTAGGAGCTGGGAACTCAGTTCAGGTCCCCATGTAAGCGGTGAGGGCTCAAGCGCTGGGAACATCATCCCCTGCTTCCCGGGCTCATCAACAAGGAGCTGAGTCAGAACATAGAATAGTTGAGACCCAATGAGACTCTGACATGGCATGTAGGCCTCGCACGAGAGCTCAACCCACTGTGCCCCACCTCCTGCCCCTGAACACCTTTCTGAAGGAGCTTATGTTGAACTCCCAAACAAAGAAAATTATGTTTAAAGACCCAGTGATCGTTAGTTCATACTGTGGACTAGGGCAATGAGGTTGACAAACATCTTTACCCCTACCAGACACCTGCCACACCCATGAGAAACGGTAGCCTACAAACGTCTCCACGGTTAGCATTATAAACAAGGTACCAGTGAGCTGGAGTTCCAGAGCGTTTTATATGTTTGACTGGAATAAGGAGACATAAGAATATATTTGTGAATATGTGTAATGAGCAAAATCTATAAATTGAACATTTAGATTGATTATATTAAAAGTGGAAGTATTATATTATCTATCTTAAAGTCTCACACCACTATCATGATCGTGATTGTATTATTTTGGAATAAAGGTGAACAAGATTAGAATCCAGAAATAGGCCTGCACATGTATTTGACACATATTTTCAAGCAAAGCAGATTAATTAGAGATAAATCTTCAAAGCATGTGCAAAACCTTTGCAGTGGAAACTTCGAAACACCACTGAGAAAAAATAAATAGATCTAAGTAGAATAAATAGACCATGTTCATGGATCAGAAGATTTATTGTTATGCAGATTATAGTTACTCCCACATTGATGAGTCCACGTCTCATCTGTGTTTTTAAGAAATTGACAAGTTGATTTTAAACTTCATATGGAAATGCAAAGGTCTGAAATAGTCAAACAAGGTCAGGAAAGAAGAACAAAAGTGGAGGGCTTTTACTACCTGACTTCAAGACCTATTATAAAGCTACAGTATTCAGGCTATCCTGATGTTGTCATTAAGGTGGGCAGTGTGTCACTGGGATGGAATGGAGGTCACAGAAATTGACTCACACCCTGTGATTAGTTTTTCGACACAGGAGCAAAGATTTATCCTTTCCAGCATATGATTGGGAACAACTGCATTCATGTACAGTAAAAGTGAACTTTGATTCATACTTTGTACCATACTTCATGTATGTAGATTAGCTCACACTGGTCATAATCTAAATGTAAATCCTGGATGAAAACATAGGAGGAAAAAAATCTTTGTCACTTTGAAATATCAAAGATTTCTTAAATCGCATTATCAATAACTTCATCTAGAAAAGAAGTAACTTGAAAAATTATAAATTGTAACCTACAAGCTTTATGAAGTAACAAGCTTCTCTGCTTCAGAAGACAGCATATTGACAATTAGCAGGTAAATCACAGAGGGGAGAAGTTGTGTCCACACCACAGAGTTGGAAAGGATCTGTTTCTAGAATACTTACCTCCAAACCACAATTCTGAGAAAACAGTCAAAAAGTCTGGTGAGGTAGTTCAACCAAAGAGTATGTGTATATTTCACACACACACACACACACACACACACACAGATACACCTGTATTCTGTTCCTATGACATAGATACATGTTGAATAAATATGTGAGAAAATCCTCAACATCTTTAGAAAAGCAGAGATTTAAAGTGCTGATGACAACAAAGCTTGGGGAGGATTTGGAGCAACAGGGACCTTCACGCACCCTGGTGAGAGTATAAAATGGAAAGACCACTAGGGGAAATAGGTTAGCAGTTTTGCAAAGCGATGTGTGCCTACCACACTGCCCTGCCATTCTACTACTGGGTATTTTCCCAAGAGAAAAGCACATATATGTTCAGCAATGACCTGCACATCTTGCTTATAGCAAATTTATTTTTTGAAATAGCCAAAAATGAATACTCTTGTGTCCTTTAATGAGTAAGTGGATACGTAAACTGCGTTGCATCTTTCTGATGGAATACTGCTCAGCTGTGAGAATAAATGGAGTGTTGCTACCTGGAGCAGCATGAGTGTATCATGGAATAATTATGCTGGGACAGAGAGCCTAGATCACAAGGCTATTATACGTCTCCACGTATGTAAATTTCTAGAAAATAGATAAAGTGAAGGTACTTCAAAAAGTTAATGAAAGTAGAACTGGAAGATGAATTTATTTTGTTGCAAAAATTTTGAAATCCATGCATAGCTTTTTCATAATGCACATTTTTGTGAATTTTTGAAGATATCTCGAAGTTATTTTACCCCAGAATAAGCACAAATATAGTGTAACAAAGCAGGCGTGACTGCCTTCGGGATGAGTGGGGCTTATCTCGACTGTGTAACAAAGCAGGTGTGTACTGCCGTCGGGATGAGTGGTGCTTACCTCGACTGTGGGGCTAGTTTCATCGGTAGCCAGATTTACCAGTGTGTTCCTTACTGAAGCTGTTTATGTGTATACTGTTTATATTCTGCCTTGCTGCTCAGTCTAGAGAGACTTATGTCAAGTTAGTCACAATATTAATAATAGGTACAGTTTCTTCCAGATTACTGCTTTCCCTTTCTAACTTTTTTTCATGTGAACTGTATTTTGATATAGGTGTGAGGTTAAATTACTATTCATCTAATTTAATAAACAAATTCAGGTTCTTTTTTTGTTTTAAAGATTTATTTATTTGAAAGTCAGGGAGGGAGGGAGGGAGAGAGAGAGAGAGAGAGAGAGAGAGAGAGAGAGAGAGAGAGATTGAGATTGATTCTATCCACTGGTTCACTACCCAAATGGCCACAATGGCCAGGACTGGGCCAGGCCAAAGCCCGGAACCAGGTGCTTCATTGAGGTCTCCCACATAGGTGCAGGGTCCAAACACTTGGGCCATCTTCCACTGCTTTTTCCAGGCCATTAGCAGAGAGCTGGGTCGGAGTGGAGCAGGTGGGACACAAATTGGTGCCCATTTCAGATGCCAGCATTGCAGGTGGCGGGTTTACCCAATATGCCACAAAAATTCTTATAATGATAATGAGCATAACTATTTTCAGTTTTGCTTTAGACTTACACAATACAATTATAATATATTGTCCCTTGGATTTACACAAAATATCCTATTATCGTGACAGTGGATTTTTTTATGAGTTACACCAATATGACTGAATTGCCTATAGCCATTTAAGTTTCTTGACCAGAAGTTTAGAATCTGAGAACAAATTGTTGAAGCAGCTCTTGGCTGACTGCTTCTTTAGAGTGTTGTATATGGCTAAAAGAGAAAAATATTTCAACTAAAATATATTTGATCTTTGTACATAGTCTTGAAAATAAAGCAAAACAAAGGTATGTCAAGTAGAAACATTTCTTGGTAAGAACTGTTAAATTTTATCATTATGTATCCTGTTCACTATGCAAGACCAGTTACTTTTTTCTAAGATTTATTTATTCATTTATTTGAAAGGCAGAGCAACACACATAGGGTGGCGGGGGGTTGGTGGTAGAGGGAGAGAGAGAATCTTCATCTGTTCCCCAAATGGCCACAACAACTGCGCATAAGCCAGGCCAAAGCCAGGAACCAGGACTCCATCCAGGTCTCATTCATGAGTGGCAGGGATGCAGATACTTGGACCACCAGGTTTGTTAGCAGGAAGCTAGATTCAAAGTAGAGGAGCAGGGACTTGAACCGGAAATCCAGCATGGGATGCAGGCCTCCCAAGTGCCAGGTTCACTTGCTGTGCTACCACACCTGCTCCAGTGATGGTAGTCATTTTACTGGTTCTGGGCTATTCCTGGGAGCCATTTCTTGCCCTTCTTTTTGTCTTCGACAGAGGCTGGTTTACAATTGCCAGTGTTTAGGCAGTGCTAGCCTAATAATATAAAAGCAGCTCTTTATCGACCACTCTGATAAGTGTGCTTTCTATATTTTTGTCATATTTAATCCTCACAAATTACTCTCCATATTCGGTGGCATATGTCTTCTCAAGTGATCTAACAGGTAGCATGTGACAGAACCAGGATTGGGACTGAAGTTCATCTGGCTTCACTTCACTATTTTGCTGTTCTGTAAAGGACATAAAAACAGCCCCCAACAAGATCTGTGTGCATTCACATAAATATTGCTGCAGTGAAGGCTAAGGCCACATAAACATTCCAGTTTCATAAGAGATATTATTTTATTGATAGTCACACTGATGTATAATTTAAATACTTCTTATATATATAAATGCATACACAAATATATATACATATATATATATTACTTCTTTCAGAGGTAAAGAGTGATACATAGAAAATTATAGAAGTTCAGTCAAACAGACAAGGAGAGCCCCTGCCACTGGTTCACTCTCCAGATACCTAAAGTGGCCATTCTTCAGTGTGGGTGTCAGAATCCCATGTTCTTTAGCCATCACCACTGATGTCCAGAATACACATGGGAAGGAAGTGGATTTGGGGACCAGGGCAGGAGTTGAACCCAGGCATTCTGATGTGGAACCACAAGGCTAAACCCTGGAATGACTTTAAACCAGGATATCCCATAGTTCATTAAATAAGTTAGTATACTACACATAAAACTTGGGGGGAAAAGTTTGTTGAGTTGAATATTGCAATATATTGCATTATTGGGAATTTAGAATGAGGTTCTCCCTAGTTCATCACAGTCCAATAGAAACGTAATATGAACTATGCTGGAGCATTTCAAATTCTGGTTCAGAACATCTTTGAAATCCATACATACGGAGGATCTTCAAAAATTTCATGTATATTAGAGACACTATGCATGGATTTCACTTTTTGTGTGCCTAAATCACAACTTTTAATTCTTATTCCCGTACACATTTTAAATTCACCTGAAGCATGTGGGATGGTTCCCAGCAACTATACTGAAAAAAAGAAAAACATGTGAAATCACTTTTGTGATATAGTTCATTTAACCAAATATATCCAACTTTTTTTTTTATCATTTCTTCATGTAATCAACTTAAAGATTTTTATTTTATTTATTTGAAAGGCAGAGTTACAGAGAGAGGAGGAGGGACAGAGAGACAGATCTTTCATCTGCTTGCTCACTCCCCAAATGGCAGCAATGGCCTGGGCTGAGCCAGACCAAAGCCAGAAGACCAGAGCTGTTTCTGGGTCTCCAACATGGGTGTAGAGGCTCCTCTTCCACTGCTTTCCCAGGCACATTTACAGGGAGTTGAATAGGAAGTGGAGCAGCTGGGGCTGGAGCTGGCACCCACATGGGATGCTGGCATCACAGTTGAAGGCTTAACCTGCTATGCCTCTGCACTGTCTCCCATGAAATCGATTAAGCTTTGTTAACAATATTTCATTGTATTTTTGTGTTAAGAATTTGAAATTTGATGTGCACTTTACATGTCTCAATTCAGAGGCTAAGTTCTCAATTGAAATGCATGACCTCTGTTTAGATTTGATAAAACTTACACTTCAAAAACAAGACGCACATTTCCAAGCTGTTCTGACCATATTTAGACGTTTTTTCAATAGCAGATTTGAGTATCAGTTTCTAAACATACTTTTTAGAGAATTAAAATGTTGTCCGTATTATATATATTATACCTACACAGAATTGATATATTTTAAAGTGGTGTTAAATAATATTTTAAATATTTCTTTGAGGCCTCCATTTTTTTTACTCAGTGAACTGTATTTTCTTTTACTTTTAATGCTGTTTTAAGTTGTGTCCATTTATAACTTGGTTTTATTTATTTTTCTCATTCTTAATAACAAGACTTAAAAGTTTAGCATTATATATATTTGATGTATAACTCTGTTTTTTGTGATTTTAACATTATTGAAATTTTTATGATGACTCTAATCTAACAACTTGTTAAATCATTCTAGGTACGGTGCTAAACCCTACCTCTAGTGTTGATTCCTGTTTGTATAAGATTAATTTTAATTGTATATTATGCACCTTGCTTATGTTCTAACATAGAAACAGAAATCAATGATTTAATCTAACTTTCTCACTGTGAGAATATTCAAATATTCTAAAATCATTATTCACATAAAATGTTTCTTCATCTGTAACAGGAGAAAAACCTTTCAAATGTGATGAGTGTAACTTTGCTTCCACAACCCAGTCCCATTTGACTCGACATAAGCGTGTGCACACTGGAGAAAAGCCGTACAGATGCCCCTGGTGTGACTACAGGTAACGAACGCTGGGCCGCCATGTGAGCTCACCATCCTGTTAAATGGCCTGTAAAGAGAGTTTTCCAATCAGCTTTAATGGGCGTATTCCACGGCAAGGTTTTGTTTTAGTTTGGGAGTTTTATGTGTAATTTTAGTGATCTTTTTTTTAAGATAGGCTGTATTCTTTCGAAGTTGAAGTTCATAGTAAACTGAGAGGATAGCGCTGTGACTTCTCATACATCCTCTACCCCTGCTGGTGTAGAGCCTCCTGGTCTTCACCATCTCCACCAGAAGGAGGCATCGTTGGTGACCGTAGCGGAACCTATGCTGACACTTTGTCTTCACCTAGAGCCTCCAGATTGCCTTAGAAAGTCCTTCTGCACAGTCTATGCATTTAGACAAGTTTTTAATGTCATTGATCCACTATTGTCGTATCATATAAAGTTAGTGATTGTTACACAAAGTTCTTTTCCATTTTTTGTGATCTTACTAGTTAGGTTTTATGATCGTTTGTTACACCTGAGTGTCTAGTGATTTTTATTTTGCTATGCATTGTAAGGTGTCACACCTGTTAATTGATCAGTTAGCGCGTAAATGATAGCTCATCTTCTGAGAGTAAAGATGGTGTCAGCAGTATTCCCTGCCCTGAACGGTGTGAGCGTAGAAGGTGACTGAAGACTCCACAATGAGTCAAGTGCAGGTTGGTCAGGGCGAGCCCAGGGGCCTCCGAGCGCTTGGAGCAGGAGCACGTTGAGCCCAGCTGAAGTCCTCACAGAGGAGGGAGCGTCAGCCACGACGTAGAGTACGGTGGAGGGCCAAGGACTCAGGTGCGTTCTAAGAAGATGTGGGCTGTCGGTGACTGGGTGATACTGCAGAGGTTGTTAGAGGCAGGAGCCCCAGTGCAGAATGTCAGTGGACTCGGGCAGTGCCGCGTTGTCTGGCTCAGCAGTATGAGGAGGTGCAAGTACAAGGGTACTGGCCAAAGGCGAGATGGAGAATGCCCCTTGCAGCTGGGTCGGCCTGTCCTGGACCCCGGTGCTGGTCTGGAGGGCACTAGCAGGAGTGCTGGCAGCAGTGGTACCTGTGTCAGAGTCTGCTGGCTCGCATGGGAACGTGGAGATAGGGAGGCTGTGCCTTCCAAGGCAGCTCACTCTCGTTGGCTTTGGGATGTGTGCAGTCAGCCTGAAGCTGCCTATAAAACCAGCTTTGAATTCCCGCAGATGTAGCCTCTGCGCTCAGCGCGTGTATTCTCAGGGTCATTATCGTCCACCACAGCGTCGCATCAAGTTGTCATCAAACAGCACAGAGACTGAACAGATACAGTTCACTCATGCAGCGTTCATCCATCCACTCAGCATTGGATGCGACCTGCTGTCATTGAACACCAACTAGGTTGGTGTTTCCTGAAAACTTGGTAAAATGGTAATCCGGAAGAAGTAGACACCAGTGCTACTTAATCCTCACTGAGGTTCTGGTAATATGTTTTTTTAAGGACTAGGCAAAGAACTTCCAGGTTTTATTTTTTAAGCATTATTTAACAAGAAAAACATTCAACCAAATTAAAAAAAAAAATAGGATGGCTTAATTCACCATAAAATAACCAACCTAAAGTAACCTGTTATTTTATAGCCAAGGAGGCCAGTAGTTCTTGTTTTAAAACAGCAAAATTGCACACTTGATGTTTTACCCGTGTGTGATGACAGAGAAATGCGTGTCATGCAGCTGGCGTGGACACCACTCCCCCAGCGTGGAGCTGAGACTGCTCCCTGGGCCAGGACTCAGCCTTTCCCAGTCAGCCACATTTTGAAATATGGGTTCTTCAAAAATGACATTGGAAGCTCTTTTCCTGTATGGTTGAGATCATACTGTAAGACACAGAAAAGCATTTAGAAAAATAAAAATTTTCTTCAGTTTTTGTTTTAGCGCTTCGGCTTGTATGCTTTCAGTCTACCTGATGCATATTTTGCTGTTGTCTTGGGGGAGGTATTTTGTTTGTTTCAGTGCAAATTTTTCATACTTAACAAGTTGTAACTACCTTCCCATGCCAATAATAAATCTTCTGTATAATGTTGATTTTCAAACTGAAAGTAGCAGTCCTATAGTTTCAAATAAGACTGTGTACGAAATGCCACATATAAAATAGGTAAAAGTGGTATTCACCACTTGCAAGTAGATTTCATAGTTAAAACAGATAGTATTTATTTATTGTAACACTTATGGATAGTATTTTCAGACTTTTGACAGGTAAAAATTTTTAAAAAGAGGAGAATTGTTGATAAAGTTACCGGTGAGTTAGCCTCAACATCCCAATTTTGTCTTCAGTTTGGGGTAAGCACACACCACGCAGGTGCGGCTGTGTGAAGGATCCAGTCTAGGTGTCCTATACTGTGTCACGTTTACCTCTCAGAGCTACTGCTGCTTTCTTTGGGAAATCAGTGGCTCTTCCTTCGAGGATCCTGTGCCCTCAGATCAGAAACCCGCTGACCATGCACTCCGAGCCTGGCACAGGGCCTTGTTTGGTACACATTGACCCTCGGTTTTGCCCCCCTCTCAGGTGACTGGCTTGCTTGTTGGTTGTGTTTACTGTGCTTTTCAGTCTCTGTGCACTGTTCAGGGAGTAAATGCAGGTGACTTACTGTCCTGGAGGGGTTCACTGGTTAAAATTTACTTCACAATACATGCCAAGATTCAATTTGTTTTTTACAGTTTTTGAAGTAGTTAAAATTTTACTAAATCTAAAATCAGTTGTTGGATAATTGCTGAAATACTTTACAGTTTCAAAATGCCCAGTTTGAAAAGGTTTTTATTCATTAAATATCTGAGCACCAGAATGCTTTAATTTAATGAGAAGAATTTTTTTGTAAAGTTAATGAAGTTGAAAAATGAAATTTATCAAATTTATCAAATTCATTTACAATGAAAGAAGAGTTATAATTAGATTATGACGTTACAATAAATAGATTTTCATTCATGTAAGAAAAAAAATAGAAAACCACTCTTCTGAATTATAATTTTAATACATTGTGGTCCCAGGTAATGCTGTTATGCAATAGTCAAAATTTATTTCAGGTTTTTATAGGATGCCGGTGCTACAGGCCATGGCGTTAACCCGCTGTGCCATAGCACCGGCCCCAGATCTGTGATTTGTTTTAAAGATTTATTTACTGTATTTGAAAGGCAGTTATATAAAGATTCCTTCCATACACTCATTCACTCCCCAAATGGCTTCACAAGCTGTTGCTAGGCCAGGAAGAAGCCAGGAGTTTCCTCTGGGTCTCCATGTGGGTGGCAGGGGCGCCGCTGCTTTTCCAGGCCATTAGAAGGGAGTTGGATTGGGAGCGGAGCAGCCAGGTCTGTAACCGGCACCCATATGAGTTGCCAGCATTGCAGGCGACAGCTTAACCCATGACACCACAATTCTGGATGTTGTGATTTCTATAAGAATGAATTCCCAGAATTTGTGATGAAGCGTTTGATAGAGCACTACAGAAGTTGTGATTCTTTTCTCTCTTATTAGTGGTGTCTTTGGTAGATGCAACTTTGTGTGCATATAGACATTTTTCAAAGTGTTTCAGGTTTTCTTGATTTGAAAGTGCATTGTACTCTTTGCAAAGGTTGAGGTCCCTGTTCAAGTCGCCCTTCTAAAATAACATCATTTCTTGTTAGTAGTGCACTTCACCCAGCTCGATCCCATCCCTGTTGTGTGTCCATCAGGTACTGTGTTAGGGAGCAGGGGAGCTAGAAGAGAAGAGACAAAGGAAACGCGAACTACTCTGATCTGATCAATACATGCTGCATAGATGTGTTGAAATACCACACTGCACCCTGTAAGTTTGTACAGTTGTTACATGTTAACCAAAAAATTTAAAAGCATAGCACAAGACTGGCATTGTGGTGTAGCAGGTAAAGCCATAACCTGCTATGTCAACATGCCATATGGCTGCTGCTTCTGGTCCCAGCTGCTCCACTTCCAATCCAGGTGCCTGCTAATGTGCCTGGGAAAAGCAGTGGAAGATGACCCAAGTGACTGAGCCCCTGCACCCATGTGGGAGACCCAGATGAAACTCCTGGCTCCAGCCTGGCCCAGCCCCAGCTGTTGAGGCCGTTTGGGGAGTGAATCAGATGTTGGAAGAGCAAGTTTTTCTCTCTGTCTCTCCCTCTCTCTGCCTTTCAAATAAATAAAATAAATCTTTTTTAAAAAATGTATAGCAAATACAATTGTATACAGTATATAATGCTTGATAGTGATAAAAGTGACTATGTTTCTGGTTTATGTATTTTTTTAAAAAAAGCAGTTAGTGTTTTCTAAGTGTATTGCTACTGTCCAGTGAATTAATACTTTGGACATTTAAGTCCAATCGTATCCACTGAATTTCCTTTTGAAATGTTTAATATTTTTGATAAAAGGGTGATTTTTATCCGTATTTAAAACTTTTAAGTAATTTGGTCTTTCCGTTCTCTCAAAAGGTTTACTAGTCTGGATGCCCATGGTTAAATTTGCTTTAACTAGTCAACAAAGACAAGCTGACCTTGCACTGAGTAAAGTCAGTGTGAAATAGGAGAATAGGTGCAGAGTTATGGATTATGGATGAAATGTGGGTCTTAGAACTCGTATCTTTTGTTTTATTGTTGATGAGAAAAAGATTTGAAATGAGCAGTTAAGTTCCAAATGATTAATTTGCTCGCATAGTATAGGAAGAACAAGATAATCACCAACACATTTACCTCTCATAAACAAAGGAAAAGGCTTTTGCCATGTGATATTTGTGTATGATCATGTATTAGATGGCCACATATTTTAGGAGCATATATTCTTATTTATCTTATTAGTATCACCTCATAATGTTTATTGCTCAAAATATTTAAATAACTTTTTTCCCATTGAGATTTTTATTTGCTTAATGTAAGTGGATAGGAATTACTCCTGTAGAGTATTCCTGTCTTTGTCATTATGAACATTTATTTGCAGGTAAATTATCATCATTAGAACCTGAAATATTATTTAAATTTTGTTTGAAAATATATTTCTCATTTTGTACATTGAACATTAATGGTGAAATATTAGTAGTTATAATTATTCATGAGAAGTAACATAGATTTGTTTACAAAAGAATTTTATAATTTGTCTTGTGAACCTGGGGCTATTTTTCAAGTTTGCATTATTAATTTAGGAAATGACATCTCAATCTATTTAGATGTAAACATGTTCCCTCTTCCTTAGCTTTTACTGTCTAAAATATCCAAAAGTCTAATTCATTACAAATCAGTATGTTACACCATTACTATAAAACTTTTTCACCATTAATTATTATTCATTATAATTTCAAAGCATAAATTTAGATTCATAGCACAGTGCCCTAATATATTATTTATGCAGCAAATTCTTTAGATATGTTTTTATATTAAAACAGAAACATTTTACTATCATCTTATCTCCCTTTTTAATGAACTGTGAGCTCTATATTAATGAGAGAATTAGAGAAGAAACTTTCATATGTTATGGTGCACAGACTTATAGTGTAACCTGTAGAATATGTTCATATCCCACTGTTTTGTTTCATTCGTTATAGTGACTTCCACATGAGAGTAGTTGGGTTTCAGTAAAGTGACCACAGTTGGGCTCTTGTTTATAGAAAACTTACCTTCCTTTTTTTTTTTTCTTTTAGTTTTTAGGATAAAGGGAGAAATATAATAAATGCATACAAAAGAGTAAAATGCTAATAAACCATGAAAAGTACCAAACTGCTACCTCCCATATTCAAAATATTAAGGGTAATCCCGTAAAACATTTAATTTTTTAAAAAGTTCACTGGCATTGTCACAGTAGAGAACAGTCATGGTGTTCTTGTCTTCACGCAAGAAAGAATTCAGGTGTGAGACCGAGAGCAAGGTAGCAAGGTTTTATTGGGGACAGAGCATCCGTCAGAATGGAAGGGACAGAGAGAGAGAGTGCCCAGTCAGACAGGGTGAGAGCCAGGTTTCCTGGTTGAGTGGAGAGAATGCACCTGGCAGGCCAGGAGGGCGGCTCAGGGAGAGCAGAGAGCTGAGTGCAGTCTTTGTTTAGGCTCCGGTTTTTAAGGGAGCCTCTCTTTACCCCCTGCCCCTTCTCCAGGATGAAGGGTTTGCTGAGTGTAATAAGAAAAATTCCTTCCCAAGTTTGTTATCAGACATGAGGAGTCTTGCTGGCTCAGGCCAAGGGGCTTCCCTCTGTGGTACCTGCTTTGGAGGAGAATATAGAGGTTTTCTGAGGCCTGATATCCCATTTAGTGCAGAGGAGAGAGCTTTCCCGTGGGGGAAGGGCCGGGACCACCGGCAAGGTTATCAGAGTGAAGTGCAGATGCTGGGCTTCTGCAGAGGCCTGTTTCCCCAGGCCCCTCTCTCTCTCTCTCTCTCTCTCTCTCTCACACACACACACACACACACACAGGCTAATTTCCAACTTCCTACAGATTCCAACAGAATCATGTCCTTAAATTTTTTATTTCTGTATTTTGTTATTTATTTGAAAGGCAGCGAGAAATAGAGAGGTCTTTGGGAATGCTGGTTCATTCCCAAAATGCCTGCAATCACCAGGGCTGGGCCAGGCTAAAGCCAGGAGCCAGGAACTCCCTCCTGGTCTCCCACATGGGTGACAGGGAGCCAAGTATTTGACCATCACCTGCTGCTTGCCAAGGTGCACATTATTAGGACGCTGGATCAGCACTGGGACCAGGACTCAAACCCAGACACTCTGATATGGGATGCAGGCTTTCCAAGCAGTGTCGTAACTGCTACATCAAATACATTAAACGTCTTTCAGTACATTATACAAAACCCAAATTTCCAGCTAACAATGGCCGTTTCATTTTTTGTTTTATGTGTCCCTGTCATTGAACGTGGAATGGGACTAGTTTTGGCCAGATTTTTCCTCTAGTACTTCTAACCTTACATTTACTTCTTTATTAAAAAAAATTTGATCTTCTACCTTTTTTCCCCACTGTTTTCTGTATTCTGCCCTAAATATAAATACCGCAGTTCATACATTGGAGGAATGGAATTTATAATTCCTGCCTCATAGTAAATATTCACCACATTGTTTTGCTGAGTTTGTAGGCAATGCTCTTTTTTTCCCCTACTTGAAGATTGATTTTGCTAGTATTTTCCACAGGAGTCTTTATCATGAAAACAGTTGTGACCTCATGAGGATTTGGGGGTTCTTTCCTGGATCAGAGGAGGGTAAGGATATGTTGAGGAGCTCCCTACCTCTGATAGGGTTACCTCAGCTGCAGGTGTGCTCACCCCTGGCCGTACTCCCTAATTCCACTTTTATTTTTCACCTGAATACTTTGTTTAGTATTTTCTAATGATCAGATTTGCAGTTTCTTACATATGTGATCAGAGAAGGGAGTTTGCTGTGTGTTACTACTGATTGAAATGTGACTGTATCCTAGAAAATTTTTGTCAAAAAATACTTCTTCTAGAATTCTGTCTTAACTTTGTATATTGCTGGAAGCATTTTTAAGGAAATTTACAATGACAAAGCAGTTATACTTATGATCTTTATTTATTTCTGCTAAAAGTTTGTTTTAATTTCTCCAGTGCATATTTTTCCAGAATATCTTAACTACATAAATATTTTAGATCATGAATAATAACATGCATTTTTAGAAATTTTATATATAGGCATTTTATGCTTATTATGTATGACTTAATAATGAGCGAAGACAGCTACAATGATATTAAGAGTTGAACACGTAACAGGGTTCCTAGTGCTTGTCTTCCATTTATTTTAACCAGCATCCGAGTTACAGAGACCAGCTCTGTAGGGAGTAACTTTCTCCTTTTGGTTAATCTCTTCAGAGTTTCATTTTTTCTTTGGCTTCCTGTGCAGGTTTGTGGGTTGCACCAGAAGCAATGGAACAAGCTTGAATTTTCCCTGAATGGTGACAATGAGGGAAAAATAGATCTTTGCCTTTGTAGCAAATTTATTATACATATTGAGAAGGAAATGAAATCCTTGCTGAATACAAATACACACAGTTTCATTTTCCCAAGAATCAGAAGTATCAAATCTTTGTTTGTTTGTTTTTTTAATTTCAGATGAAAACACTACATAAAAATAATGGGTGAAAATAGTATTAGTATTAGATACTACATATATTTAAAGCAATATCATTGCTGCAGTCCTAATAGTAGAAGAACAAACTTTAAAATCAAAGCTATTTTTGTCATTTAAAGTACTAATCAATACTATTTCATTATTTGGTTGATCTCGAGTTTGTATCTCTTTATAGTTTCCTGTGACGCTCATCTACTTAATAAAATAAGAAACAGACTGAAAGAGTAGTTGGAAAGCCTCACAGTCCAATTTGCTTCCTAAGTTTTCTCAGGATAATGATTCCACAGCTTTACATCGCGATGAATTTCTTTTGGAACAGACGTGCCCATTCCGTGTGTGGTGCTGGCCTGGGGCGCGTTGCCGATTTCTGCCACCTTCACACGGTTGAGCCACAGGTGATGTCAGTGTCAGGGCTGCCTGGTCCTGGCAAGCCGAGAGGCTGCCTGAGCAGGTTCTCCAGCATGTGTGAGGGGTGGGAGTAGATGTCTCTGGTAAGTCGCGGTGGGCTTCCTTGTGGGGTGCCCTGATAAAACGCAGCCGGGCCTTGGATCATCCTTTCCGGTTTTCTGTCGTGAAGCCGAAGGTTGTGCTATATGAAGCTGCTCTACTTCCCCTGATGGATACCGTCCCTTTGCAGCAGAAACTGAGTTCTTCCTGAGAAAATGTCCCACTTTCTCTGCCTGCCTCTTTCACTAGAGAATTTTATTTTGATCATTCTAGTTGTGTTTCAGCTGTGGCTTTGTGTTTTCTGTGTTCTTTCCTGTTACTTGTTTTATTCACACTTTACTGTTCCGCCCTGTAACCTGCAGCCATAGGCTTCCTAAAATTTTTGTTTCAGCCTAGCCAGCTGTGTGAGGATATAGAACACGTGTTTATGTTTGGAAAATTTAAATCTGAAAATATTTTGCTTAAATAAAAAATAAACTTACAGGTTTGAAAGCAAGTAGTGTGCAGAGCATTAGAAGTTGCAGATTGGTTAGAAGTCTTTCAAAGGAAAGGATTCTGAAGTCTTGCTTTCTGTTTATCAGTGCAGTACGGCAAGTTGTTTTGTTTGTTGATATAACTGCAATAGGCATTGGGATCACAGGTTAATTAGAAGAGCCATTTTGAACACAAAGTGACCATACATTCCCACTGCTATCTGAAAGTAGAATCTAGATAAACATGTTTATTTAACTTGCTGTTTTTGAATCCCAAATCCAGTCATTATAGAAGACCGAAGCCATCTTTGGGGATGGTCTTTCTACAAGGAATTGCTATGGACACTCCCTCGGGTGGTAGTTAGATATATCTATGTATGTTGCGGGAGGAATAACGGCCTTAGAGATGAAAAAATAGAAGATACTTCTTGTGCAATAGTGTCTTGCATAATAACTAATTCCTCAGACACTAGAGCTATTATCACACAGCAAACACTTTACTATGTAACTATCTATATCTTCTAGCGTTAGAAGCTCATACCATATAGCTCATTAGGAAACACTGTAATCACAGGAGAGGCTGATAACAGTCAGCAGGATATTGTGTGCATCCCTAAGTAGGTAATTGGCTTTGACCTCAGGTGTAGGCCTGAGTGAAAGTAGTACAACAAAGCAGAATAACTTTGACAGGTATCCAGGTTTGACCAGTTGTCATTAGTATGCTCATAACACTAACATACTAGCTGTTTCTTTTTGTTTTCAGCTTCTTTGTTTCAACACATTCTAAAACACTGCCTCTCTGGTGCTGTTAGAGAAACAGTGTGTGGGGTGGGATGAGGGACATTCAGAGGTTCGGACAATAGTGATGCAGTCTTCTTTGTGAGGCAGAGAGCTTTGCCTGTCAGTGTTATTTTCTTTATGCTGTCTTTATGGAATAAGATGCTGCCTTCTATGTGGTAGTATATATGGTTTATATTTTGGCTTTTTCATCAGAATTTTTTTAACATAATATATACCTTTTATAAATTTCATAGTTTATATTCTTTATCAAGGGAACATAGCGCAAGCGTTTTGTTGTCATTTTCTTAAAATTTATGTTATTTTCCTGTTAACTGCACTTGTAAGGAGTTCTAGAAAAAGAGCTGCTGCTGAGTACTTTTGTGTTTTTGGTGAGACAGTGTTCGCTGTTCCTAACTACAGAGCACTACAAATGACCTGTATTTCAAATAAACTAGAAATTCAGTGACACAATATGTAACCCAATACTTCTCCTTAAGGGGGATTTAAACTTATTACCACTCTTTCCTTTTCCTTCTTAAACATTAATTTCTGAATCTTAATTATTTTACCTTAAATCTTGCTAAATAGCTTAGTCCCTCATTTTGTACCTTCTGTATCAGCTCTGGCACCATTTGGAGACTTCTCACTGTATAGGTTTTAGGTACATCTTGATTAGTTTGGTTTTTTGATTCCTCAAGACATTTTATATCTTCACTACAAAATTAAAATATTTAACACATATATAAAATATCATTAAAACAAATAATAAAAAAAAAAACAAATATTTTTCTCTTGGAGAGAAAACATGGTAAATGTTGAGTGTGTTTAATTAAGGTGATCAATCTGGATGGAAATACCTTGGGCAGGGCAGGGTAGTTGACATTTAGATTTGAGAAATTAGATGCGGTTTCTGGCTTAGTGGTTAAGACACTGCTTGGATCACCCGCATCTCACCTTGGAGGGCCTGGTTTGCGTTCTGATTCTGCTCCAGATTCCAGTTTCCTGGAAAGGATAGCTGGGAGGCAGCGGATGATAGCTGGAGTGGTTTGTTTCCTGCCATCCATCTGGGAGACCTGGATTTAGTTACCTGATCGTGGCCCACCTTTGAGCCGTTTGGGGAGTCAATCTGCAGACGGGAGTGTTCTATCTCATCTCTCCCTCATACCTGCCCCTCTTCCCTCCTCTGCTCCCACTCTTCCCCTCCCCCTTCCTCCCTCCTTCCAAATTAAAAAAAAATGCTTAAAAAAGTGGATAGTATGATTTCTCTTTATTTTTAAAAGATTGTTTTCGAGAACTTTGTTTTAAACTAGAATTTTCAGGTATCTCTATGACTCATTGTCCCATTCTCTGTTCTCACATTGTACTTTTCCTTTGTTTTAAAGTTATCTTCTCATTCCAGAAAGCCTGGGTTGTAGGATATAGGAGATTATGAGATAAAAGGCAGCAAGAAATCCATTTGGACTTTGACTGCTGTCCTTGCTGGATAGTTTGAGTTTTATCCAATAAAAATGACATATTCACACCTCACTTGTGGCAGTGGGAAGGATGAGTCAGGAGGACTCAGGAGATGCGAGATCATGGAAAGAAAAGTACAAAGATCTGGGCAGAGAGCAAGGCCGAGTCCAACGCTTGCTGGGAAGCAGAAGGAAGGGATGTGTTAACCAAATGAATGACTTGAGGGCAAGGGCCGCCAGACCACCTCACGTGCACTGGCCAGGGCTCCTGCTGGGGAATGTGTCATTCAGCAAGGCACTGCTTCCTGGAGGGAGATGCCCTTTAGAAACACCTGGAGTCTGGTGTGGCCATTGTTAATTTTGAGACGTCCTTGGGAGGTCTAAAAGGAACTGGGTCAGTGGGAGTATGGGTCAGCACTAATCTAGGTGGAACTTGAAGACGACAAAGTGATTGATTGGTGTCGTGGACAGTGGGGAAAGTGGGCCAGAGAGGCAAAGGAGCAGTCCGGGAGAGACTGGGAACTTGGCTCACAGTAAGGGTGGTGCAGAAATGGGAGGGTCCTGCAAACAAGCAGAGAGTACCACCCTGCAGGGTGTGGGAGTCAAAGGAGGATGACAAGGGTGTGGTCTCCCCCGCCCCCACACACACATACCCCGGCCCATCACCGAGGGGCTTGGGGCCTTTTGGAAGACCCAGTTTTAGGAAAGTAGTGAGAATGAAAGCGAGGTTAGCGAACAGAGGTGAGGGGGTGGTAAGTGTGAGGATGACTGGGGTTTGCAGAATCAGATGCAAGGCTCTCTGTGGAAGAACACGAACCAAGGACATGGAGGCAGCTAGAAGTGCAGGCAGGTGGACCGCAGCACTGTGGTGGCTTTCATGCGTTGCCAGGTTGCTTTGTAAATTTTCTCCAGGCACTCATATGCCAAGGTGAAAAGCCGACACTAAGAAGCTGGACATTGCTTTGTATTTGCCGGTCAGGATGGTGTCTGTGAGGTTAGGGTGGAATCCTGAGAACTGCTGGGGCCTGCAGGAGTTGGGTGAGTGCGCCGCCGTGTCCAGTCTAGCCTGCTTCCTGATGAAGAGCTCGGCTGTCCGAGCTGCGCTCTCTGCAGCTGCTGTAACCATGTTTCCACATTTCTGGGTGCTGCACGGAATCATACTTCATCTTCATTGTCTTCAACATTGTGAATCAAGAAAACAGAGATTGTGTTAGAGTGTGTGCACCCCAGCACACATTCCCAAACACTGGGATTTTATTCGTCTTGAATGAAGAATTTATACAAAAGGCTATCTTGCCTTAACGGTTCCTTATTAATTTAAAAATCTGTTGCTAGCTAACAATGCATTGACTGGTGAACACTCAGTTTAAATGGAGTCTTTTAACATGTGGCATCCTCTCTTCGACTTGTTCTAAACAATTTTGGCTAATGTTTCAGGGTTTTCCCAAGACCAGTAAATCTTAACAGGACATTCTGCTGATACCATCAGCAAATTGAGGCATACCCAGTCATTTATTGCATGAACCCCAACTCCTGCATATTTACTTACAGCCCATTCAGTTTGCTTTTACTTGCCTTTTATTTGCTTATTCCAAGTAATTATGGATGTGGTCTGATACTTTTACCAGTCATAAACTTAAGCATATTTTCTGTGCCCTTTTGTGCTAAAATTTAAGTTGAGACTGTTTTTGATTGACCCCTATCTTCTTCAAATTGCTGTATTTCCAGAAGTACATAACTCTCTGGACTGAGTCCTGCCAGGAGAGCTGTGATAATAAGGATCAGGTGGGGGCTGGAAGCAGTGTGTGTAGAATGTGGGAAGAGAAGGCAAGCGTGCCATTCCTTAGGGTGAGATGGGGGGCGTGATTTGTTTTCCTGACTTTGGGTGTATTATAGCTGCTGAGTGCTGGCGACAGTTGTATTAAGCCCTGCAAAGTGGAGAGAAGTCACACACACTGCCCACAGATTGATGCGTGCTGGTTTTGCCCTCACTAGCATGTTGTGTGTGTCCTTTGAGTCTGTTGGATTTTTTGCTGCTTTGTTTCATTATAAATTGTGGTTACCACAAGATTATTAGGACGGCATCTCAATGTTCGGCTTTAACTTACTATTCAACTTTAAAAAATACCTATTTCCCTTTGCCAGTTGAGAGAGTTTTGTTTTACGAATTTCTGCGCAAACTTTTGGTGCCATTTCTTAGGTACAGATAAAGAAATCATCACTGCAGTGCACTAATGCGTGTTGGCTCTGGCATCGGCACTCACTGTTAACGCAGTGAGGACCCTCCCTTTTACGGGGTGCGCATGGCCTACAGAACAGAGACCCCGAAGGGCCCAGAGCAGGGATGGCTGTCCTGAGAGAGTGTGCCATCTGGAATATATCCTTGCAGGCTCCAGGAGCTGTGTGCCCCTGCCCGAGAAATATATGGATGATATCAGCATAAATATATATTTTTAATTACATGTTCCATCCAATTAATGGTTTCTGTATGGCCTTTGAAAATTAATATTATGGGTATAATGATTATACAATCCCAATCTCACTGCTTGAGTTATATAACTACACACAGACACATATATATTATTACCTTGCTTGCATCTCTTTTCAACAAAACACTGTATTCTCTGATGTAAAAGGGAATCAAAACAAGGTTTCAGTTTTATTTTTAAGGGCTTTTTTTTCTTAAGTTTAAAAGTGGAATATATGTTTTCTTTAGCTGTAAAAGCACAATCAAGGCAACATGATAAGTGAGTCAGTGTTGTAAAAGTAAAACTAATTTTGCCTTCACTCACATGAGCTATAGAAGGAGGAAGCTTTATTGTCCCTGGGAAGGTGATAAGGCAGAGTAATTGTATATTATACTGTCCTGGAACATCTGCCTGAAGACTGTTGGAGCAATTCATCTATCATGGGTGATACAGCATGTTTTGTCTTTTTGCCTTAACCCGTCCCCACTGCTGGCCTGCGCAGAGCTTTTGATAGGGCCTGCGCCTGGGCTGGGGCGCACATTAATCAGCCCCCTTGTTCAACATTCCAGCTGACATAATTACAACCTGCGCACAGCAGTTATTCAAGTCGAGTCCTTGTCACTCGTGGTGCGAAACTACACAGCTCAGATCCCGGAGGAGATTGCCTTATCACACTGAACAAGGGCTCGCAGGAGCCGAAGAGAATAGAAATGGGAAAATGTCTTCCGGGAGTACTATATATTCCTTTAAAATAAGACATTTGAGAGACTTACAAGGGACAAAGGGAGGTATTGTGTGCAGGGACTGAAATGAACCAGTTATTATTTCTAAATGGATTACAAGGAGCATTTTTATAAAACTGGACATAGATTAT
Organism: Oryctolagus cuniculus; assembly: GCF_964237555.1. Classification (NCBI taxonomy): domain Eukaryota; kingdom Metazoa; phylum Chordata; class Mammalia; order Lagomorpha; family Leporidae; genus Oryctolagus; species Oryctolagus cuniculus. Next base: position 3,912,081 of record NC_091441.1, on the reverse strand, counting down.
TAACTAAATCCAGCGGCCCCTCGTCATCAGTGACTCTCTCCTGTTACTGCTTTTCTGCAGAGGTGATCACATACCTTTAGGGCATGAGCCGAGCCCTTGGTGGGACTCAGTGACACAGCGTTCACAGTGTGTGCATCTTCAGGCTGCGATTTGGCAAGTGCAGACCTGGAGAGCTTTGTGTGGCAGAGCGTTAGAGCCCTGAACACTCTGCGGACCCCTCTCAGATAAGGAAGCGCACTGCTCCCGGAGGCATCCGAGAGAGGAGCCAGAAAATAAACTTTCTACCTGATTTGTCACGCCTCCTGGCCCTGATCCTCCTTGGGCAGATTCCACCATTCCTCCAGTACACCAGGTGTGAAGGATGGGATCTCTTTTCAGCCACTTAAGTGGTATTTAAAGTTTTATGGCAGCCCCGCCCCCGCCCCTAGTAGACTCCTGAGTCTGTGAGCGGTGGTGATTTGTGGTCAGGCTGCCTGACTGCTCGCCACACCGTGCAGCACCAATGCCTGCAGTTGTCTGCAAGCTGGCCTTGTTCTTGTTCCCTTAGAATTTTGGATTGTCCCAAGTGAACTTAAGTTCTGGCCTACAGAGTCAGAGAGATATTGTAAGACACTCTTCTGGCTCAAGGAAAATTTTACTTATCTAGTCTTAAATTTGAAAAAACGTAAAACTAGAAAAGCTAGTCATCATTTGTATACACACACACATTTAAGTTACTTGATTTGTGAAAGTTTATATTTTTATGGGTAACTAACCTCAGTGAACTTGTAGATGCTTTATGTAGTTCCTGTCCTTTGGGAATATGTTTCCATATACGATTTTTGCCCTACCTAGTTTCTTTTAATAATATGCTTTGAATGATTGTTGGGATCTAGCAGGCTTATTATACTACCTTTTCCTATGTTATTTTAGTAAAGTTTTTTTTTTCTCATCACCTGCTTTGTCTGGTTCTTGTCATCTCACTTTGCTAAGCCTAAGTCACTTAAAAGAAATGGAAAAAATAAAACCTATTATGTAAGGAAATATACTTATACAGGCCAAGAGTTAGGGGTCAGCATTTGGTTCAAAGAGTACAGAATAATAATGAAAAGAAATTTTTCTCAGCAGTTATTGCCATCCAGGCAGCGATTAGTGCGAAGAAGATACACAATATGTCAGGTTAATTCATCTTGCTGAATTTCACTGTTCCCAAGCTTCAAGCAACACTTTTAGCTCAACATTGAGAGAATGTTTTTGTAGTCACAAGTTTAGGAATCACTCCCTGTATTGCATGCCTGGCCCACTCCCTTCACACACGCGCTGATTGGCAGATTAAGGCATCACCGGATTCCTCAAGTTAACGGAGTGCCGTTTCCTGTCGCCCTTCCTTAGCCTGGACGCACAGTTCCCAGGGCTCTAGAACAGCCTCGTGCTGGGCTCTCAGTGGAAGGGCAGCAGGCACTAATGCCTGCTGCGGGCTTTGCCTGACACCGGGATGTTGGCGTCTCATCAGCACACGTTGTGAGACACCTGATAGCTGTTTAAACTTAACACGTTCCGCTGTGCACTGTGCTTACCGGAGCAGGTAGCCGCCTCAGCGTCAGGTGGACATCTGCTAGGTTGCTGTTTTTGCACAGCAATTGCTTTTTGTTGTCCCTTATACTGAGGATGCACGAGTACATTAGGAAATGAAGCGGTTCATGAAATATGTTTTTCTCTTTGGGACTAAAGAAGAAGATTTAGGGAGGAATCCACGTTCTCTAGGGCTCGGTGTTCCCTAAGGCGGCACCTCCCTCCGTGTGACATGGGAGCCTTCCCCCTCCGGCCTCAGTTTAGGTCACTCCACAGGGTGAGTGCAACTGCTCTTTAAACAATAAATTCTAAAGAAATGAATTGGGTTCCTAGCAGAGAAAATATTCAGTGTCACTTCCTAACATTTCATTGTTCTTCAGTAGAGTGGAAAGCAGAAAGGAGAGTGTTAGATTTTAGAAAGTAAGTTGTCTCCACCTGGGAGTGGAAACCGTGAGCTGAGATTTAGATAGAGAGCAATTTAAACGGAAGCGAGCGTGGGAAATGTGAACGGAGGGGCACGAGTGTGACAGTGGGCAGAACCTTGGCTGTGCCCAAGTCAAGACAGCGCTGTAGCAGCAGGGTTTGTGATGGTGTTCAGTGTTGACTGGAATCAGGGGAAGCACTTCAGGGGTTCTCAGTAGAGGGGGACAAGGTAATTTTGGATCCTGAGTGGATAAAGAGCCACAGGCAGGGAGTGCACAGTTCTGTAAGTACAGATGCGCTTTTCAACAGTTTCGGATTTTTTTGGAGGTTTCCTGTTATGAAAATGAGCTTTTTGTTGATGTTTGTAACTCATTTCTCCTATCAAAGCATATCCTCTTTGAGAGCTTAGCCACTATGATTCACTGTTGTGTTTCTTTGTACTAAATATACATTGAGTAAATTCATTTTGAAAATAAATGCCAATACATAGGAAATTAAGACTTTTCTTGTAACCGTAGTCTTGCCTTATCAATGAAAACAATAGTTAGGCTAATGTTGTCTTCCATTTGGAAGGGCCTGAGGGTGGGTTTGAAAGACAGGCCTTGCCAGCCTTGGCCTTTAGCCCAGCGCTTGGAGGCCAGAGGCTGTGTGTGGGTTGGAGATGGGCAGGTGCACTGACCTCTCCTCCAGAGTTTCTGGGAAGCTGTGTTCACGTGCTCATGGCACCCTCGGAGGCCCTGGTCACAGCTGGGCTGCCCCTGACTGGAAGCCTGGATGGTTTGGCTTCTCACTAGCCATACACAGGGCCAGTAATGCCATGTTTGTTAGCTTTTTTTCCCTCTTCTGTGCTACCTCACATTTTTTTCTTGTAAAAGACACTGCTGTTTTATGGTCACTTTACCTCATTCAGAGAATTGTAACTAAGAAGTGGATAGAAAAAATGTAACGTGCATTAATTTGTGTTGTCAGAAGGACAGATTTCTAAGGCTTGAGAGTCATGAAACGCAGTGATCTGATAGGAATTTTCCTGTTTAATACGAAGTTACCTTGGGTAAATAAACGGGGTGGGGGGAGCTTAACATTTAGAGCATTTAGAGTAAGGTTATATAGAAACTGTCCAGTTGAAATTGGCTTTTGCAAAAAATATTTGAAAGATTATATCATGATTACCTCGGATGTTTGTGTACTCTTATTAGCTGACTAAAGAAGCTTTGAATAATTATTTTACATGTAATGTAATATTGTACCATTATTGTTATATTTTTTAAAGATTTTATTTATTTTTTTGAAAGCAAAGTGACAAGACAGAGTTTCTATCAGCTGGTTCACTCCCCAGATGGCTACAACAGCTGGGCCGGGCCATGTCAAAGCCAGGAGACCAGAACCCCATCTGGGTCTCCCACGTGGGTGGCAGGAGCACTTAGGCCATTGTCCGCTGCTTTCCCAAGCACATCAGACGCTCAGTAGCCAGATCTCCAACCAGAACTCTGATAGCAGATGCTGGCTTCTCAAGTGGTGGGTTAACTTTCTGCATGACTACACCAGACCCCGGGGCATTATTTTCGCATATCTAGTTTGCTTAAATTCTCATAGAAGTTACCATTTTTTTTCCATATCATTTTTACTAATGGAAGTTTACTGTTGAAGACTCTGTTTCTGGGCCTGCTTCTCTTCTCAGCGTCACTGGTCGTTATTTCTGGGTTTTGCCCATTCCTGTGCTTCTTGGTTTATAGGTAGCTTCCAGTTGTTGTAACTGGAAAAAGCATTGACTGCCGGCCTCGTTCCCACCACACCTCTCCTCTTTTCCCTCTGTATTATGGAATTCTTCCTGTCTTTCCTAGTGACTGCCGTTACAGCTTGAGTTACTGCGTTTACGTCTTTTACTTGACGCATCGGATTGAGCTCTCTCTGTAAACGGGGGGATCGTTGTAGCTGAGCCTTCAGCTCAAGTCCGCCATTGCTGGGACTTCATGCTCTGCAGGACCGTCCCATCCAGCTGTCTTTACCGTGGATGTCTTGATCAGGTTTGCTCTACAGAAGTGACACAGACATATTCTCATGGATATTACAGATGATCCCAGAACATGCCAAGCGAAACATGAACGTTTCCTTGGGATTAGAAACCCTTCCATGAAGGTCATTTCCTTGAGTGGTTTACTGGGCTTCTTTAGCCACTAGATGTCTTTTTATATCTATATGTGTTTATGTACATATTCCATGTGTTTGTTTTGTATGTTTGTATATATATATATTTTTGAAAAACAGCAGAAAGGGCTCAAATATGTAATTATTTGGAATTTGATTTTTTTTTAATTTAATAGTTGAACTTTCTGGAAGTCTTTCCCTGTTAGTATTTAAGGTTTACCATATTCTGTTTAGTGGTTTTTAGTCCAACAAATAAAGATGAAGGGTCAGGTAGAGTACAAGCCAGGCCATCTTCAACAGCTTTTCCTTGTAGAACTTCCGAGAGACAAGTACAGAGTTGCCCTGTTCCGCCCCTCGCCTGTCTCTGATCTGGGCAGTGACGGACATCAAAACCAGCTGATGTTGAGAGCTGAGATCTAGCAGCCGTGGGCCCTGGCCTACCGGAACTTTGCCTTATTCTGACATGACTGAACTTCATGGCTGGGGGCGGTCTCCCTTCCTGTGACCAGGCCACACCCTCCTGGGCCTACCAAGGTGTGATTGGCTTCCCAGGGCCTCTGGAGGAGAAGGTAATTCTCATCTGTCAGTTATCTGGACTCCCTTAAGTGTGGGTATACCATAAATTAATGGCCCATTCTTCTATTAATGGACAATTAATTTTAAAGTTTTCCCTGATGTTTAGCTGTTAGAAACAATGGTTTAATGACTCCTTGTGGATAATCTACTAAAAGCTGAACTTCTGAATCCAAGAAAGTATGTATACTCTAAATGTGAGGATGGCATCACATGTCTGCAATGCCTATGCTGACTTGCACCACTGCCAGGGTAGTCAATTTCTGTTACCAGTGTTTAGCATTCGCAGTTATCTTAACTTCTTCCCATCTGTCGCCTGGGGCTTTAATCTGCATCCTCGCTTTCTAGAGAAGTCGGTGTCCACGTGATGAGTGCGTCCCCGTTTGTCCATCCCCAGTTAGGAACTGCTCTTTATATTCTTTATCCTGAAACTTACCTTTCTTTTTAATTAACCACTGATACTCATTTTGTAGTCTTTATTAATCATGTTTTTTCTATATGCTGCATGTTTTCTGCCTTTCTTTGCCCTGTCTTATTTTTTATGATGCATTTTTGCTGTACTGCAGCTGTAATTTTGATGGTGTACATTTTCCTACATAATTCGGTAGCTTTTGGATTTGACATTTTCTTTAGGAGAACTCTAAACAAGATTATAAATGTATTTTTTGCTGTCATTTTTATAATTTGATTTATTCATCTTAAAATTTTGAAGTTCCAAAGGCATGTATTTTTATATGCCCTGTGACAATAAGAATCTAGCTAATTTTTCTCCATACAGGAGGCAGTTAACTCAACACCACTTACTATGGAACTCATCATTTCCTAATTGATTTGAAATAACATCATTATCCCTAATATACATAGATCTTTGTGCTTTCTGCTCTCTTCCTGTGATGTTTTTGGTTCAGCACTCCTAATGACATTCATCTATTTGCTCAACATTATTGATAACATTCCCTCTGAGGTAGAGAAATGTGAAGTTCTTTATTCTCATAGCTTTTAACCAATTTTAAATTTAAACAGCACAAATGTTCAGTAATCTAAAATTATCAGACTCTGGAGTGAGAACGTAAGTGATAAAGGAGTATGTATCTTGGGCTGTCTCACATAAATTGTCAACTGGCTCTGTACATATGTATTGTAGCACAGTTTTCCAACCTGCAGTGACTTGGGAACTTCACATTCCTGTCAACTGTGAACATTTTCCTGTCTTTCCTAGGCTGGGTTTATGTCCAGTAAGTGTGTAACTAAGTAATGGTTGTTTTAAAATATGTTAACTTTTTCAGTTTAATTTACTTTCACATCTTCTTTGGGTTATTCCTTTCCCATTTTACATCACTGTTATAAAGATATCATAGAACTTCCCTTTCTATATTTTCAAATATAAACATGTACTTATTGTGTAGTTTGATATTCTTGTTTCTGTAGAACAATTTAACTACAGTTTAATTCTTTTCATGGCTATCAGTTCAAAAAGTTCTGAAGAGGCAAAAAAAGAAATTGGATACCCGCTTAATTTTGCAGATGGGCTATGTCACACACAGTCATACATACACTAACTGAGAAATCTAATTTTATTCAAACAAATTGAAATTTTATTTCATAATACATTAAGAAAATTGCTAATAATGATCAAGATAGCTGAGCTGCTTTGCATTGCATACAAAGAACATGTATAATTTAATTAACCTGAATCGGAATGGCAGCTTTGTGAAGTCCACTCAGTATTCCCGTGAAGCAGCATAAAAAGTGTTCTGTAACCAGAAATTTTGGGAAGCAAAGTGTTCAACAAAGCTAAGCATATTTCATTCAGTAGAACTGAATGCAGTGTTGCCCTGACTTTCCTGAATGAATATCTCTTCACTTTTGTCTTCATAGTTTCTGTTAACATGCATTACATGTTTAGAAATACAAACCTTGATACAAACCTCATGTTATTTTCAATGAACTTTTGTTGCATTGACTTTTCTCATGGAGAATTTTACAGTAATTGTGTGTCACATCTATCTATGTCCAGGATTTCTGCCTTCATTATAATTAGAATAAATAAAGGACATAATTTTCCCCAAAAAATGGCATTTCAGGAAGACGTATGTGGATATACTGATATTCAGTTTAGAGAGAGCAGAGCACAATAGAAAACGTGGTTATGATGTGGAGTCCATCATATACCCATCACGAGGGCTGCTGCGTGGTGGCACATGTGGAGTGGGTGTGGGATTCCCAGACGGCATCATTCCAGACTCTGAAGAGGCTGCATCTCAGATGAAAGAGGAACTGGAGGTGCTGCGCAGTAGAAAACGGTGAGAAGATCCCAGAGTGACTCCAGTGGAGACAGACCCTTATGCAAATGAAGTGTTTGCATAGTCATTTTATTTTTTAATTATTTATTTGAGAGGCAGAGTTACAGACAGAGAGAGGAAGAGACAGAGAGAAAGTTCTTCCATCCGCCGGTTTACTCCCCAAATGGCCGCAACAGCTGGAACTGGGCCGATCTGAAGCCAGAAGCCAGGAACTTCTTCCAGGTCTCCCACATGGGTGCGTGGACTCAAGGACTTGGACCATCCTCTACTGCTTTCCTAGGTCATAGCAGAGAGCTGGATTGGAAGTGGAGCAGCCGGGACCAGAACTGGTGCCCATATCGGATGCCGGCACCGCAGGCAGAGGCTTAACCTGCTACGCCACAGTGCCGGCCCCAAATAGTTATTTTATAAACATGAGTTTAAAATCAGCATTTCCAAAGTGTTACTTTAAAATAGATATTATAAATAAATAAAAATAAAATAGATGATATTTTATATGTGTGTATTCAAATCCATAAAACTTTTTTTTAAAGATTTTATTTATTTACTTGAAACGCAGAGTTACAGAGAGGCAGAGGCAGAGAGAGAGGTCTTCCATCCACTGGTTCACTCCCCAGATGGCTGCAATGGCCAGAGCTGCACTGATCTGATGCTAGGAGCCAGGAGCTTCTTCCAAGTCTGGCTTGTGGGTGCAGAGCTCCAAGGAATTGGGCCATCTTGCTGCTTTCCCAGGCCATAGCAGAAAGCTGGATAGGAAGTGGAACAGCCAGGACTAGAACCAGTGCCCATATGCGATGCTGGTAATGCAGGCGGTGGCCTTACCCACTGTGCCACAGTGCTGGCCCCAAACATTTTTACTATATAGGTGTTTGCTTGCTTATATTTTGGGGATGTAAATTTACTCTCTCTCACTCTACTGTCCACTTTTTGAACATTTTATTTAGGAAAACTAAGGCGAACTTTATATTCACAGTAATATTTAGGTTCATACCCTAACTATGTGTATCTACTGATTTATATCTCTGTTAGTTGCTTTTATAATTTTTAAGTGATTATGTCATATCTAGGAAATTCACTGTGAAGCTTCTTCAATTTATTGAAGAATTTAATCCACTACGTAGTAGCAGTCAGTGACTAAGCCAAATTTATTCCCCCTGAAAATAGTAGCTATTTTCATTCTAAATACCACCCTCAATGTAGTGATTATTGTTTTATTAAGCATAATAATATTCAAAATTGGAATAATTCACTTAAAAGTGTATTTTCTTGGACTGGCATTGGAAGTATTGGTAGTGCAGTAGGTTAAGCTGCTGCTTGCAATGCCCGCGTGTGTGTTGTGGTGTGTCTCTGTTTTAGCAAACTTGCCCTTATCCATTATAATGTTTTTTACATGTCCCATATAATTCACGTTTCATGTTTCTTTTTTGAAAGCAGTGTTTTCTGTATACTGCATAAGGGAGTTAGAGTTCACTTACACACAAAATAGACACTTAGCCACTTTATAAAGTCCTATTTTGAGTTCTGTTAGCATCATTTTCAGTCACACTCTGTTTTTATTTTCTTTGTAAACCTTCTTACATCATTTTTAGAGTGGTACATGTTGCGTAGAACTATGTTGCAAAATATGAGATGTTGCAAAATCATGAGATGTTGTCAAGTGATTCCCTGAAAAAGTCATCTGGGAAATGGGAATTCTTTCTTTCTAAGGAAGCATGGAAAAGGAAGAGTCTTAAAGTGGGAAGAAGACTGAAAATGATGGGGGTTCGAACACAGGGGAGTTCTCAGGGTGTCCGGCCCAGGAACTTTTGTTGCTGGACTGTGATTTTTGTGGCTAATACTGTCACAGTCCTGGTTGTCCCCAGTGTATCAAGACAGTTGTTAATTTGACACACATACACAGACACGTAAAGAACTTGGGTGTCGAGGGAGAGTCCTGGCTTTCCCTGGGGAGAAGGGAATGAACTGATTTATGATCTCTGCGCCAGGCCCTCTTCCAGGTACTTACTAGATGACGTCTGTGCCACTGCCACCCTCTTTTTCTTTGTTTATAGAAGATAATTCCCTCTAGATTTTTTAATTGGTTGATTGATTGATTGATTGACTTAAGAGACAGAAAGACAGAAAAATTACACACAAAAAGTGCAAGAGAGATAGAACTGGGCGGGCACTGTGGTGCAGTAGGTTAATCTTCCATCTGTGGCACTGGCATCCCATAAGGGCGCCAATTTTAGTCTCAGCTGCTCCTCTTCTGATCCAGCTCTCTGCTATGGCCTGAGAAAACAGTAGAAGGTGGCCCAAGTGCTTGGGCCCCTGAATCCATATGGGAGACCTGGAAGAAGCTCCTGGCTCCTGGCTTCAGATTGGCCCAGCTCCGGCCGTTGTGGCCATTTGGGGAGTGAACCAGTGGATGGAAGACCTCTCTCTCAGTCTCTCCCTCTCACTGTGTATAACTCTGCCTCTCAAATAAATAAATAAAATCTTGAAAGAGAGACTCTGTATTTCCCTGGTGTCACCACGAACGCAGTGGTGTTATTAGCAAAGCAGCAAGATGTTTAGCTCAGAGAAACTCCAAAATTTATGAAAAAAAAAAAAAAAAGGTCACCCATAATGGGCAGAGAGAACAGCTCTGATCAACTGATCATGCCCAAGATGCCTGTGATGGCAGGGGCTTGGGTCAAGGTCAGTCAGGAGCTGAGAGCACTCAATCCAGGTCTCCCACTCAAGTGCTAGAGCCATCACCACTCCACCCAGGTCTGCAGAAGCAAGAAGTTGAGTTTAGGAGCTGGATCTGAGAGCAGAGCCCAGTGCCTGGATATGGGCTATAGACATCTTTATTGCTAGGCTAAATGCTAGCCTACTTGATGGTATTCATAGACACTGCCTGATTGTTCTCCAGTAATATTCACTCACTGTTTGCCAGGTCCCTCTAGGACTATTGTTAGCCCCACATTTTTGCCACATCAGCTGACGACCACAGTCCTGTGACCACCTCCCCAGTGGCTTTGAGTGGGCAGTTGCTGTGTGGGAGGAAACAGAGTAATGCAGACTGAACAGACCTGAGATAAACTTCTGCAACCTGCTAATTAGATTCACAGGGGAGAGACAGGCTAGCAGCATGTAATATCCATTCCTGGATTACCTCCAAATAGCTAAAACATTGATAACATTGATAAATGTGGTATTTCATGTCGGGAGCGGGGGGGGGGGGGAGATTGACTTTAGTAAATGGTATAGAAAAAACTGGATAGCCCAGGGTGTCCACACTTAGCCACACCTTATAGGTTGATTTAAAAAAAAAATTAATGATTAATATTACATACTGAAGCTACGTGCAAGTGCTAGAACCAAATTTGGGACAAGTCTTTTATAACTTCCAAGTAAGGAAGCTGTAGAAATAGAGGTGAGGGGCCAGCACTGTGGGTAGTGGGTAAAGTTGTAGCCTGCAGTGCCAGCATCCCATATGAGCACCGGGTTGAGTCCCGGCTACTCCTCTTCTGATCCAGCTCTTTCCTGTGGCCTGGGAAAGCAGTTGAAGAAGGCCCAAGTCCCTGCACCTGAGTGGGAGACCCAGAAGAAGCTCCTGGCTTCAGATAGGCACGCTGCAGCCCTTGCGGCCAATTGGGGAGTAAACCAGCAGATGGAAGACCTCTCTGTCTCTCTCTCTTCCTCTCCTTCTCTCCGTGTAACTCTGACTTTCAAATAAGTAAATAATTAAAAAAAGAATGAAAGGAATGAAGTTTTATTTTAAAGATTTGTATATTCATTTACAGAGAGAGATGGCAAGAGACAGTGATAGATCTTACATATGCTGGTCCACTCCCCAGATGGCCAGCATTGGGCCAGGCTGAAGCCAGGAGCTTTCTCCATGTCTCCCATGTCAAGGGCAGGGACCCAACTACTTGGACCATCTTCCACTGCTTTTCCCAGGTCATTATCAGGGAGCTAGATGGGAAGAGGAACAGTCAGGACATGAGCTGGTGCTCACTCACATGGGAGGCCTGTGTCACAGGTGCTTTTCCCCTCAGCTGAAAGCCATCACGGGAGTTTGTGTAACTTGGGCTGCATCCAGAGATTGGAGGCTAGAAAGGTTGGCAGATTTCAGGACTTGAGTGTGAGGGAGCTGCACTGTACTTAGCGTTTCTTCGGGTTGATCCTGCCTTTCCAGTTGCTTGGGCCTGAGCAGGGCACACAGTTCACCTTCCCCTCTGTTCTCACAGCAGCCTTGAACACCAGGGGGTGGGGCTGTAGCCTACAAAGAGCTTTCGCCACTCTCTAACTCCTGTGTGACAATTTGTGCTCACATCCATTTGCCTTTCGCTCAGGGAGAAGATAATACAGAGACCAAATTTTTGGTAATTTGATACCATTAACCTTATTTTGTATTTAAGCAAGGGCATCTTAGGGCCAGCATTGTGGTGTAGCTGGTACAGTGGCCTCCGCAGTGCTGGCACCCCATAGGGATGCTGATCTGTATCCTGGCTGCTCCACTGGAAGTGGCCATCCGGGGAGTGAACCAGCAGATGGATGATCTCCCCCGCCCTCCCTCCCTCCCCCTCGGTCTCTCCCTCTCTTTTCCCCACCCCTGTCTCTGTAACTCTGAATTTAAAATAAGTAAATAAATCTTAAAATAATTTTAAAGCAAAAGGACATCTTAGAGAATTGAGGTAATTGCCCAAGATCACAGAGCCAGCACCTAGAAGGGTTTCAAGTCCCATGCTGGGAGTGGACCCCAGGCTGTTTCTCTTTATATGTAGTCATATATATGTTATACTGTACAGCTTAACATGCGTGTGATATATACGTATGAGGACACAGGTATGGAATAGTCCTTAGTAACTTTTCATATCTCAGTTTCCAAGGGGCAGGCATTTGGGGCAGCTACGAAGACCCCTGTGAAGACACTATTCTGGAGGGTCTGACTATGAACACCAGCTCCTGACTCCAGCTTCCTGCGAGTGGCTTCAGGAGTTGGGTCCCTGCCACACGTGGGAGATGCAGGTGCAGTTCTCAGCTCCCAGCGTCAGCCTGGCTGAAGCCTGACCCATTCCTGGCCATTGTGGGTTTTGGAGGAGTGAGCTAGCAGATAGAAGCTCTGCCTGTTTGCCTCTCAAATGAATAAAAATTTTTAAAAATTATTTTTTCAAAAAGTCAAGATCCAAACCCCTTCTATCATATTTCATTTTATTTTCTTAAATTTTTAAAATAAGGTTCTCATGTTTTTAAACTCTCTCTCTGACTTTGCCTTCCTCTATATGCTCCTCACTAAATTCATAGTCTCCTGTTAGGTTCCATGTGCTGTTGAGGTACTAAGAGATACTGGCTCATTTCGTCCAAGATACACCCTTCTTGAAAGTAAGATATTCTGTCTTCCATGTCATCTCTTTCCTCCTTCACCGAAGTTAGGATTCAGTGCTTGTATTGTTCCCTATTTAGATGTGTGTTATACAGTGAAATATGTGTATTTAGGCAATTTTAATTTCTTCACCAGATCAGTGATGGTTTTGGTGATGCTGGATGCCTAGCATTTTACATGAGGAGATAATATTGGTGGTGTCACAGAATCCAGGGTCCTAATAAACAGTGCTAATTGTGGACAATAGTAGTGTTTTATTTTCTTTCTGTAGTTTCAGTAAACAGTGGTGAATGTAGGGGGAGTCTGTCATTCTGTTGAAAACTGGAGACCTATAGAAGTGAGGGAGTAATTTGAAACAGCTCACCCAGCTAGATCCAGAATTCAAAACAGGGGCTTCTTCCTTTCACCTATCACAGACGTTGACAGTTGTGTTGTCTGCCTTCAAGCATTTTCCTTTTCTTTTTATAAGATTTATTTTATTTATTTGAAAGATAGTATTAGAGAGAGAGAGAGAGGGAGAGAGAGAGAGAGAGATCTTCCATCCATCAGATTACTCCCCAGATAGCCACAACAGCTGGGGCTGGGCCAGGTGGAAGCTGGGAGCCAGAAGCTTCATCTGAATCTCCCAGGTTGATGCAGAGTCCCAAGCTCGCATGTCATCCCCTGCTGCTTTCCCAGGTTATTAGCAGGGAGCTGGGTAGGAAGTGGAGCAGCTGGGACACATCTTGGGTGTTGTAGGGGGCAGCTTGGCCCCACGCGCCACAACTCTGGCACCCAGGTATTTTTTATGTTACCTCTGTCCCTGTGGTCCAGAGCTGTTCTCCCAGATATTCACACACTGAAAAGCATCCTCAGCCTTGCCTTCTCCTCTGAATGAAACCCACTGCTGTGGGCACACGGGCGTTGCTGCGGACCTCGCCAGCACTCTCACCGGCCACACCTGCTTCTCCAGTCCCTCACTGTTGTGCTGTTTACTTGCTTCTCCATGGAACCACTTTAATTTTTTTTTTTAGATTTTATTTATTTATTGGATAGGTAGAGTTACAGACAGTGAGAAGGAGAGGAGACAGGGAGAAAGGTCTTCCATTCACTGGTTCACTCCCAGATGGCTGCAATGGCTGGAGCTGTGCCGATCCGAAACCAAGAGCCAGGGGCTTCTTCCAGGTCTCCCACATGGGTGCAGGGTTCTAAGCACTCAGGTTATCCTCTACTGCTTTCCCAGGCCATAGCAGGGAGCTGGACTGGAAGAGGAGTAGCCAGGACTAGAACCGGCGCCCTTATGGGATGCCAGCACCACAGGCAGAGGATTCACCTGCGCCATGGGCCCACCCCTGGAATCACTTCAAGCAGTCTCCAGCTGGCAGGGCCTTGGGACTCCTTTACATTCGCCAGGCTAGTGGTGGTATGAGAGCTCATTCTTATGTCCTAGCTAACAATAGAGGATTTATATAGGAAGCAGATCTGGTAATGCAGTAGTGACATGAAAGAAACATCTTATCTAGATTTGCTCTAAGTTCTAAGCAAAATTAAGCATCCAGCTTGACAGCTGCCCACAGCAGGCTGAAAATACCTGGGGACAAAATCTCTAATAGTTCAGTTCCTCATCTTGTTCGTAGAAGATGGTGCTGTTATTTTAAAAATTTTAAAAGTGTATTTGTTTTATATAAATCATTATAAATGTGTTTGGAAAATAAAGAGAAGTGTAGATGTCAGTATAGCTGCATTTCTTTCTAGTTATTCCCGCCCCCGACCCGGGCATAGAGATTTGATTTGTCTGGTTAGTGACTCTACCCATGTTTACTTGTGCATGTGCCTTTTTTCATGATAGCGTTCCTAGAGAGGGGAGGGAAGTAGCAAGAGAAACTTCTTCTATCCAGTGACAGGGAAATCCCGTGGTGCACGATGCCCAAGTTTTGGGCGCACAGCTCCTGATGAGGACGAGAGCTTAGCCTTGCCGTCCCAGTTTTCTGGTGTCTACGCCTTTCTCATTTTGCAGGGAAGCAATAGGAAAGGGGAAAGGAACTGTCCTCTCAGTGGCAATTTGGCATGTCCTTGTACTGCTCTCTGACACTCTCCAAAGCCTGGAGGGCCGTGGGAAGCTGAGCAGCCTGCGTATTGCCCAGATGTTGGTGGGGCAGGCAGATGTGTCTGCTGTGTGTCTGCCTTCAAATAATCCTGGAGCCTTACTTAGAAGCAGCTTCTTAAGCAGAACTTAAAATGATCAATGTCTTTGTTTCCCAAATGCTCTAAAATCAGTGGAGGCGACAGCGCTTCCCTTTCATACCAGTTCTCGGTGGCGGCTAGGTGTGTTCCTGGGACAAGCACACACCTTCACTGCCCTCAAGTGGTACCAGAATAATTTGAGATTAAATAACAGGACCTGGGATTTTTTTGTATTTCTGGTTTTAGGTAGAAATGAACTGCTAAGGTAAAAGACTAACTTAGAAATTAGCACGTAACATAAAAACTACCAGCTGCCTAGGGTTAACACATTCTGCAAATGAACCGTACATGGATGCGGCACTGAGACTCGTATCCAACATGTGGAAGGCCTGCGTGATGTGAGCTGATCATTGGTGGAATGGTGTCACTGGTCTGCCCTTCACATCACTTACTTTGCTTTCTCTCCTGGTAGGTCAAACTGTGCTGAAAACATCCGCAAGCACATTTTACACACTGGCAAGCATGAAGGGGTCAAGATGTACAACTGCCCCAAATGCGACTACGGCACCAATGTCCCTGTGGAATTCCGAAACCACTTGAAGGAGCAGCATCCTGATATCGAAAACCCTGATCTCGCCTACCTGCATGCTGGTAAGGGACTGAAACCTTCAAAACACTGGCTTTTACAGGGTTTCGTTCAGTTGGTCTCCGTACTTGTGGTGTCATTAGTGCTTCCTCATTTCCTGTGTTAACGGGCTAGAATATGCTTCAGATCTGCTTCAAGACCTGCTGTTCCTCAACTAAGAAAACAGCGCAACGCAGCTAACAGCAAGTAGACAGATCGCAGTTCAACTGAAATTACAGTAGTTGTATGAGCCCATATTTCCACTCATTGGTAAAATTTTTTTACAGAAAAACAATTTGTGATTCACAATGCTGGACCCTACTGAGGGGTGCCAGTGTTCTCCAGGGCCGAGCTGGAAGGGCGAAGAGTGCGATGGAGGACAGTGAGCCAGGCGCTGTGGGGCCCAGGGTTGCTCCTTTCCCAGAAATTAGGAAGGGCCGTCACCCGCATTTCTGGGAGGTGCTGGTGCTGCCAGTGGCTCCAGCCAACTAGGTTCCGAGTCAGGCAGGCTGGGATGTGTCAGCAAGGTACTCACGTCAGGGTGAAATGGAGCCGCTTCTATAGCCCTGCTTTTTGTGTAATTAACAAGTTTTCTTTGAGTGTTGAGTTCTTTCGTGCAGAACAGTAAAATGACGGATTGTGAGTGTGGGGACCTATTTGAGGATGCACTTCACCCTGAAGTAAATTTCGGGCAGTGTTCCAAAATTGAGGCCACACAGCACTGTCATTAAACCCCGCCCAGGCCTGGTTGACCCATGCTGCGGAATCTGGAAGCTCCTGGAAGCCTCTCCTTCTCCCTTCATTGGCCATCTGACCTCACTGAGCTTCGGATTTCTCCAGTGTGGTGACCCCTGCTTAATAGGGCTTGGCTGTGAGACTTGGCACAGAACACTGTGTGCCCGTGGTGGCCAGTGCAGGGGGCTGGGGGCTGTGGTGCTGAGGGTGTGAAAGTCAGTAGAAGGCCCACCAGCCTTTGCTTTCAAAGATTTCAGCAGTGTTTTCTCTGGTCTACCTTAACAGAAATAGAACTTACAAGTACATAGAATAATACTCCTAATACATTTGCCAATGTGTGGGTATAAGGTTAGTATTTCTTCAGTACTGATGTTTTCTTTTAGACTTCTCAGCTTGTGTTCCTATGGGCATCTTCAGAAAGGCAGTGTCTGCCTTAGAAACAGACAAAAGCAGAGGTCTTTGCTCTTTCTGTGTTGGTGAGGTTGTGTCTGCAAAGGTTCTGAGCTGGACAGTACCGACCATACACACAGATAATGTCAAGTTGAAACATCCCTGGCCATCTGTAGCTGTGGGTTCTGCTGACAGTCCAGGAGCGGAGGGCACTGCCTGTGAAAAGAGGTCCTTCGCAGAACGCTGAACAGCTTGCGTGTCCGCGGTGGCTTTGCAGCAGAGAGCCTACTGCAGGTGGTGTTGCTCCGCCGCTTGCCAGTGCAGGACTGACAGACCCATTGCACCAGTTAGCCTTTCAGGACAGGTGAGCCTGAAGTCAGGTATCCCCAACTTTGAAAAGAAGCAAATGCGAACCGAGGAGGACAGCTCCCTGGAGACACAGGAGTGCTTGCGGCTGGAGGTGCTGCCCTGTGACCTTGGCCTGCCTGCCTCCCCATTACTGGGCTGCGGGTGCTGACTGCGCTTGGCAGTGCGCTTGGCGATCTCACTAGTTGTGAACAAAGGGTCAAGAAAAGCATCTAGTTTCCGTGTGTGTGTGTGTGTGTGTTGTACGTGTGCCTGTGTAGTCCTAGTTTTCTCTTGATGTTTCCATTAAGAACATGTTTCTGCACGGTACAGAACAGTTCTAAGTGTGCACGTCACAGAAACTCCGACACAGAGGCTTTGACTGCTGCCCCCCACGCACAGCAGCGTGGCTGCTCAGCAGTCGCTGGCTTTGGCAGACTAAGCTCGTCACGAGGAGACTTTACAGAAGTGGAGTTTTCAGGGACTTCTTCAAAGCCTGCAGTTCCGAGTCTTTGGTGCATTTCTGTGTGAGCCTCGTTTCGCACTGCTGTGTTTCCGTGGTGTCAGGTGGTCGAGGGACGCGGGGTGGGGGAAATGCGGTGTGTGTCCTCGAGGGGCAGGAAGCCGTACTCCTGGAGAACCCCCTTCGATGCACGTACCAGCATGTTGAGCAATTTGTCATCCGAAATTCAGTGAATCGCACTATGCTTTTCTGTTATTAAAACGTTGAGTTTAGAATGATCCTGTGGCCCCAACCCCACCTCACCAGTCACTCTCACATGACCAGGCTGACCATGTATCTGGCATGTAAAAATCCATTAGAAGGAAGACATTTCATAACAGCATAAAAAACTGGAAATAGTGTGCTTTGACGTATTGCAAATTTTAGTTGAGATAATATTTGGAAATTTATGTATTAGAATAAGGTGTTTTGGTTTTTGTTTGAAAACAATTCTCCAGAAAGAGGTTTTTAATTGGTTCCTCTGCATTAGTGTTTACCTGGAGTTATGTAGGTGTTTTAAATTGAGTATTTACCACAAAACTGCAGCTCCCTAGACGCAGTTCCAATCCCTGCTGTGTCAGTTTGTGAGGCTGGGTGTCCTGAATGTGTCTGAGTTCCTACCTCCTTATCATGTGTTTCCGAGTTTGAATGAGTTAGCCCTAGTCTTCTACCTCTAGCACTCTGTGTCTGCTGGCCATAGCCTCTACAGTAGCATAGGGTCCAGCTTACACTGATCATTCGTATGACCTATGACTTCGGAAACTTTTAACTCTGTGGGCATCAGTCCTCCCTCATACCGATGTCTGCCACACTCTGTTCATGTAGTATCTGTGAGATACCACTGTGTATGAACTCAGACATGTTAATACTGAGATTAAACAGTTGCTCAGTTTAACCATTATCAGGCACAAGTTAAAGAGTCATTGTATTTTTTTTAAAGATTTATTGATTTATTTGAAAGTCAGAGTTACAGAGAGAGAGAGAGAGAGACAGAGATCTTCCATCTGCTGGTTCACCCCCAAGATGGCTGCAAAGGCCAGGGCTAGGCCAGGCCAAAGCCAGCAGCCTAGAGCTTCTTCCAGTTCTTATGGGTGGCAGGAACCCAAACACCGGCCCATCTTCTTCTGCTTTTCCCGGGTCATGTTAGCAGGAAGCTGGATCAGAAGTGGAATAGGGACACAAACCACTGCCCAAATGGGATGCTGGCATCGTAGCCAGTGGCTTTACCTGCTTTGCCACAGAGCTGTCCCCTCATTGTATTTTTGCCAGTTCTCTTTGGGGCTAATAGAATGATTTTGGTATTATCTTCATTTGGTACTCCAGAGAATTACAGGCTAAATGTGAGTCTTAACTTTAGTTGTAGCCCTATTTGAAACACAGGACAAACATGACATATTTATCTTTTTAACCATGGGTTATTTAGAAATGTAATATTTAATTTTTAGGCAGTTTGGGCTTTTCTAGTTGTCTTTTTGTTAACTATTGGAATAGTAATAGAAATGGATTTCTAACTTAAATTTACTATGTTTATAGAACATAATCTGAATTATTTCTGTCCTTTGAAAATTGTAGCCTTTCTTTATGCCCTGCAAGTGGTGAGTTTTGGTAAATGTTTGAACTACTCCAGAAAGGAGGATAAACCCGGTGCTGATTGGTGCCACAGCCTGTGTGCCCTGAGGATCCTTATATCATGTTTGTGCACTATGTTGGTCACATTGCCTACATCCTTATTGTTCTGTTCCTATCAGCTGTTAATAATGATATATTAAGGTTTCTCATTATGATTGTGGGTTTGTCTAGTTTTCTTTTTGATTCTGATTTGGCTTTACGTATTTGGAAAACATCACTAAGTACCCAGAATTTTAGAATTGTCTGATATATGTGCACGTACATGCATACATAGTAAAGACTATATATGAATTCCCCTATAATTATATCTATAGCAGTATGTTCTGCCATAATTCTGTGTTTCATATTAGTATGACTAGTCCAGCCACATCATAAATAGCATATAGTTGCATTTTTTTTATCTGCTGGGATGATGTAAATCTTATTCATGAAATATTTAGTCTTTTACTTAGTGTTTGTACTTAATGTAATTATTGGTATAGTCATCACAATAAAGGACCAAAACTGCTACATATCCATCAAATAGAATGAAATTCTCCACATTAGGAAAATGAATGGAATACCACTGCAGACAACAAGACAACAATAGAAAGTTCTTGTTTTAGTTGTTCTTGGGATGAACTAAGCCAGACACAAAGGAGTCCATTCTTTGGATTCCATTTATCAGTCCCTGGGATGACACAACAGTGCTGATAACGTTCTGTTTCTTGATCCTAATACTAGGACATGCTTGTGTTCAATTTGAGCAGATTCATCAAGTTCTCCTATGAGCTGTATGCTTTTCTGTATATACTTTTGAAAAAATTCTATCCTACCACCCTCCAAATCTCTAGAGTTTCATTTAAGCCCACCCTAGGTTTAATATAATGAGATTTTACAATCATAATAACCCTCACAAAATTGACATCAAATTAAAAGTGGCCAGCGGGTGCCAGGCGTTTTAGTTTGCAGTTAGGCTGCCCACCGCCATAATCGGACTGCCTTGGTCTGAGCCCCAGCTCCCCTCCTGACTCCAGCTTCCTGCTAGTGTAGACGCTGGGAGGCAGCAGGGGGTGGCTCAGGTGGTTGGGTCCCTGCCACCCCTGTTGGAGACCCCCCGATTGAGTTCTGATTCTGGCTTTGGCCTGGCCCCGCCCCCGTCAGTGTTGGTATTTGGAGAGTAAATCAGTGAATGGGGGCATCTCCACCCTCCCCTGCCTTTCAGATAAACTTTTAAAACATTAAGTGTAATCAGAACTCTTTCTTGTCAGTGAACATTACAGGATTTTTTTCACTTTGGTTAAATTCATGTAGTCTGAAAAATGATCTTGATTTGATCTCTACAGTTTACCAATTATGTTTTTACCATCTCTCTTATCCATGAATAACCTGGGCATTCATTTATTACACCTTGAGAAGAATTAAATGCGTGTCTGTGTTTGCACCACAAATGACCCCAAAGGAAAGGGAGGAAGATGGCCGCGGCCAAGGAGAGGGCGGGGGTGACTGCTCTGTCTCTACTCATTGTGCCTGAGAAGGAAGAGATGTCTTCCCGCCGTTGCAGCTCAGAAGGCCTGTTGCTATGGAAGCTGTGGCCAGTGCTGGTGGGTGAATGCTCCCTGGAAAACCCAGCTTGGTGACTCCATTTTCCCAGAGAGTGAGCTCGCCATGGAGAAGTGCAGCTGGCTTAGTTGTTTCACAGTTCCGTCTCGAGGCTGAGACTCCAATGCAGTAAATGTGTATGCCTTTTCTAGAGGTAATGACCAAGTGATGTTCTTCTTTTCAGGAGAAATGAAGGATTAAATGATGATGGTATTTGATTAAATGATGATGGTATTTTCCCTAATTTCCTTTATTTTTCTGTCAAACTTTTATATCACTTTTAAATCAATTTTATCTCCATCAGTTCTTAATATGTTAAGACTGAATCATTTTAATGTGTACATTAGATCATTACCTATACGGAGTGATAGCATATGAATCTATCATACTCCCTCCACAAATTGGGATTTTCCTATTCTTTTCAAAGATAATCAATTTTTGTAGCCTCTGAAACCATATTATTTAACTGCATTCCCTAGCATTTGCTTTGTAACTCAGTTATAAGAGTAACTAAATCAGTATCATTAAAACTCTGCTTACCAGATTTTTAAATTCCATCCATGTGTGTCACTTTATACCTAGGCAGATTAATTCTCATATTCACCTTTGAGCCCATTTGCTGAATCTATCGCAGTTCCGGAAAGATGGCTACAACCTTTTTTCTGAATCCTTCCAACTTATTTAGCAGATTTCTTAATATAAAAGTGTTTCTTATCATTAATGAAAAGTATTAGTGTTATGATATGGACAGCCGTGTAGAACATAGTATTTTCCTGAATTCTTCTTGGCCTTCTATTTTTAACCCAGCTACTTTCAGCCTCTTTTGTTAGTTGGATGCTCTGACACATATCATGACATTTTGTACGATAATTCATTTTATGAAAAGGTCCAAAAATCTCAGAAAATCCTGACAATTTCTCATTGGTTTTTCCTCACATAAACCAATTATTACTTCAACCTAAAAAGGAAGGAAATTGTTTCTGACATGATTGCCTTTGGTAAATCCATGCTGACTCACTCCTGTTAAGTTGTACTTCTCCAAATGTATCATTAAGTTCATCCATACGTATCATCTCAGATTTATTTCCTAATATAGAAGTGAGGCTTACAGGTCTGTAATTTTCAGCCTCTCCAGAGATCTTCCTTTTTAACCTTCAGACTGGATTCCTTGTTTTCCAGAATCTCAATATGTCACACTAACAAAAGACTCCCTAAAATAATTAGCAGTTCAGCGAGCTGGTTCTTTTACCCCAGACGTCATCCATGGGTTAACCTCCTGCTTTTCTCACCTGCGTTGTTCCCTTCAGACTTCTGCCTCAGTGTCTGACAGCCCTGCTGTGACCATGCCCGCTCAGGGAATGTGCAGTCTGGGCCCCTGGTCCTTGTCTGTGCTCTCTTCCTTGTTCTCATGCCTTTTGGAGTTCCTCAGTTTGGAACAGAAAGTATGCCATACTCTGTGGTCAGTGGGTGAGTACTGTCAGAGAAGTGTTTCCCAAGAACTCAGTTTCTTCAGAAATATAATTGGTCACCAAGAAATTCTGATTGTGAACATCTATCAGTAAATAATTTATGAGTTTAGCAGATGTGTTACTTCTGCAATGTTTCTTCTGTATTGAATAATATACTGAACTAGGTCTTTTCAGAGTCTTCTTAAGATACGTCCTTAAGTATATTTAATCTGCTTAAAAACAAATAGCTCCTCTTTTATCCTTTCTTCAGTGTGTATGAAGACGTCTCTAATCGCTTATCCTGATGCAGCAGTGTCTCTGTGTCTCTGGTCCACCTTCAGCCACTTCCTGCCTGTGGTCCTCCTGGAGAAGAGTGATCCCTGTGGTCTCTCGTTTCAGTGGCTAGTGAGAACTCCTGAAGACCTCTGTCTTCACATGTAATCCCATTTGCCTGTTCAGTTACAGAGAAAGAACTCGGACAGGTAGTAATAGCGTCTGTGCCACTACATCTCCAAAACAAATCTGTTTGATAGGTATTACTTCCAATTTAATGATTTTTAAAATTGGATCTCTCAAGTGGTGTAGCTGCCGAGGATCCTGAGGACAGCGTGGCTGAATCTAGGTGCTGACGGTGTGCAGGCACACTCCAGTTACACCGTCCTGCACGCGGAGGAGCTCTGGAATCACTGTGTCAGGGGGTAATGCAGTTCTTAGCGTGGAGATTGTAATTCTCAGATTTCAGGTTACCTGAATACAGGTATTAGGAAGTGGGTCGATCAATAAGTTTTAAAACATCACGGTAGATGTTTTCACAGTTGTACCTCTGCTGCCTGGTACAGAGCCTGCCGCCCAGGCAGGCGTGGGATGGAGTGAAGTGAACCAGGTTTCAGAGTGGACTTAATCACCACGGGGATCCTCTCCTGGAGCCAGTCACGCGGCCATTCTGCGCCTCTTTCCTCAACTGCGAAGTCAGTAGCAGTGTTTTTGTTTTCTTTTGAACATCCAATCCAAATAAAATCAAATAACTCAATTAAACACACCTTGTTCCAGGAACACCAATAGGCCTGACTGAGATGTCTGAAATTCTCATTTTCAGTGAATCCAGGTCCTTAGGTCACTCGGGCTCACCCCTAATACATCATCTTAAGGAGTTTTGTTTTGTTTTGTTTTGCTTCAGATATAAAAAGAAAAGGGTGTCCTCTTCTGTCTTAGGAGCACGAGGCAGGTGAAATTAACGTGTGCTGTTCAGAGCCGCATTTCAGCTTTGGTTTGTGATTCTCGCCTCGCTGCCACAAGGTGACAGAGAGCCGGGCAGTGTGACTACCTCATCAGCAGGTGAATTGTAATGTTATCAGGACTATCGTTTGCAGCATTCATGATCCGGGTTCTGAAAGTTAAAATAGTTAAAAAAGGAAAAAAGAAGGAAACAAAATTGTGATCTTATCCCCCATGACAACTTCATTTATCAAAATTTTAACACAAAAAATTGATTGTGGAAAGTTACAGTGGGGACAGTATGATTTTTATCAGGTAATTGATGTGGCTTTTACTTTTATATAGACCTTTTATCAACTATTTAATTCAATATAATTTATATATTTAAAAAATTTCCACACCCTCACATGCATATTTTAACCCCAACCAAAAGACAGTTTTTAGTATGAGGGGAAGAAGGTAGATGTTGACAGCTCGCGTTGCTATGACTGCATCACAGGTCATTGTTCCCACTGAAGCAATTTCGTGAAGAGAAGCATTACAGTTTTTTTCAAATTATGTGGGGAATTACATGTATTTAATTAGTACTGAAATTTAGTTTATATATTCAGATTAGTATTCCTTGGCAACTTCCTTTTTTTTTTTTTTTTTTCTGTTTGCAATGAGTAACGTTGTCATTAGGAAGCTTTCTTTCCTTTTGGTTTTAAAAAATAATTTTCAACTTAAAGAAAAGTTATGAAAGTCACAGAGTTACCATCTATCCCATCATAAGTAACCATAGTGCAGCTATAGAAACCAAATACACAAGCTCTGGTACAATTGTATTTTCCACACAGTATTTCTTATTCAAGTTCCCTGCTTTTCTTCTCACGTTCCTTTTCTTTTTCAGAATTCAACCCAGGACCCAATGTCCCCTTGGTTGTGTGCTCCCTAGCCTCCTTGTGTCCATGACTGCCTTTCACGACCTTGCCACTTTTGAAGAATATGGTCAGTCGTTTTGTGAATGTCCCGTGATTCGGATTAGCCTGCTGCTTGTTCACAATCCAACCGAGGCAGCACAAGCAAACCCTGGAAGAGGGGCTGCCGCCTCAGGGCCCCGTGGCGCTTGATGGTGCTGTCTCGCACGGTGGGATCTTCTGGTTGTCCCTTTTTAATAGATGCGTGCCTCGGGGAGATGCTTCACCCGATGGGCGTGGCCCGTTTCTCCACATGTCCCTGCTAAGTGTGACGCTGGCCCGTGGATCTCACCCACCAGGGTCTGAGATGTGCAACGGAGCGTTCCTCGCCCTCGGCTGCTTCTCCAAGCAGTTCCAAGGGTCCTTCTGTGGAGAACTCGGGCCCTTCTCCCAGTTATTTTTCTCTTCTCTTTATTTTCCCCACTGTGGACTTCATCCATGCTTTTGAGTTGAGCACCGTCGGTATTTGTCTTCCTGCTCCAGCTGCTCCAGCCGTGGCCGCTGTGCCATCTGGCAGGCAGGCTCGTGTCTCCTGCGATGTGCCTCTCTCCCGTGATGGGCATCTCTTTATTTTTGGGTGCAGTGTTCTCGGGGCTCATCTTGTGTTTTCTATACCCTGGTGCTAAAGTCAACCGCCTCTGTCTTTAAGGAGCCCTGGCTCCTTTGATTTGAGAATTGTATTTATAAACCAAGATTTGTCCACAGTGTATGCTCACTGCTTCTAGACCCTCTCAGCAGAGTCAGGAGTGAATGCTTTTATGCCAACCCTTGCATTCCTGCCAGTGTTCATAGTTGCCTCTCCCTGTCTGTCCAGAATGTAAATTGGCTTAGACCTAAATAGAACTAAAGCTGTAAAAGCCTTAGAAGAGATACACGAATAAATCTTTGTGACCTTGAATTAAGCAGTCTTGGATGTGATACTGAAAGCTCAAATGACAAAAGGAAAAAAATTAGATAAATTGGACTTCACGAAAATTAAAACCTGTGAGGTTTCAAATGTTGCCATGATGAAAATGAAAGGGAAACCTAAAATGGGAGAAAGTAGTTACAATAATATCTAATAAGGGACTTGTATCCATGATCTATTCCTTATAACCAGGGTGTGTGTGTGTCGCCACTCTACTATGGCAAAGCAAACAAGCTAATTAAAGAATGGGCAAAGGATCTGAAAAGCCATTTCCCCAAAGAAGATATGCAAATGGGCAGCAAAACACGGAAAGGCAGTGCCGGATCAGTGCTTGTAGGAAAACGCGCTTCAAAGCCAAGTTAAAAGCCCACATCGAGGTCGTTTGTTGGCTCTGGTGGTTATGGTCAGAACATCCACATGCGGGTTTCTGAGTAAATACCTGGGTCACGTGCTGTGTGTGTGCTTACCTCTTGAAGAAAACGTGGACTGTTTTTGAGAGCACGTGTTCATCTTATAACTGACAGCAGTGTGCTGGGGATTCTTGTACGCGTCTTCACCAGCATTTAAATTATCCGATGATTGTTTTCAAAAGTGATTCTTTGTGGCCGGTGCTGTGGCATAGTGGGTATAGCTGCTGCCTGCAGTGCCGGCATCCCATTTGGGAATCGGTTCGAGTCCCAGCTGCTCTACTTCTGATCCAGCCCTCGGCTATGGCCTGGGAAAGCACTGGAAGATGGCCCAAGTCCTTGGGCCCCTGCTACCACGTGGGCGACCCGGAAGAAGCTCCTGGCTTCAGATCAACTCAGCTGCAGCCGTTGCAGCCATCTGGAGAGTGGACCAGAGGATAGAAGACCCCTCTCTCTCTCTCTGTGTGTGTGTGTCTCTGTCTCTGTCTCTCTGTAGCTCTGCCTTTCAAATAAATACATACATCTTTAAGGAAAAAAAAAGTGATTCTTTTGGGCCGTTGATTAGGGTTTTAATTGGTTCTCACTGATCACTAATGATGCTAAAAAATTGCTGTCTGTACCTCTTTTGCAAAGCCTCTGAGCTGTTTGGCCTCTTCACTGGGTTGGATTATCAGAGACTTATTTCACTGTATGTTTGTAACGAAGGATCCTCGTCAGAAATAGGGGTTCCTGTCTTTTCTTTCAGTTTGTAGCTTGTCCCTTTACCCCCCTTTGCACTATTGCCTTTCACAGATAAAAGTTTAACATAGTGTTTTTCTGTATGGTTTGTGATTTTGATGAAGTATCTAAAAACTGTTGCTTACCTCAAGTTATAAATCATAACTCATATACTTTTCTTCTAGAAGTTTTATGCTTCCACATTTTACTTTGAAGTCTGTAATTCATGTGGAGTCATATTTTGTATAAAACGTGGTATAAGTCTAGGTTTTGCTGTTTGCATGTGAGTGTCTTTCTCACTGAGCAACATTTGTGGAAAACAATATCTTTCCTCCATTGAATTGCCTTTGTGTGTTGAGGAAAATGTGTTAGCAATATTTCTTTGGGTCAGTTTCTTTACTTTCTATAACCATAGCAATCTCTACAGTTAAGCACACATAGGTCTCAAATCTTATTCTTAAAATGCCATAGTTGGATACATGTAATTCCCTTCCATTTCATGTATCCCATCTGTTCATTGCTCTGTGTTCTAATTTAAACTCATCAAAACTGTATCTGATTTGTCTCTTGTCTTTTCCTTCTCTTCAATGACTTTCTGACTGAGGGAAGCTTACTCAAAAATATTACAGACAATTGAAATGAGATTTGGGTATTTATGTTCAGAATGTAGTGCTCAGTGAAATTATTAATTCCTTATACTATGAATAAGAGATGTTTTCCTTCATTGCTTACAATATGATTCTTCTAATGAGCTTTGCTATCACTATAAACAGTCACTGATTCAAAAAGTTTATAGAAAATCTGTACTGTGAAGAAAACTATGACTGGATTTCACATTTTTGAACAAAGTAAATTTCTCTTTTAATTCTGTTTTCCCTGAACTTTTTGAAGTACTCTTATATGTTTTATCCGCTGAGTAGTCATGCATTGTTTAACACTAGGAGAAGAGTAGATAATTTCGTTGTTGTGTGAACTACAGTTAACAAACCATGCACAGCTGGTCTATATGGTGTGTACTCCTGTACCATGCTGTGGCCTGTTGCTCACAGAGCCGTGGTGAGCATAGTGACCTGAGATTAAATCAAGCCCAAGGGTAAAGGGTGCAGTCAGGAGGCGTGGTGGGTTGAAGCTGTGTGAGAGGTGTCACACTGCTCTACAGTAGACCTTTTGTTGTTGTTGTTAAGTAGAAGGAATGTGTTCTGATAACCAAATACATATAAATATACAAAAGTACATAAACTCGGAATATTATTATTTATTATCAAATATGTACTGTAATTATATTGCTGTAATTTTATATGATTGGCAGCATATCAAATATGTACTGTAATTATATTGCTGTAATTTTATATGATTGGCAGCATGTCTGTTTAACAGCATCCCTGCAAACAGAAGTGATGCGTTGTCCCTCTATAATGTTAAGATGGTCGCAGTGTCACTAGTTGACAGGAACTTTTCAACTCTGTTGTAATCTGATCACCATCATGTATTTGGTCCCTCCTTGACTAGAGGTCATTGTGTAGCACATGGCTATATTTGTCTTGTGAACTAAGACATTAGCTTTAAAAAAAATTACTCCTGCTACCTCATGGCCATTAGGCTATCTCCTGTTAAATGGCAGGAAATAGCCTGTTGACAAGGATGTGGAGAACCTGAAGCCCGTGTTCCTGTTCATGGTGCAGCTGTCAGCAGTGCAGTGCAGCAGCTCTGAAACTCTAGCACACTCTTACCATGTTGTCTGTTATCAGTGAGTCCTGCATTGGGGTAAACACACAGAAGAACTGAAAGCAGGCTTTTGAAAAGATTTCTTACATGCATGCTTGTGGCAGCACTATTCACAAAAGCTTAAAAAGTGGAAGCAACCCAGATGCTTAACGGCAAAAGGTTGGTAAACAAAATGTGGTATATTTACTGGCATATTATTTATTCTTAGAAAAAATGAAATCCTGGCACATGCCGTGACACGGATGAACCTTGGCAATCTTACACTAAGTAAAATAAAAGCAAATCACAAATGAGCAAGTTCTGTGATTCCATCTATACATGAGGTCCCTGCAGTGAGACAAAGTGGAATAGTGTGTGTCGGGCTGGGTGGGGGAAATGAGGCATTGTTGAATGCATGGAGTTGCACTGTTACAGGATTATGCACTTCTGGTAGTTTTTTGTACAACAGCGAGAATATACCTAACACTAGGAAACTGAAGAAAAATGACTAAAATGCTAAATTTTGTTATTTATATTTTAATAGAATTTTTTTAATTAGAAAAACAAAAATTACTCCTGTCTTCTCTATTTTCCACTCAAGTCCACATTCAATAGGCCTCTTGGTTGGTAAGGGGTCATTTAGGGCAGGGATTTGATTGGGGTAGGGAAAGTAAATGGGAAACAGGTAATTAAAGAAGTGCGCTGATTGACGTGAGCTTCCAAAATTAAGGAGACTAAACAGATATGTGAGACATGCTAACCAGCATCTGAAATTATAAATCTTTGGAATAAATCTTACAAAATTAACAAAAATATGAAATAAAATATTTGATCTTACAGATATGCTTGCGCTTTCTTATTGTTTTCTTTATTCTAAGAATAAAAACATTTAGATACATTATCTTAATAGATGTAAACCCATCATTGTAAAGCAGTCACCTAAATTACCTAACAGCTTTTCCTGCAGAATATAGCATAGCCCCCAACTAGATAAAATGTTATTTTTGATGGCTGTTCTAGATCCTTCCTGAAAAGCTCTGCTCAGACAAGTTCACTCTTGTCACAGCTATTAATGCCATTTGTTGAGCAGCATGTCAGTATGACTGGCAGAGAATCTTCCTTTTTTCTCAGGAAAATCATAATTTTAGTGCATGCTTAAAATAAAAACGTAGCATAAGTGATTTCCTGTTTGTATAGGAAGAGGCACGATTCCATGGCAAGCAGTGCAGATTAGTTCAATCACATTGCATAGAATATAAAATTTAATTTTAATCATAATGGGAAAAAACTCTTCTTTGGGGACTACCTTTCAGGATTTCCTCCCTTGCCTAATTTCGCTGAGTTAAAAAGAATTACAATACCAGCTTCTTTCCAGAAGTTGGCCAGGAAGAGATAGGAATTCACTTGTCTTAAATAGAATTCACTTCTCAAATTAATTATACAGATTCTTTTGCATCTTGGAATAAGGTTTATGTCAATTAATCTCTTTTATGATAAATGTCTTGGAGTGATTCAATAAGTTAATATTTGTAAAGTACTTAAAATAATGCCTGGCATATATTAAGTGCTCTATAAGTATTTAATTAATAAAATATATAACTGAAATTACTCTATGTCTTCTATGTTCTTTTTAATTAGACCAGTAGGTGCTGCTCTTGAGTGACAAGAGTTGATACTCCAAGTTATATTTTATATTAACATAAGTAACTTAGATTGTTGGCACAACTTGCATATTTGCATTTAAATATGTTTTTCTTTTGATAACATTGTATTCCCTATTCTATTGAAATTATTTCTAATACCTAGAATATTTGCTTTAAAGAATTTGTTAGTATAAAATGATGATGACATGAAAATGCTTCAGATTGAAATTTTAGTGTATGTTGGTTGTATTTTGGTTAGTTTCACATAAGATTTATTGTTTAAAAAGACAACATACTCATAATATTTCTCATTTATCAGGTAGTAAAATACCATATTTTAATATTCTTTATCCTGGTAGCTAAGTATTTGTTGAATCTATTAACGTTTTTACACAGCAGTTAGTTAGTAATGTACTGTGATACTTCTTGGTGTTTTGCAGATAAACTAAATAAGCTTTTGTTAGATTAACCTTGAAATTCAGACAGAGCAGACTTCATGTTTAAATCAGGGGCCAGATAGAATAAGTACCAGATATAGTCCCTTATGTGCACATTTAATTGTAATTAAATTATTGCGACTTCTAAGTGCTCTTGCTGTTTAAAGGAACATTGGTGGTAGTGTCTGCTACAGCGATGGAAGCGTTATCTGTAACTTGTGCGGCTCAAGTGTAAACGAAGATGATTAATCTTAAGTGCACAAAGGCAAGTTGAAGAGTCCTTGATTTCCTACGAACTGGAGAAATGGGAGAGGAGCGGAGAGGAGAGGAGAGGAGAGGAGACAGGCGGGAAGCAGTGAGCCGGGAGGGACCGCAGGGTCAGGGACGAGTCTGTGAGAGAGCCGGGTGAAAGGTGGGGTCGCACAGCTGCAGTGAAAGGCTAACGGGAACGGAAGGGCTATCAGCATGCTGGGCTTCTTTTTGGTTTCCTTTGATGTTTTGCTAATGTATCATCTTCGTATTTCTAACCTTTTCTTCTTATGTCCCGTGAACAATGGGTTTTTGTGATGTATGCTTTTAGATCACGAATCTTACCAAGAAGTAGAATTCAGCTCAAGGAGTAATTTTGGTTTTAGGTATAATTCTGTTATAGTACATAATATATTTTCATTTTTTGCTCCAGTTTCTCTATCTGTGTCTGAAAAAAATGTGTTAGAAAGACATTTTAAAGGTGTTTTATGTTCAGTTTGAGCATACCAGATTTTGTAATGTCTTTTTTACATTGACAAAGACATTTGCAGTCCAGGGGCTATGTATTTTTATTATTTATGGCAGGATCAATTTGGGTGTGTTCATCTTCCTGGCATTAAGATGCCTAGATATTCACCCTGTTACATTAATATGCATAGTCATGTTCACCCAAAGTGTAGGAAACGGTATTTTATCATTGTAGTACAGATAAGTTGAATGTTTGGCCTAAAGGTTTTGCAGTCAACATGAAATCTCAACATATGAATTTCTGCAGATGTTTCTTCTGGGTGTTTGGGTTTACTTACCTCCACTCTGCTTGTTTACCCTCATTACTAATGTCTAAGTCAGCCCTGCACTTCCACACAGTGAAGAAAAGACCATTATTCCCTCCCCACAATTTCTTTTTTAAAGATTTATTTATTTATTTGATAGGCAGAGTTAGAGACTGAGAGAGAGAGAGAGGGAAAGACAGAGGGAGAGAGAGGTCTTCCATCTTCTGGCTCCTTCCCCAAATGGCCTTAATAGCAGCAGCTGTGCCAATCTGAAGCCAGAAGCCAGGAGCTTCCTCCTGGTCTCCCTCATGGGTGCAAGGGTGAATCCAAGCACTTGGGCCATCTTCTACTGTCATCCCAGGCTGTTGGCAGAGAGCTGGACTGTAAGAGGAGCACCCAGCACACGAAACGGCACCCACATGGGATGCTGGTGCCGCAGGCAGAGGCTTAACCTGCTACACCACAGCACCGGCCCCTCATTCCCCACAGTTTCTAGCACTTGAGGAAGCAGCGTTTCCTCTGAGTTTCCTGTAGCGTGTGGCCACTTCCTTGTTTTGCTGAGGCAGACATGGGGAGGCTCCTTGTCTGTGCTGCAAACTCTTTCTTTCAAACACACCCTCCCCCTGCCCTGGACACATCAGAATTCTACAAAATTCAGACCCGAGGATATCAGTTACGGAGGGTTTGTGCTATGGATTCAGAATAGGAAGGTATCCACTCCCTTTCAGAGACACAGCTCTCTTTAGTACCTCCAAATTGTTAATTAAGAAATCATTTTTGCTATATCTGATTTTTAGCAGTGAGTGGACGTTCATTAAATAGGGGCACAGATCAATGCCCGACTGCCGTGTGCAGCCTGTGAAGCAAATGCCAAAGGTGTTTTGCGAAGGCTCGTCTGGGAAACGGTCCGTGAGGGCCCTGGCAAGGCTGCCCGAAGCACCTTCTTTCCACTCCCAAGCTTGGGGTCATTTGGAAAGGAACGTCGCTTTCCTTCCTTCTGATTCTGACTAGCTGAGCACGTTCTGTGTGGTAACCGTTCTGTATAAGCGCTTGCTGTTCTCCAGATATCAAGCTATTATGTTTTGTTTGGGAGGCAGACACAGAACCCTCATCCAGTGGTTCACTTCCCAGATGCCCACAAGCCAGGAGCTGGGAACTCCGATCCGGTGTCCCAGGTGGGTGGCAGGAGCTCATCTACCTCAGCCATCAGTGCTGGCTCCCAGAGTCCGCAGTAGCAGGGAGCTGGGGCTAGGTGCTGGAGTCAGGTCAGAGGTCAAACTTGGGCATTCTGATGTGGGACACTGCCACCTTGACTCTGAATGGTATCCTAACCACCAAGCTACATGCCCGCCCGTAAGCTGTTTGTAAGAATATCATCTCATTTAATTTTCAGAATAACACCATACTAGCATTATTCATAATTTAATGGAGTGGAGGGGGATGAGATAAAGTAATTGGCTCAAAATTATATGACTTAGTAATACAGTTTGAAGCCAGCCTTTGGTTTCAAAGAAACCACTATTATGCCAGATAATTGACAGCGTTATATTTGATACTTGGATTAAATGTCACCATTTGTGGAGGTTTTATTGTCAGGATTCCACCCCAGAGGCAGAACCACTTTGAATGACATAGAATAAGAGATTTATTATAGGGATCAGAC
Source organism: Oryctolagus cuniculus (assembly GCF_964237555.1). Classification (NCBI taxonomy): domain Eukaryota; kingdom Metazoa; phylum Chordata; class Mammalia; order Lagomorpha; family Leporidae; genus Oryctolagus; species Oryctolagus cuniculus. The sequence continues at coordinate 3,879,644 of NC_091441.1, read as the reverse complement.
CTTTCGTAATTGTGAAAATTAAAACTTTAAAAGTGGTCCTAAAAGTACACCCACTTTAAACCAATTTTTTTTTTGACAGGCAGAGTTATAGACAGTGAGGGAGAGAGACAGAGAGAAAGGTCTCCCTTCCATTGGTTCACCCCCAAATGGCCGCTACGTCATTGTTCTCCCATGCAGGTCAGGGCCCAAGCACTTGGGCCGTCCTCCACTGCCTTCCTGGGCCACAGCAGAGAGCTAGACTGGACAGAATCCGGCGCCCCAACTGGGACTAGAATCTGGGGTGCCGGCGCCGCAGGCAGAGGATTAGCCTAGTGAGCCGCAGTGCCTACCTAAACCAATTTTTAAATGTGTCTATATTTTATATACGTTAAATGTTGGGTTTTCTTGGCAAAATACTATGTATTGGTGTACCAGGAGGGTAGGTCACTAAATCAAAGACTGAATTCTGAAGATTAAGTTTCAGAATTTTAATTATATGTCTGGAATTGAATCAGTCATTAAAATTTCACAGATATCTACCTGCTCTCAAATATATACCATGGGAGAATGTTTCTTTAGTTAAGTCGTACTTGCAAAACGTGGAAGCACTCTATTCCACAATTCCCATAGCTTGCATGCTCTGTTATTGTCATTCCATATAACAGTGGTATCATTCTGTATAGCAATGTTATCTATGAAGTACTCATTCAAGATTAGTGAAGCTTTGTTTTATGAATAGGTTTAAATAAATTAAATTTTAATTCATTTAATTCACTCCTTGTTTTTTTTACCTAGTTCAGTGGTTTCGCCATGCCCTTATGAGTGGGCCGTATAAAAGTCAGCATGGTTACATTCTTCCTTTGACTTCTTTTCGAACCTTTGACCTTACTTACCATATCCATGCAGACATCATAATCTCCCTAACATGTTTCCCCACCGACATGGTGATCTCATTCCTAGTATCACGCCTTTAGTGTGAATTGATTGCCTCCACAAAGACTATACTTTGGACCACTTCAGTAATTAATTTTTACCATACGTTGGTTACAAATCTAAAATTTAGACTTTGTATATCTGTTGCCTCGAGGTGGGTTTCCATGTAGTATTTATTCAGTGATCTTCCCCACAACTTCCTTTTTTATTATTATTTTTTTATTTTTTGACAGGCAGAGTGGACAGTGAGAGAGAGAGACAGAGAGAAAGGTCTTCCTTTTTGCCGTTGGTTCACCCTCCAGTGGCCGCTGAGGCTGGCGCACTGTGGCCTGCGCACTGCGCTGATCTGAAGCAAGGAGCCAGGTGCTTCTCCTGGTCTCCCATGCGGGTTCAGGGCCCAAGCACTTGGGCCATCCTCCACTGCACTCCCGGGCCACAGCAGAGAGCTGGCCTGGAAGAGGGGCAACCAGGACAGAATCCGGCGCCCCGACCTGGACTAGAACCCGGTGTGCGGGCGCCGCAGGCGGAGGATTAGCCTAGTGAGCCGCAGCGCTGGTCCCCACAACTTCTTGATGGTGTCTGTGAGATTAACCTTTTGCAATTAAGATGATATCTTTGACACATAGTGTGCCCTCTTAGTTCTTCTTAATTCTTTTTTTTTATACTTCCAACCATTTTATTTTATCCATTTACTCATGTGCCACTGCACTGGTACCTTTCAGACGCTAAGCGCTGTCCCATTTATCCTTAGTAGTCATGCTGAATTTTTCTGTCCTTTTTAATATTTAGGTTTTATTGGATGAATGTAGATTGTACCGTCTCTAACTGTGTCTTAAATAATTGCCACTTACGGGAATTAAGAACTACAAGGGAAGGAAAATGCTGACCCATAGACTAAGCAGAGGGAGAAAACGTTCCCACTGGGTCCAATTTCCTAAGAAGGACCATCAGGATAGTGGCTAGGGCCTGAAATTATGGTCGGAATGACCTCTAGAAAATGATCAGTTCACAAAGGAACTTGCCTGTGTTTGCACCGAGCAAATAGGGGTAGGAGTCGTCACTCCACCGGAGACAGATAGCCCTCCCTTGTCCTTGGCTGTGTTACAAAAGCACAAGAGGAGAAAACAATGAGCACAGGATAGTTTACCTTGTAGGACAAGAGGTGGTCTGGGGTTACGAAAGCTACTGCATGGGTTCCTTTTTGATGCAGAAGGGGAGGTTAGTAAAGAGCCCTAAATAGTAGAGGTGCACTTTTGGTCACGTGTGTCCATTTACTGAGGCATAATTTTCTTTTTTAAATGTTTATTATTTTTATCTACTTAAAAGACAATGAGAGAGAGGGAGACAAATGGACAGAGGGAAACAGAGCTCTTCCCTCTGCTGATTCACTCCCCCAAATGCCTGTAACAGCCAGGGCCTAGGCCAGGCTGAAGCCACGAGCTAAGGACTTCATCAGGTCTCCCACATGGGTGGAGGGCCCAAGCACTCGAGCCATCGTCGGCTGCTTCCCAGTGTGCATTTTCAGGAAGTTCAGTCAGAAGCAGAGTAGTGGGGCCTTGAACTGGTCCTCCATAAATGGGGGGGAGGGGTGCAGGCTTCCTAAGTGGTGGCTTAACCTGCTATGCCACAACACCAGGTATGATTTCTGTTACTTGTAATACGTACTCATTTATCTTAAATTATGTATACCTGAAACATCCTTTCAGATTTTCCCTTCTGTTTTGCTTTTATTTTTTTAATTTTGAAATATAAAGTCTTGAATCTAAGTATATTAGAATATTAGAATTGAAATATAAAAAATTGATCTTTTGTTATTTTATTTAGCTCTTTTTTAACAAATAATGCTTATGATGTTTTCTATTTCAAAACAAAGTATAATGTAACAAGTAAACTTTTTCCTGTAGATATGATGTTTAGCATCTCAGTAATCTGGCATCCAACCAGTATAAAACTGTTATAAACAGTTCTTTGTGTTTTCAAATCTTTTATTTATCAACCACACTTAGCAGTAGAAACTGAGAATCTCATTATGATTTATATTTTTATTTTAAACTCTGATGTTCAAGTAATGATGGAGACAACTTCTTAACATTTGTATAGTCTCAGTATCATACACAAGACATGAAAAACAGAACCAGAAAAGGGAAAAAAAAACATAGAATTGTACAGTGAATTCTGAGGAAATATTTACAATATGTAGACAGATCTAGGATTAACATACTGAGTATCCTGATAGGAGATCAGTATTCACGGGTACCTCCTTCGGATTTTTCCAAAAAGACAAATATGAATCAGAATTTTATTTTCTTTATTGTCCTCTATTTTTAAGATGTATTTATTTATTTTGAATGTCAGAGTTAGAGAGAGAATGTTCCATCTGCTACTTTACTCTCCAGATTGCCACAATAGCCAGAGCTGGGCCAGCTCAAAGCCAGGAGCCAGGAGCAGCATCCGGGTCTCCCACGTGGGTGACAGGAGCCCAAACATCTGGGCCATCTTCTGCTGTTTTCCCAGGCTGTCATTTGGGAGCTGGATCAGAAGTGGAGCAGCCAGGACACGAACCAGTGCCCACATGAGGTGCCGGTGTTGCGTTCCGGCTCCGCCACACCGCTGGCCCCTGGAATTTAAAGTGCACATTCCCAAAGGCATATGCTCTAAGTGTTCAGTCTCATTAGAAATCTACTATATCAAAGCACTAGGATGCCATTTACTGACTGGCAGGAAAGTTAACAACAACATCGACAAAGCCTGTGTAGGAAAATTCGGACTCTTGTGTTGTGGCGGGAACGCGCAGCTGAAGTGTTACTGGAAAGCAAGCTAGACGTGACTTGTTGTGTTTGCAGCGCACGTGCCATTCGGCTCAGCAGTGCTGCTTTTAAGCACCAGTCCTTTAAAATAAACACACTACTACATAATGTCACTGTGTGTCTTGAGTCCTTTTAACAGTCAAGAATAGAAAAGCATGCAAGTGTCCAGCTGGAGGGGACTGTTTTAATAAATCAAAGCGTGTTCATACAAGGAACAAATGTGCAGTTAATAAATCAAAGTGTGTTCAAACAATGGATAAATAGATTTGCAGACATTAAAAAAGAATTGGATAGACATTTACTGATACGACCACGATACGTAGCCGCATGCAGAGAGGAAATCGCAGCCTGCTGTAGTCATGGTTTTCTTTCCAAAGGCAGTATATGTAAATTGTACACGTAAGTTCATTTGGGCATGAAGGATCATGAGGATGAAGTCCACACGGTGGTTGGTCGTCGTCATCACAGGGGTGTGTTTAGATGCTGAATGAGCCTTTCCAGCTTTTTATGCAACTCTGTTGCGGTGGGTTGTTTCATAGCGCACACACCGTGTGTGTGTAACTCTTGCTGTTGACTGGCTTTTGGAAAAAGGTTTAGGATGCTCTTTAGGATGCTGATTCTGTCCCCATTTTAAAGTGTAGACTTGTTTCAAGAAGGGCTGGACCTGAGAGCACAAGCTTCTCTGTATTCTCTCCTCCATGTGTTGCTTTTTGTAACCAAAAGAGAAAGGCACTAATGCTATTAAAATGATTTTAAAGATCTGAATAATAGAAATTAAGGAAATAGATTTGTTTGAAAAGAAAATCAAGTTGTCGTCTACCTCCTACAGTTCCCTTGGGGCAGGCTGACCACTGAGCTCGGGCAGGCCCACCCCCAACCCTACACACACACACACGCGCGCGCGCGCACGCACACACACACAGGGCCAGCATAGCAGCCGCGCAGCAGGTTGGTGAGCAGTTTCTTTGCTGCTCAAGTTTCTTTTGTTGTTTTTTAATTAGGATGCTTGAGCTGTGCATATAGAGTGGGTGTGCTTTCTTCCCAGTGTTCATGCAGCTCTGGTGACCTCGCCAAAGGCGGGGAGGGGGGGTGAGTGATTGCCCCAGCAGGGTCTGTGCAGTAGAGCCAGTGGGGAGGGTGGGAGTCCTGCCAGGCTCTGCCCCTCATCATCCCTCTGTCCTTCCAGTTACCTCTAACTGTGAGTCAGGGCTTGTGATGAGAACAGTCTCCTCCAACTGCTCTTTGCCAAACGGTATTCAGTGGTTTCTCTGATGCACTTCACAGTCCTGGAAGGCGTCTGCTGCTCTTCACTGCTCGCTGACGTAGTCGGTATTTAAGGTGTCTGACGCCCCACACGCATGTCCTCGCCCCACACATGTGCTCCCTGGCCCTTCGCACCCTTTCCCTGGATGTCTGGGGTCAGTCTTGGCAGGGCTCAGTGGTTAAGCACAGTTGCTCCTAAGTAATTGCATGCAAGAAGCACACGTATTTAGTGGGTTTTTCCTCCTTTGGTTGAGGGGTCAGATGATCTTCCAGGCACGGAGAGAAACAAAACCAAACGCATTCAAACACACAGTGTATTATAATGGATTGCTAAACAAATATTGGAACGTGTCAAAGACAAATAGGATTATAATAAATCAGAGTTTCTGGGAGTGGCATTAAATAGGTGAAGCATGTAAATTCTTATTTCTTTAAGTAGTGAATAAAGTTGCTGGGGCTGTCTTTTAAATGACTTCCTGTTGCTCAGCCTGTGTGTGATGATGTCAACGTAGAGCTGGGAGGAAGATGCTTTTACAAAAGCAAGTACCTCGCCTAAAAGCCGAACTCTGCAAAATAGGAAAGAGTTCTTAGTTGTGATAGTGACACCAGCTGATGCTTATTTTGTTCCCTTGATGGCAAGTCTCCAAAGCTATTTTAAGGCTCATATTATTTCACCCCCATATACAATTCTAGATATTCTCAGTGACTTCTGCAAGATAGCAAGATAGCGTTAGAAAAAAATCTGTTAGCCTAAAACAGCGGTGTGTCTATTTCTGGCTGTGGAGCCTCCACGTAGCTGCAGCACGGAGGTGTGGATGCTGAGGCTGGGTGTCCCCCAGTGAACTGAGTGACGGGGAAGGTCCCCTGCAAACCTAGTGCCGCAGTTCCACAGGCCGCAGTCAGTACCCACTGAGACACATCCGCGTCCCGTGAAACCCTGGAGCCGAGAGAGTGCACTGGAGCGTCTGGTGCTGGCCCCGACAGAAAGGAATGCCAGCACTCTCTCCTGAGCTCTGCTGAGTCCCGGGTGGTCTAGCAGAGTGTTTCTTCTGTTTGTTTCTTGCCTTAGCTCCAGTGTTGGGTGCAAACAAGGGGGAAAGGGTGCGGAAGGTAGCTCTCCCGAGCCCAGATCGGGGTCAGGGATTACCAGCTGGAAGTCCTGCCGTGGCTGATGAAGCCAGACAGACACATTTGTGAAAAAATCGTTCTAACTTTTGCAAGCTGAAGTTTAGAATAAAAGGCGCCGGTCCTTTCGGAAGCATGCTGTCGGTGGGCTCCTGGAGCTTGGGCGCGGCACATCTGGCTCGGAGAGGCTGGTTCACAGGCGACTCGGCCCTTGGCTTCCCCTGTTAGGTGTCCGGTGGCTTCCTCTCCTTCACGTGGAAATCGTCGTCTCACCATCCCAAGTGGGATGCCAGATTCATTTGTGGTTACTTCTGTGTTGTTTTTCTTCCGACGTGTAAGAGCCCATTTCTTTCTGGAGAAGGAGTGAATATTAGATCCTACTGCAAGATCCATTATTAATTTCAGATCTTTTCTTCATTTACCCTCCCTGCCATGCTGTCATTGTGAAAATCATGAAGCCTAACAGTTAACCTTTATTGAAAATCTGGATGTGTTAGAGTCATTTTCAGATTTTTAAAACCTAAGTTCAAAGAGATGTAAAGAGTATATCGGTTTCCTTAGAATTCTGATTTTTCTTAGGCTGATAATACGATAATGGAGCTCTCTCTTGCTTACAGCTGTTCCTTTATGTGCAAAGCTTTTATTTCCCATATGAAGAGCAAGATCTTGGTGTGAATCGCTGCCCCACTGAAGCGTCTCCGTATTTCTGGAGAGACCTGGGCCACGAGAACAGTTTGTCTGCCAGCCACGGGGCGTGGAAGTGGATGTGCTGGTGCCCTACTACAGACAGAGTTGCACTTGGCAGTTAAATTCCCAGCTTCAGGATGCGAAGAGATGGTCTAGTTTTGAATTTACCTCAGAAATGGGACCATTCATTGAAATTTAACTACAGCTACAAAACTAAATGTGGTCTTGGAAGACCCCCGATATCCACAGTGAGGTAACCAGAATGAAGGCGTCGTGAGTTTGTCATTAGAGTTCGAGCTTCCAGCCCCTTCTCTTGTGAGCGCCCACCGTAGGTTACACCAGGGCCGGGACCCCGAGGGCACGCAGGGTTGGAGTCTTCACTTCTCAGCTGTTTTGTCCTCTCTTTAGAACTTTCACAGAATTACGCGAGGCGCTATCTGTGTCGTCCCCAAGAGCATAACTTTCTAGCAGAAGGAAATAAGTGTGGTAGTGCAGTAACACGCCCTAGCCCTGGGAGCGCGGTACCTGCAGCTCAGCCGAGGGCTCCGCGTCGCCTGACTCTGAGTGGCGCCCTGTGGCCCACGCGTGCTGCAGAGTTGGTTGGATTAGCTGCTGCTTGGTATTTATGTCCCACCCGCTCGAAACCCGGCTCACCAAGGTTTGTGTTCTTTTTTTCTAGGAAATAAAACCTGTTAATGATTTTTCTTTTTTTACTTAAAAAGCCTGTTAATCTACATTGATTTCTAGTTTGTTCTGGATTCCTTAGCTGAGTATAGTGCATCACTGACTGTTCTGTTACCTGACAGCAGTTGATGAAGCGTCCATGCACAAAGTGTCAGAAAAGGTTAATATTTATTGATTTTTATGGCGCTACAACCAATGTAGTTTTGCCATCAAAGATGTATGGCCACCAGCAGTGGAATCTGCAAAACTGCAGGATGCACACCGGATTCTATTATAACTGATGCCGGTATTCTGGATTTTAAGAAGGACAGGTGGTTAACTTCATATCTAAAACTCTGAATGTTTTGCTACTCTGAATCTATGACTTGAATTTAATATGAAGCATAAGAAAAGCACTTAAAAACTAAAAATTAATATTTGCTTTGCAAACAGCAATCACATTTAGCCTTTTTTTCTGCTTCACTACATGCTGTTGATCTGAAAGGATGCCCAAGGAAGTGATAGCTGAAACGATGAGCGACAAAGGGCTGGCCTCGTTAACAGAAAAGTATGTGATTAGCAGAGAAGGGGGAAGCCCATGTTTAGTCTTAGAGGAGTTTTAAAGAAACAGTCCGAGTGCCTCACCACTGTTGAGGTATCTGCGAGGAATAAGTCTCAGTGCCTAGACTCGTGAATGCACAGTTGGAGCCCGTCGGAGGTGAAGCTTAGAACACACACTGTTTTTCCATTTATCTCCTCCTGCGTCCCCTGGCACAACGCTCACCCTGAACTCCTCTGCCTTGAATGTACTTAAAATCTGCGTTACTCTAGTTGGCTGTTGGCATCCACAAGAGACAGATGAGAGAAGACAGTGCTGAGTCATTGTGATCCACGCAGAGCACACCGGCACTCGAGCCCTTGCCTCTGAGACCCTAGACGTGGTTGATTGAGACTAAAACTCTCTGCCTATGTGTGAGACCTTTTTAAAACTGCGAGCCAGAATTTATTTCTTTGAAAGGTTTTAATGACAGTTCTAATGCTTAAAGAGAGGAGACCTGCCTTGCCCAGCAGAGCAGCTTGCAGTGTGTCCTGTAGAATTTGTGTTTAGGGCATCTTTCGTCTGTAACACATTTTGCAGTGATATCTTTCTTGGTAATTTGTGCTGGATTTTGTTTTTTGCAACCTCAGACAGCTTACCCATTCTGTTGTGCTTACTTAGAGAGGAGAGTTTTGCTGCTTGAAAGGGAAGTGTGCATGGCCCAGAAAACCACTCTTGCAACCCAAATACCACCTTCGTTCATGGCAATGAAAATGCTAGAATGCAAGAGTAGGCTTAGAGAGAATTCCTGAACCATATTCCAGAAACTCAATTCCATTTGTACCGATATGATATTTAACTTGTCAATTTTTTGTAAATACTGGTATCAGATGAGTCTAATCCTTTACATAGTTCCATTTTCTTTATTTTTTAATGATTCTGTTATTAATTTTTTTCTTCTCTCTCCACTTAGCCGGGGAAAATCTCGTACTTCTAACACAGTAATTAAAGTAGTCCTTCTGACAGAATGGTTCAGCTGCTCTTTCATGCTGTTGTTTCTCATTCGAGGGCAGCCTGGGTTTGCGGTGACCTCAGAGCCGCCTCTCTGACTTCACTGGTCCTCCCAAGCCTGCAGATGACAACTGAGTGACAGGCGTCCCCTCGCTCCCTGTCATCCTCTAGAACTAGAGGCTGCCACCATCGGCGTTCACTGGTGTCCACGGCACCGCCTGTGTAGGCTAGTTACTGCTAGGTGAGGGTGGTTTCATCTTCTGTCACACATTGAAGCTCCAGTATCCAGGCATATACAACAGGAAAGCGCTGAATTTCATATGCAAGAAAAGCATTTATGTAACAAACTAAAATGGAAAGAGGAAAAAGAACCATTTTAAGCCACTTATTCCAATTTAGAGAATCATTTTGTTTTTGAATAGCAGTGTGACTGAAATTTTCAAATTTTGTGAAGCAAGATTTTCTGTTAGAATCTGGGAGATTGTGTGATTCTAATAACTGGAACTCATTCTCTGTAGCACCCCCTCCCCAGGAAAAACTAAACAAATCCTTTAAAGCTCTCTTCTTGTCCATTGTCAGAAAATATGAACTACAAGACAGAAAATATTTCAAGTCCATTTAAATTGTTTTTTGCTTTACTTTAGCATAGATTCATTCTAAATAAAATAGGTATTCTAACAATTATAATTGAAAAACAATAATGTGTATTTTATAACAGTTATTATACTTTTCATTTTCTTTGTTCTTGGATAGAAACTGAGATTTTAATGATTTGTTTTACATTAGAAGCTAAGTATAAGAAGCTAAGCACAAATGTAGAGATAGAAAAGAGTTTTTAAACAGTACAAATAACAATACATCAAAATGTTCTGGGAAATATGACAAAAATGGTGTGACAGTTTATAAGCATTGTCCTGGAATCACTAATCCATGTTGCGTCTTTGAGAGTGAAACTTTTAAGGTGTCTTTGTAAGTGTGTTTAATCAAACGAAATGATAGGCTTTTCAGTTAAAACTGCTGTAGTTCTCAAGTAAGATTTGTGATTATTATTATCATTATTCTCATTACTACTGATAGAAGGATAGTGTTTTGGAACCTGCAGCGAGAGTGAGTGGGAAGGGACCGGCTGGAACGCTTAGCTCTTGGGGCAGCAGCGGGTCACTGTGGTGCAGCCTCACAGGTGGCCCTCACCTGTCCCAGCTCTTTGAGCCACACCAGGTTTTGCTGTTACCATTCAATTAAGCAAGACATTTCCTCATGTTTTTCTCCTTTTTGTAGCCTGTGCCATCTCGGAAAGGGGGCAGAAGCAGCTTGTGTATCTGTCAGAAAAGGCTCTTCTGTGCAGTTGACTGTTATTTCTGGTTTTCCCAGTCAGTAACATTACCTAACTTTACCTGAAATTATCTGTAGTTTCCTGTGACCTGGGAGAGTTAAAAATACCGTGAAGCAAGAAGGCCCAAGTCCATGGTGTTTTCCATGCCAGCCTCAGCTGAGATGGTTCTTAATTGTAGCTCGTTTGGGGATTTCACAGGCTCATTTTTGGTAGTGCTGAATTTGGCAAGGAGCACGAAGACCTTCAGTGTGGTGCGGTGTAAAATGGCATCACTGGATTTAAAAAATAAATTTGAGAAACGTGTAAGACATGAGAGGAATGAAAGCTCAAGTCAGACTGCGGCAGCAAGAGCACAGCCGGGCACGCACTGAGTCCCAGCTGGAAGGTGCAGCCGGAGGGAGAGAGCATCACCCAGCGCTCGCGCTCCCAGGGCTGCCGTCCCGGTGGCCGTGCAGGGTCACAGCCCTGCTCCGTAGTAAAGGAAGCCCTCCCTGCACAGACGCACAGGTAGGCAGGCTCCTGTGTGCAGCAGCCATTTTCATTCAGTGAGAACAAGCCTGGCTCATCACTGCTCTAAGCCCCTTTCTTTCAAATAGCGGCTCCTCGCCCTGTGCCTTTGGTTTCTGCCTCCTCTCGCTTCTTTCCTCCAATTCTGTGCCTCTCATCCCCATCTGCTCTTTATTATCTTTTACACACAAGCACAGAAAACTGCTGTAAATTCAAACCCGAGGGCAAGCAGAGAATGACTGCAGAATAAAATAAATAAGAGCAGAGACACCCGGAACCCAGTGCACTGTCCGTCTTCTGTGGATGCGAGCCCTGTCAAAGGTGATTGGTGGTCAGCTTTTTTTAAGGACGGTGTTCTTTTCTGTCTGCTTTCCTTTTAGCTTATGTTCCTTTATTTATAAGAGTGAATTTTCTTCATCATCCTTTGTCCACTAATTGTCTTTCATGGGAGCTTTTGGCTGGTGGCTGCGCTTTGCGTGCTCCATGCTGTGGGAATGCTGTACCGTGCTGCTGTGTGCTGCCTGCTGCTCGTGAATACGGGGTCCACAGACTTTGCCCGCACTCAGTCTCATTGCTTCGGTGGCTGTCTGCTTCTTGCACAGCCTGTTTCAGGTTTTGTCTGATTTTGCCACAGTCTCGTCTTTCTTACACAGAACATCACTCTTGAAGATGTGATTCTATTTGAATTATTAATCTGGTTCTGAATCTCGATGTTGTGAGTGTTGAATTCTCAACAGTACCAAATTAGTCACTGTAACCTGCCCTTCTGAAATACTTGTGTTTGTATTTTTGAAAATGATTGCCTTAGAGACTACGTTGGGAATTTGGAAAAAGTATGTTCAAACCTGGGAATCTCTGAATGCTTTAAACCTTTATAGGAAGGCCACTAAAAATGCAGACAGCTAACTAGAAGTCAGAGAAGATAACAGTTAGCCTACCTGGCCTTAGAGTCAGATTTCAATGAGAGTTAATGTATTATAAAAGTTAAAGTCAGAAGTAGAGAAGAAACATAGAACTTTGAATGTCTTTTCTGTAAAGGTTTCACTGAAGTGTGCAAGTTAGAAAGCACCCTGGCATATAAGAAAGAATCCTGGCATATAAGAAAGAATGGCAGTCAGAATGTTGAACAGCAAACTGAAGAGAAATAATTCTACATTTAGCCACTATGTCATGTTTTTAAAGAACTGATAGAAAAGAACTATGCGATTAATAAATAGGGCAGGAAATCTTAAGTAGTATGTAAGAAGCCATTTATGGTATTTACAGTAAGTACATTTCTCTCAGGGAAAACACTCATTTGAAATCAGATTCTTTCAGTGCACCACTGGAAATGGAAGAGCCCAGGCTTATGAAGGACTGCATGGCCGTGGCTGGGGCTAGCAGGTTGGCAATGCAACCCCCACGTCCATGCCCAGGATTCAAGGGAGACCCTGCACTTCTCTGTGCTTGATTTCCTTGGATGTACAGTAGCAGGACTAAACTTCAGGAGCTGAGCTTGCAGGTTCTTCCCTGGTATGAATACTATAGTTCTTTTTTTAAAATTTTATTTATTTGAGACGTAGAGTTACAGGCAGAGAGGGAGATATAGAGAGAAAGGTCTTCCATCCGCTGGTTCACTCCCCAAGTGGCTGCAGTGGCCAGAGCTGAGCTCCTCCAGAGCCAGGAGCCAGGAGCTTCCTCTGGGTCTCCCTTGTGGGCGCAGGGTCCCACGCACTTAGGCCATCTTCCACCGTTTTCCCAGGCCATCAGTGGGGAACTGGATCAGAAGAGGAGCAGCCAGAACACGAACTGGCACCCCTTTGGGATGCATTTCCAGCCCTGTGAATACTATAATGCTAGATTACAGCTCTGACTTCTGATTGCCATTAATTCATCTCCTTGAAATTATAACAAAAGCAAAATCCCTGTTACCAAAGCATCAGTACTTTTCTAATAAGTTTGCATGTAATTTGCATAAAAATCAAAGACCCTTGCGGGAAGGTTCGTGGATTCCCAGGTTAAGACCTGATGCAGACAAGTGCAGAACAGATCTGACTTCTCAGATGTGAATGTTTCTGTGCGTGTGCAGTAACGTCCCCTGCCACTGAAGTGACCCTGTGACGGACAGCTGTTAGCACAGAGCGCACACTCCAGGAGTACCAGCCTCCTGGGGAGAGGGGGGCGGCCTCCGGAAGGCCATTCAGATCACTTTAATGGTATAGCAAGAAACCCAGGACATTGGTTGTTATTATTTTAAACTATCCACTAATCAGGGTTCAGCTGATGGCTCCAAATGCTCCTCCCAGCTGACGTTGGCTTCCCAGCAGCTGTGGGAGTGTTTGAGGCCCAGCAGGAAATGGCTGGTAAAAGCACTGCTTGTCCAGGAGGCATCCAGCCACAGCAGCGGAAGCTGCAGCGGGACACCCGGCCCACACGCGTGGGCCTCTGAGGCAGCTGTGGTTCCAAGCAGCGCTGGTGGATTCTGGGCTTGGGACCGTGCAGCTGTGCTTCCAGTCCCACCCACTGCTGGCCCACAGGCTTCCCCATCCAGCTGCCAGTGAACCACGCAGCTGTGCTTTCCTCGATCGTCCCTGCAGGCCTTACTGCTGCAGTTAAGACGGAAGCATCAGTGGAGACTCAGTAGGCTCTCAGTGAACAGTGGCCATTATTTCCATTATTTCTCTGCTCACAAAGAGATGGGAGCCATCTTGAAAAACAGCGTAGACCTCATTCTCCAGTCTCCCATCACCAGAGGTAGAGCTTGCACAACGCAGAGAGCACAGGGCTAAGGTGGAAGACAGGTGCTGTTACGGTGCCGAAGGGCCCCTGGTGGAGAAAGGAGCAGGCAGGCTGTGCGTCCCTGTCTAAAGTTGTTCTGTTGCAGACACCTAAAAACTTGGTTTGCTTCAGTCTTCATCAAACCCATTATGATAATGTTGCTAATGTTTTTCTTCTTCTGGGAGAGCTTTTTTAGGGCATTTTATGGCCTCTCTCTTTTGCTGCATGGTAAGAAGCCTTGGAGTTGAGTTCTCCCCAAACCCAGGGAGGTCTCCCATCTTCTTGCTAATGGGAATGCTCTGAAGTGCACCTGCTGCCCTCTCACCTGACTCTCCGGGGTTTTCATACTTTTAACAGGATGTGGTTTTTAATGAGGCTTCTGGAAGCTTTAGAAACTTCTGCAATGATTTTGTTTTGACCTTTTGTTACTGCCTTTACTGGGACTGAATTGATTGTCTATACTGAATATTTGCTACCACAATTCAGATTCTAATATTTTCACATGCAACTTTTTTTTCTCTTGGTTTTGGAATGGGCACATCTTACATCTTACAATGGAGAGTAATAATCTTAATTTCCTTCCTGTAGTAGTGGTGTAGTGCACAAATGTCTAAATAACCTTTCTGTTAAGACCATAACAATTCTGATTCCCAAACATCTCCCAGCATTCAGATTTATCAAACTTTGCCTTTTTGTGTGTCTGGTAAAGACATTTTAAAAAGGCTTAAATTAAGCAGGATATGTTTGTTGCACCAATTACTTGTAAACAATGGAAATCCCCACAAGGCAGAGAGAAATGAAGGTAGGAGTAGCTAGGGCGTTCCCTTGGTATGGGGCCAGGGCCCTTTGCCTTCCTCCCTCTTGGTTTTTGTACTCATTAGATTGTAGTTAGCATTGTCATTCTGGTGAAATGCCTAAGCAGTTCGGCACAGGGATCTTGCAGAGAACTGGCAAACTTTAGAATACTTAATACTGTATCGTGTGAAGCACGAGTTCTCAGTAAGCTAACTGTTGACAGTTCTCCTTTTATTGCTTTATTTTCCCATGCATTCCTTGCTTTCGTATCAGTGTTTTATTTCTTCCTTGATCGTCATCATAGCTTCCCTGTAATTACTTAACTGCCAGAAAAACCTTGAAACGTGGCATTTTTATTTGACTAAATCATTTCTTTTTTCACTTTCTTTATAGTTGAGCTTCATATTTACAGATTTATTTCTTCTTCAGTACTATCTGCAGTGTAAATGGAGGTTTTAATCTAAATTGTTAATTTTGATTCATTTTCATTGTAAGTTTTCTCTATAGTAATTACATTTCAAAGCTCTCCATTTCTAAATAAAAAGTAAAATGCTTTCTAAAATATAATTTGTTTAAAATTATTTGCAAGTCAGAGTTGCAGAGAGAGGGAAAGGTAGAGAGGGAGATCTTCCATCTGCTGGTTTACTCCCCAGATGGCCGTAATGGCCAGGGCTGGGCCAGACTGGAGCCACGAGCTTCATCTGGGTCTCCCATGTGGGTGGCAGGTGCCCAAACACATGGGTCACCTTCCGCTGCTTTCCCAGGCACACTGGCAGGGAGCTAAAACAAAGGACATGAACTGGCACCCATATGGGATGCTGGCCTTGCAGGTGGCACCTTCACATGCTACTCCAAACACTGGCCCCCAGAATATAGTTTTTGAGATTTTTAGTAGAAATACCAAGGATGACTGAATAATATGGCAGTTGTACAGAACAGGATGTGCAGGGTAGGGGGCTCCACAATAATTCTGGAAAATATCTCATATTTAATAAAGCAAATGAAAACATTAAGATAGAAATTTGAAAATACATACTCAATAATGATCCCTGGCACAGTTCTCTGAAGTATGCTAGAATTACCCCCTGGTCTTCCAGGATGTTTTCCCAGTTTGTTATTCAAAAGTAATACCCCTGCCCCTTATTACTAATAAGAAATCAACAGTTAAGTAAGCACAGCCTGGGAGGCAGTAGAGAAGAAAATATTTGATAACTTCAAAGCAGTGGGTAACTCACTACAAATAAATGACTAAGCAGTTTAGCTGGGACTTCCCCCGGATTGGTGGACCTCTGCGGCTAAGATGCATCTCACAGTGATGAGGGCCAGCCCTGTGCCCGACACCCCGCACTGCACTGTCTCCTGGGCCCTGACCACAGCCCCAGTGCTGCCCTGTCATGGTCCTCACAGGAGCAAAGCAGGCACCAGCCCCAAGGTTTGGTCTTCATTTATTTATCCGGTATTTGTCAGATGTTTTCTGGGTAGCAGCCACTGCTCTGGACTCTGGAGACAGATTCTAGCTCTCAGGAGGAAGACAGATAAATAGATAACAAGAAAATAAACTAATAACAGTGTATCAGAGTGCCATGTTGGGGTAAGAGACAGAGAAGCAAAACAACCACACTGTGCCTGCAAGGTTGGGGAAAATCAAGAAAACGCCGTTTCAACATTTTGTTGAGATATTACTAGGAGAACAGACTGTGCATTTTAAAGTGTACAAAGTGATGCATTTAGATACTAGTATAGATTCTCAAAGCCATCACCGCAATCAGAATGATGAACACGTAGTATTCCTACAGCAGTTGTAAGGGAATGACTTTGCACAGAGACCCCGTGAAGGAGAGGTCAGCCCGGTGAAACTGAAGGGCAGGTCAGCTCCCTGAAACTGAAGGGCAGGTCAGTTCCCTGAGGGGCGCAGCAGCATGTGGAGCCCCAGAAGCAGGAGCAGGGCACACAGGGCTGTGCGGGTGGGGAGCACAGTTCAGAGAGAAGCCAGGTCCACGCGGGGCCTTGTGCACAGCGAGGACGCAGGCAGAGGTTTTTCTGAAGGCTCTGAGTAAGAGAAGAACCTCCATTGGTTCTGTTCAGAAATAACCGCTCTGGCTTCCGCGTGGAGGAAGGGTGGCGTGGGGACAGAGGGTTTGGGCCGAGATGCTGACCACTTGGATCACAGCTGGGAGGGGCAGCAGGGCCGGGCGGACCGGGATGTGATTGTCAGCGAGGTTTCCCTTCCAGAGTCTGAGTCCACCCTGCTTGTCTGACTTCTGAGCTCTGAACTACTTTGCATGCTGCCTTCTGGTGGGGCCCAGAGACGCTCAGCGCTCTGAGGGAGGAGCCAAGGTCATGCGTGGAGGCTTGATATCTGCTCCTCCGGCTTTGTTTCAGGGACACTGTACGTCTGCCACGTGCGCTGTCTTGCTTGGTGTCATTGCCGTCTCTCCCCTGCATAGAGCCTCGTGTCCTTAACATCTCCCCAGTATTACATTCAGTTCCTCATAGGATCATCTCCCCCAGCCACAAGCTGTTTATTTATTTTAAAGATTTCATTTATTTATTTGAGGGCCAGAGTAACAAACAGAGAGAGGGAGAGACAGAGAAAGGTCTGCGTCCACTGGTTTGCTCCCCAGTTGGCTGCAACCATTGAAGCTGAGCCAATCTGAATCCAGGAGCCAGGAGCTTCTTCTGGGTCCCTCAGGCAGGTACAGTGACCCAAGCACTTGGGCCATCTTCTGCTGCTTTCCCAGGCCCATAGGCAGAGAGCTGGATCGGAAGAGGAGCAACTGGGGCCTGAACCAGTGGCCGTGTGGGATGCTGGTGCTGCAGATGGAGGCTTAGTCCATTACACCACAGCGCCAGCCCCCTTTTTCTTTTATTTTTTTTATCATTTTTATTAATTATTTGAAAAGCAGAGAGACAGAGAGCTCTCATCTGTAGATCCACTCTTCAGATTCCACAAAAGCTGAGGCTGAAGCCAGAAGCTTGGAACTTAATACAGGTCCTCCATGGGGGTGGCAGGAGCCGGAACCCTTGATTGGTTACCTGCTGCCTCCCAGGACACACAGTGGCAGGGCTGGGACTTGAACCCAGGCACTGTAGACAGACATGCTGGCACCCCAGGTTGCGTCTTAACTGCTGCGCCAGCACCCAGCTCTAAGTGGAGCCCTTTGGAGGAGGAGCCCCTCATCTTCACCAGCCCCTCGCTCTCTAATATCATGCTTTGTTTAGAGAAGATCGCGTAAAGTCGTCTTAGAGTTCTTGAATTGTGTACATAATTGAAAAACTTTAACTACAGTTGCGTCTAATAATAGAAAGGATTTGTCTGAATTATCTTAAGAATGTGAATGCAGGGGCTGGCGCTGTGGCGCAGCAGGTTAAAGCCCTGGCCTGAAGCACCGGCATCCCATACGGACGCTGGTTCTAGTCCCAGCTGCTCCTCTTCCGATCCAGCTCTCTGCTATGGCCTGGGAAAGCAGTAGACGATGGCCCAAGTTCTTGGGACCCGGCACTTGTGTGGGAGACCTGGAAGAAGCTCCTGGCTCCTGGCTTTGGATCAGCACAGCTCCAGCCATTGTGGCCATCTGGGGGGGGAGTGAACCAGCGGATGGAAGACCTCTCTGTCTCTACCTCACTCTGTAGCTCTTTCAAATAAATAAAAAAAGTCTTTAAAAAAAAAAAAGAATGTGAATTCACACTATAATAGTACCTTATATTACTTTGCTAGTACTAGCAGCTCGTACTTTATTTTATGTTGTATAAATTTGAAAATTAATTAAGTTAAGACTTATTCATTCACAGGCAGGGTGATGAAGGTGGGTGGGGTGGGGTGGGCAGAAACAGAGAAAGAGAGATTTTCCATCTGCTTGTTCACTTCCCAAATGGCTGCCATGCCCAGGGCTTATCCAGGCCAAATGCAGGGGCCTGGAACTTCATCTCATGGGTGGCAGGGGCCAAGCACTGGGGCCATGGTCTGCTGCTCTCCCAGCCACGTCTCTGGGAGCTGGATCAGAAGCACAGCAGCCAGGACTCAGCCTGGCACTCCAGAATGGGATGCAGGGTCGCAAGCAGCAGTTTGACCCGCTGCCCCTCCCTAATCCCTGAAAGTTAATTTTTGATAGGTTCTGTGACAGCAGGAGAAATCTAATCCAAGCACATTGGGATCATGCTGCTTTTTATCCCTGGAGAAAAGTTGAGACCCTAACGGAGGGGGAAAACTAGCAGACTCAGTGAGATGGAAAGGAGGGTGTGTGTGAGCATGTGGGTATGCACAGGTTATCCATTTGTGCACACGCACCATCTTAGTCACTTTCTGTGCTGTGTAATTCAAGAATGGGTTTATCTCTTCCCTTTCTAGACTGGGAGTTCAGGGTCAAGGGCCACATGCAGTGAGGAGTTCTTGCCTTGGGGCCTCAGCCCTGCCCCAGAGTTGCGCAGGTCATCACGTGGTGGAACAGGGAGCTTGCCTGGAGGAGCTGCCCGCACTTGAGTCCCCGTAGTCCCTGGTTGTGTCAACCCGTTCATGGGGCCTGAGCCCGCGGAACACGGCCACCTCCCGCACATCTCCTCTCCCAAGTCCCCTCACGCATCACTTTGGGGGTCACATTTCTAACACATTAAATTGGGAGGACACATCAAAACATAGCATATATGCAAATATATTTGTTAAAAATGTTGCTAGCCATTGTAATAAAAGTGAATATGTTAGTTGACTTAATGTCTATTTACTTGTCTAATATTCACTAACATTCAAAACCAAAATTTAATGTTTTCTAAAATAAGAGGAAGGGGCCAATAACAGCATTTAATCATTTAATGCAAACTAATTTTTTTTGAGTTGTGACTCACTTAAAATTATTTCAAGAACTAGCCCACTTCAAAACAGTTATTCAGGAAAATGAGACTAAATATTATTGCAGAGTAATTATTTTTAAAATAAACACTATCTTATTGTCATCTCTTTATTACTAGTATTATTATATATTCTTAAATTATATCACTAATTTAGCTATATGATTATGTCAATGAAGATATTATATTAGCCTCTTCTGCTTTGGATATAAAGCAAAAAATTAGAGGAAAGAAAAAATAATATGAAAACTTTAATTGTTTAGTAGGAAATTAGTGCTTTAATGAAGATGGTCATAACCATTCAATTATTAATATACTTATTAATGAAACTAGTCTTGAGAATTTGAGGGAGTGTGCAGGCATTTGGTACAGTGGCTAAGACTCTACTTGGGAGACCTGTGTCTGCTGGAATGCCAGGGTCAGGTCCTGAATGTGCTCCCAGTTGCAGGTTCCCACTAATGCACACCTGAGAGGCAGCAGGCGATGGCTCAAGTAGGTGGGTCCCTGCCATCCATGTGGGAGACCTGGATTGAGTTCCTGGTTCCTGGCTTAGGCCTGGTGCAGGCCCAGCTGTGTGGGCATTTGGAGTAAACTAGTGGATTGGAGAACGAACTCTCTCTCTCTCTCTCTCTCTCTCTCTCTCTCTCCCCCTCCCTCCCTCCCTCCCTCCCTCTCTCTCTCTCCCTGTCTCTCTCACTTTCTCTGTGTATCTATCTCTTTGTCTTTCTGTTTCTTTGCCTTTCAAATAAAATGAAAATAAATAAAAGTGAAAAAGAAAAAACATAATTTTTTAAAGATTTACTTACTTACTTGAAAGGAAGAGTGACAGAGAAAGAGAAGGAAATCTGTTGGTTCCCTTCCCGAATAGCTGAACAGCAGCACTGGGCCAGGCCAGAGCCAGGGCCTGGAAGTCCCTGTAGGGCTCCCGCATGGCTGACAGAGGCCTGAATAACGGGGCCATCCCTCGCTGCTTTCCTGGGTGTAGTAGCAGGGATGTGAATTGGAAGCAGAGCGGACTCAAACCACGGGCAGTGCTTTGTGAGAGGCTGACGTCGCAGGAGCAGCTTAGCCTGCTGTGCCACAGCACTGGCCCCGAAAGAAAGAATCTTTGATGTTTACTGTTTGAAAGGCAGAGTTACAGAAAGTGGGAAAGAGAGAAAGAGAGCGAGCTTCCATCTGTTGCTTTGTTGCTTTACTCCTCAAATGGCCACAACGGCCAGGGCTGGGCCAGACCAAAGCCAAATCCAGGAACTTCTTCTAGGTCTCCCATGTGGGTGCCAGGGCCCCAAGCACTTGGACCATCTTCCACTGCCTTCCCAGGCATATTAGCAGGGAGCTGGATTGGAAATGGAGCAGCTGGGGCAGGAACCAGTGCCAATATGGGATGCTGGTGTCACAGGTGGTGGGTTAACTTGCTTTGCCATAATCTACTTTTATCATTTAAATCTTTTGTTGCTACCAGAAAGTTAAGTTTTACTGGATCAGTGCTTTTATATAAATACAAATACACATTTGGCTATTTATTTTAAATGTAGGTTATGAGTGTTTATGTAGCTGCTTACAGCAGTAGCCGATTATCTGGCTTACCAGTTCCTTTTCCTGGCATGCTACTCCAATGCTCAGGAGAACTGAAGTGCTCACCTTTAATGTCTTACCTTAGCCCATATCCACACACCTCTAACTTCATTACCATGGTCCTTTCCAAGTGATCAGGTATTTATCATAGACATATGCTTGTACAAAGGAAGGAAATGACGCTATTGATGGGAAAAATAAAGATAGATATGACTGGGTACACGCACTCTGAACAGAACTTCGGAGATTGTAATTGAGCTTAATCCTGAAGGCCTTGGTATATGTTACAAACCAGGCATGCTAACTATTGATACTGATACTGATACTGATACAGGGATGCTACTGACAGGCATCACTGGAGGGCACTAGTAGCCCCAAAACAAGGACTTCGCATGGATCTGAGGAAGTTGGTGAAGTCACTCCACTTAGGAATCTGGACCCCTGACGGCCATCCTGAGGAATGCCTGAAGGTCATTGAGATCATTTAGGCTGGGTTGAAGAAACAGAGGGGACTGGGAGCCCAAAGGAACTGGAGAGAAGCTAAAGGGAAGTGTCTGTGCAGGTGAATCTTAGGGTAGCCCTGGGGCAGGAAACTGTGGGATTTGAAGAGAATCAGTTTGTTCTGGGACAACAGGGTAGCTGGGAATTGCAACAGCAGCAGCACTTGGACTTGGAAAGGACACAGCTGGAGTAGAAAGAAAAGGTGCAGACTCTATCGCCAGGGTGGCGGGGGAGCCAGCAGCTGAAGGGGCGCTAAAGGAGGAAGACAGATGGTGCAAAAGGCGTGGGATAGAGATCAGTCATTTACGCAGTCTTTGCATAATCAGCACTCCAGTATGTCTTTGCTCTAAAGAACACAGAGAGTTCTTTGTAAGAGCTACATTGTGGTGTACTGGGTAAGGAGGGATGAAAGGCGAAGTCCTCTTGGTAAAATGTTCAAAGAAGTAGTGTTCTAGGTGCCCCCAGTACTGTGCTGCAGCATGATGCTAACTGAGAAGTGCTGAGTCACGTCCAGTCGGGGTGGAAGAGGCTCCTTAGACCCAGAGCTGTGGAACACACAGAGCTCCGGGCGGCCGGGTGGGTCGGCACACCTCTCTGACTGCCCACACTCTACGCTGCGGGTACCAGGCAGACTCTGCCTGAGACCCATGGTCATCACCCTGTTCCCTGCTTCGAGAAAGCTCTGATTCAAAGAAGTTCATCTAGATGTGGAGCCAAAACCTCCCCTGTAACTCACTTCCTTGTCCTCAGTAGAATCAGGGGCCCTTTTAAGTGGCCTCCATCTTTACTTTGTCTCAAAGCTGCATCCCTCCATGCAGCAGTTCCAGATGTTCATTGTTTATCAGAGTGAGTCACTTTGCCACTGTCCCCCTCCCCACCACATCTGGTTCGCAGGCCCCTCACCCTCCTGGCAGTGTCTGTTGTCCTTGCTGGTCTCCACATGGCCCTGGACCCCCACTCAGGGTGCCCATGTGTGCCAGCAGCAGACACCTTGCTCTGAGGTGATGATAAGGTTTTGTCAGCCTTTCTACTTTCCTGGTTTGGTAAGCTAAAATCTCACCACCTTCTTCCCAAAACTGCATTGATTCATTTTATGTTCCTCTGTCAAGCTTCCTTAGCCTCTTTGTTGTTTTTGATCCTAATGTACAACGGGCACAATGTGGGCATCAGGCTCCTACTTTGTGTCCATGCGGTGGTTAAGGGAGAGGAGAAGGTAGAGTAGTACAGGTGTATGTGGTTGTTTCGTAACTACGGGAAGTTGAGTATGGCTTGGCTTAGTGTAGGAACCAAGTTTGGGGAGGTGATTGGAGGTCAGGAAGCCATGTGTCCTGGGCTAGGGCTGGCGTAGAGACTGGGGGCTTGTGCTTGTCTCCGCCTTCCAAGGCAGCATGGCCTGAGGTGCATGGTCTCCTCTCCATCCTCACGATTGGTTCTTGAAACATGCCCTCGTCAATAACCAGCAATAATCTGACAAAGTCACGGGCACTACTTTATGACATACTTACATAAATCAGAGTGTTTTCCTCTTAAATTGAGAAATATTACTCTCAAGCAGGCAGCAGTCAACACGCTTCCTGGAGAAAAGCTCCTTGTGAAGCCAAATGCTGCTTCACCAAGTCCAGAGCCGGCGCAGAGTCCTGGGAGCTGAACTTAAGAAAAGGCCCTCGGCCGTGCGACTGCGAGGCCGTGCCCTTGCCGCTCTCGGCCTGGCCCGGGGCAGCGCGGTCCTGAAGTCCCTCTCCAAGGACAGCAGACGCAGTCAGAGTTCCCTCTGCGGAAAGCTGGTGGGCTCGGCCTTCTCTGCCATCTCCTTCCTGTGCCGCGTTCCCATCTGCCAGCACGGGCCAGCTGTGCCTCAGGCCAGCGGGCGGCGGCGGCTGCGAGGTCCCTCAGGCAGGTGCTTTTTCAGTGGCCGGCTTACCTGGAACACGCTGCATTGATTAGAGTGACCGCTGGCCTTGTGGAGTGGCTCACCGTCGTTTCTGTGTCGTCCTAATGGAACATTCTAAATGGGGGGTTGAAGTTTGAAGTTGTTCTGAGGAGTAAACAGGAGAAAGTTACAATCTGCTGTTCTTCATGGAGATTAGGAACGTGAAAACATCAGCTTCTGTAAACATGAAGATCGCTTTGCAGTAAGGATGCAGTTAGTGAATTCCCGGATGCCCACATGCCAGCTCCTGTTGTATCCACCGGCTGATTTGAAGATGGGCCCCGCTGTGGGAGGAAGCTGGGGCATGACGCAGGGGCCAGAATTTCAATACTGGGACCTGAGTTTTCTTTTCCAGAGAACGTGTATGACAGGATGAATTTTTAAAATGTACTGGGGTCATGGATATAAAGCTCCATTTCAGACATATCCTGGGCACCTAACAAATGGCAACTCTAAGTGTGTTTTGCTGGGAGAATGATTATTCACTGTTTCTATATACAGAGTTCAGAATGCCCTTCCCACCTCTACTTCCTTGTCTGGTGGTAGCAGGGACACATTTTTCAAGATGATCTCAAATGTTAGCTGTGTTCTGAAGCCCCCCGTTCCTCCCAGGTAATATTAGAAACAGCTTCTCCCTTGCTTGGAGACCCATACACCTGTCTCCCTGGGTTGTGAAATTGTATGTGAACGTCTGTCTGCACTCAGTGGACTGTGGCCTTCACTAAGCTTTGATTCATTCACTCGGCGGGTGAAAGATTCATGAGCAGGCAAGATCAGCAGAGGGGAACCCAGCACTGTCCTCATCGTTTGTTGTGTCCACATACAGGATGTCAGGCCAGAACAGATACACACGAATACCTAAGCTCTTGTAAGGTAATGGTAATTGTTCCACAGGCAAAAAAGCAGGGTTTGGGTGCAGAGAGGTGGCTCTGAGTGGCTCATCCCAGCATGTTCTCAGCAGGGAACAGCTGAGTTGCACTGGGCATGTTGGGGAGCCCTGAGGGCCCTGGGACAGAAGCCTTGGGGGCACAGGACTTCCTGACTTATCTGTGTATCTCAGATGCCTGGCTAAGCATTGGCCTAGGGGGAGTGAATGAATGGACTCTTAGCTAGCAAGAAGGCTTCTGTTCTGATTGGACTGAAATCAAAGATCCAGCGAAAGTGTGTGATTTTGTAGAGTTTCTCAAGTCTTGAGTGAGGAAGAGTAGCAGGCTGTGCACCTGACCCATTTGCACAGTAAGCTGCTTTCAGGAATTTCAGTGTTGTTGGGTGGCATGGTGTCAGTGATGTGTCTTTCTCATTAGCAAGTATCTATATCGTGTGTCAGGAATACTTCCTGTCTTCAGTAGGAGGCAACACAAACTTGTGTTGAGAACCAACTAAGGCACGGAAGAGTCCCCTTGCCATTTAACTGCATTGTCATCTGCAGGGACTGAGGCGTTTCCCAAATACCCCAAACTATACTTGTCTTTACGGTAGTCCTAAGTTCTGTACGATGCAATGTAATTCAGCATACTCATTCTTAACCTCTGTCTGAGGCATATGGGAGTCCCGTGGGAGTGGGCACCTCGTTTGTCATTTCCAGCCCTGAGGATCAGTCCTGTGGCTGGAACAGAAGCTGGCACACCGCATATACCTGGAGCTGTCTCCTGCAGAACTGGATGAAGGCAGGGCCTCTGTGAACGGACTGCCGCCGCTCTGACTCATCACTCCTCACAGGCACCTCAGCCTTCTTGACCTGCCGGAGTGCACCTGTCACGTCAACCTCACTCCTAAAAGTCTCCCTTCTCAAGTCTGGGCCTTTGTGCCTGGTGCACCCTATGCCCCCCCCACCCCCGCCACCGAGAGGTCACACCTCCCTGGTGCCCAGGGCCCCCTCATCCCTCCCAGCCCCTCCACCTGCACCTCCCTGCTCCCCCAGACCCTCTCATCCCTCCCCAGCCCCTCCACCTGCACCTCCCTGCTCCCCCAGACCCCCTCATCCCTCCCCAGCCCCTCCACCTGCACCTCCCTGGTGCCCCAGACCCCTTCATCCCTCCCCAGCCCCTCCACCTGCACCTCCCTGGTGCCCCAGACCCCCTCATCCCTCCCCAGCCTCCTCCACATCACCTCCCTGGTGCCCCAGGCCTTCATCCCTCCCCAGCCCCCTCCACCTGCACCTCCCTGCTCCCCCAGGCCCTCATCCCTCCCCAGCCCCCTCCACCTTCACCTCCCTGCTCCCCCAGGTCCCTCATCCCTCCCCAGCCCCTCCACCTTCACCTCCCTGCTCCCCCAGGCCCTTCATCCCTCCCAAGCCCCTCCACCTGCACCTCCCTGCTCCCCCAGACCCCCTTATCCTTCCCCAGCCCCCTCCACCTTCACCTCCCTGATGCCCCAGCCCCCCTCATCCCTCCCCAGCCCCTCCACTTTCACCTCCCTGCTCCCCCAGGCCCTCATACCTCCCCAGCCCCTCCACCCTCACTGGAATAGCCTATTGGGCTGTTCTTCTCTGCTACTGTCAGCCCTTTGAAGGCCCGGTGCTGGGTGAGTGGATTGTTGGGTGGGTTAAGTTAGTGGATGAGTACCTGTAATACTGTGTCCTGCCCGGAAGTCTTGTGATCCGGCCTTCTGTTCAGCGGACCCACAACTACTGTGCATTCCCCTGCCCGACGCAGTGCCCTCTCCTCCTGCAGTCACGAAGGTCTCAGAGCCTCCACAGGTTCTCTCCTTGTGTGTAACGTTAGAGACCCTTGTGTATCTTTGTTCCTTTCATCTCCATCAGTTGACCTCTATTCCTTGTTTTTTGTGTTTGTTCCTTTTTTGTCTTTCCCCTGAGTAATACATATCTAAGCACAGTCAGAAAACCTGCTTTGGAGTAGGTTTTGGTTTTCAATGTCCAGAGAAACCCTGCAGTAGGTGTGACTCAGTTCCAAAACCTTGATCTCCTGCCAGCATTTTAGGTGCCAACTTGCACATACCAACAGTTCACATATCTGAGTTCTCACAGTCCTGGTAACACGGATGAAGTGGAAGTGAGTGCAGCGTTTTCTGTGTGATACCATTTCTCACTGGGTAGTAAGCGCCTGGCTAAGAGCAGCGTGTCCTTACAGCTGTACCCTTCGGTGTGCATCTCTGGACCTGCCTGGGACACTGCAGACCTTGTTAGGGATTCGTTATACCTGTGTCATCTCTCATGGTCAAACTCTAGGATGATAGTTAGGAATTGCTCTGATTTCTTTAAAAAATAGAGTTGTCTGCATATTTCTCAGGAATTTAAAATACTCTTTTCTATACTGTAATGCAACTAAATTTTATAGTAAAATCTCCTTATTTATGCAGTATCCAAATATTTAAGAAGAAATGTCAATTGGTAGAAAATTACTCTATGTTTTATTAGGTTTTATATTCAGCTTTTAAACTATTCACATTATTATAAACTACTATTTATGTTATTTAAAATTATAAAGTATTATGTTATTTAAAATCACAGATGTCTTACATTTTAATGGTTATAGCATAGTTACATTTTGCCACAGTTTATAGATTTTTTTACTGTAGAACTTAGAATGTATAAAAAAGTGTTGCAAAATTTCTCTCATCTTGGGAAATTAAACCTGTATGTCTATTAGGAAACTCCTGGTTGATTTGAAGAGACACAGCCCTGGCTAAGGCCCACATGCACATCTGCCTTTTGACCTTGAGTGAACAGGGATATCTGTGGCGCCCTCTTGAGGAAAGTCTTTTCCATTCAAGGTCAAAACCAGAGGAAACCTCTAACCTCACCTCCCTGTGAAACCCACTTGGACAAGTGTTGAGTTCAAGATGGAAGGTGGGATAATTATGTAATAGACTTTCCTGTATAGCTCTCATTGTCAGGTGCAATGGTCCCTGACCCCAACATGGACGGGATGCAATGGTCCAGCCCGTGACTGTGACGTGGAATGCACGTCCCTGTGAAGTAGACAGCAACACATACCACACACACATGCATACCACCCTCTACCTTCTCTGTTCTGATCTGACCTTAGATACATCAGTCTTGTACTCTGCCAGCTTCCAAAAAGGACTTAAGATGGCTTGCAATAAAAAAGAGTAAGAAAATGAATGAAGAAAAATCTGATGATCGGTTCAAAACACACTTGTTTTTATTTGCAGTCTTAATTTCTTCTATATACAATAGAACCAAAAGTAATCCATCTTGTTTTGTCAAGTAAGAAAATGTTGCACATATACCATCTGAAATGTTTGATTTAACAATCTGTAATCCTTTTTAAAGTTCTTCTGACCCAATATTTTATAATAATACCTGTGAATTGCATTTCTTTTGTTTTTTCTACCTTTTTCATTTCTCATTTTAAGTATTTCTTGGTTGACATTTAATACATACATTTCTTTTAGTTTGCATTCTACAACAGATGCTACAGATTAATATTTTCTTGCTTTTTGACAAATAGGTTTCTTGGTTACATCCAGTATTTCTTGAAGTGTGCTACGCAGGCTGCCAATGTCTATCTGCTCAAATTCAGGGCCTATACAGAGTGTCAGAATGGCTTAAGGAGAGGCAGAGATCTGCATTTTCGTGTATATCCATGTGGTCCCTTATCTTTAGGGGACAACCTCTTTGGGTTGCACGCATGGTGCGTATACTCCCTGATTTTTTTTTTTAAGTAAAAGAGGAATGTGGTTTTAATCTCTAAAAATGGGCAAAGATTATTAAATTCTAATGCTATAGGTAGCATCAGTATCATTGCCGCTCTTGTTTAAACATTGCAATCTATGTTGGCTATGGTTTTAGCACTTAAAAGGCACCTCTTGTTTCTGACAGTAAGTTACAGTAAGAGACAGAGCGCTCTCTCCTTCCTATCTTGCCTCCGCTATCATCGCTGTTTCCTACTCCCTTTGTTTCCAAAGAGAACAGAGCCCAGGCAGGTCAGTGGCTGCTCCTCTCCCTGCCTCAAGGGGCCTGTTCAGAAACCCGCCCCTGTGTGCACGCTGATCGTCACCTCACCCTCTTCTCCTTCAAGTCAGTGAGAAGAGAATCATTTTAAGTGAAATCCATCTTAAAATAATAATGGTTCAGTGTTTCATTCAGAAGAACGAGATACAAGTTTCAAAGTGATGTGCATACTGTTTCCTAGAATTGACAGTACCTGGGTTAGAACTCAAATTTTCTTCATCCAGATTCTCAATCTGATATTCTTTCCACTGTACTACAGACCTTCGGCTGAGCTCCAACCAAGATAATCTCTTGTTTTAAATTTTATTGTCTTCCTAAATGTTCTGCTGCATTTGTTCAATTGAATGTGATTTTATTGGTTGTTATGTTTCTTGGTCCTAAAACTGAATACTATTAAATTGTTTAGGAGTTGGAAGAGGTGGTTTGAGGAGCAAGCCCTGGACACCAGTTACCAGTGAGGCACCAGTGTCACTTAGACGCTACGTGCTGATCACAAAGGCCAGAGCCATGGTGTTGAGGGTGTGTCTGTGTACCGCCCTCCTCGGGGTTGTCTCCATGTTATTATCTCCACGTGGGATGCAGTACAGTCGAGCAGGACCACGTCCACCGCACTGAGACGTAGATGTCACTCTGTCATTGCCCTAAATGCCGCTTTTGTTTCGGTCCTCAGAGGTGACTTATCACGCTCGTGAGCTGGACGGGGGCACTCAGCTCCTTTCTGTTTGAAGAACTTCCTTTACCCAAAATCTTATGGTAGTTCTGCTAGCAGTAACCTTTCTTCCTGTGTAAAAGAATATTTGTACTTCCTCTTCGTTCCTGAATGACAGGTGGGCCAGAGACAGGATACCACTTTCACTTCAGCCGCCTCTTCCTCTGGCCCTCACGGGTTCCAGTGAGAAGTTTCAATCTGAGTTCTCATGTAGGTAATGTGTTGTTTATTTCTTTAATCTTCAAAAGTGTAAGTATGGGGTGTCTTCACCTGGATTGCTTTGATTTTTTTCTTTCAGCTTCTTGAGTCTCGGGTGCCAGTCTTTCAGCAAGTTTGGGGAACCCTCAGCCTCTTTCTTTACATTTTTGAGCCCACAACCCTTTTTCTCTCCTGTGGCGCGGATGCTGTGAGTGGCAGGTCCTTCAGGCTGCCCTCACTTCCGTCCCGCCCACTTGTCCTCTGTTCACATCTTTCCTCAGGTTCTCTGATGGTTTCCTGTAGTCTTCAGTCTACGGCCGAGCCCAGCCATTGAGTTTTAAACATTTTCATTATAGTTCTCAGTTCTGTAGTTTGCATTGGCTTTGTTTGTAGCTTCTGTTTCTTGAATGAAATTTACTAGGTTTTTCCATTCGTTTCAAGAGAATTTATAATTTATGGTGACAGCATTTTTACAATACCTGCTTAATAATCCTTATCAGATGATTCCAGCATCTGATCCTTCTTGATACTGGCATCAATCATATTTTCTCAGTCACCTGAAATTTTCCTGGTTCTTGGTTTGGCAGGTGATTTTTTAAAAATTGTACCCAGGCATTTTGTCTGTCATGTTAGGAGACTCTAGGTCATATTTAGGTTTTTGTATTTTCTTATTAGTTTATGTTTACCATACGGACCTTAGCCTAGTTTTATAGACTGTACTTCTAGTCTTAATTCTTTATGGGTTTGTGCTGATGTCTCACTTTGCTTGGCTTATCTGGGGCCACAGAACTCCCACTGTTCTCTGCTGTCTGAGGGGCCAAAGAGGCTTCCTGGGCCAGGTTTCCATTGGCTTCTGCTGGGGAGAGGTGTGGTGGAGTCCTCGTCCTGCGCACCCAGCTGCCTCCGTTTCTCTGGGACGAGAGACAAAGTCTTGGACCCAGAGGACCAATGGCTTCCTGGACCAGGCTTCTGAGGACTGAGCCACTTTCCCGTACTGGGAACTTGGACAGAGAACGTGTGCTGCTGATTTCTCAGACATTTTAAGTAAGGCTTTGATGACTGAGTGAGGGACCAGGCTTTCCCGGATGCTTTTCTCCTTACCTGGTCTGTCTCCGCCTCGGTTCTCCTCCTTCTCCACCTTCTCCGTGCTGTGATTATCAGCATGCCCAGGCCTTCATCCCACCTCCCTCCCTTCTCCTACCTTTTCATGCTGGTACCAGGTACTATAGTAATTTCTGCTCTTGGAGCCAGTACATCCACCACACCATTCCCCGCTTCCTCCAAACAGAGGACAGCGTGAAAATACTTAGCTCAGCGCCGCGACGGGGGAGGTTTACTCCCTATCCCTGTTTCTTTAGTTATTTGAAAGAGTAACAGAGAGAAAGGAAGAGACAGAGACAAGGATCTTCCATCTGCGGGTTCACTTCCCAAACGGCCACAATGACCGGGACTGGGCCAGAGCAAAGCCAGGAGCCTGGATTTTTGTCTGGGTCTCCCTGTGGGCTGCAGGGGTACAAGCACTCGGGATGTCTTCTGCTGCTCTCCCCAGCATATTAGCAGAGAACTGAATGGAAGTGGAGCACGTGGGACAGGAACAGGCGCCCACAGGGGACGCTGGTGTCTCGGGTGGCAGCTTAACCCTTTGTTCCCTAGTACTGGCCCCACAGCTCCACCTTTCGCTCCTTCGCTCCTTTGGTTTCCACTTTACCCAGTAGCATTGAGTCTGCTCAGTGCTTTATCGGCCTGTTGCCATTGCCTGAACTCATACCTTGATATTTTTCTGCTCCATATGTTTTCCTATTCTGTTGCTTGGTGTATCCACATTGACAATCTATGTATCTAATGAGTAGCTGGACCCTTTATTTTTTTACATAGTGTCGTTTCTGTCCCTAGTGATTTTTGTTTGCACTGAAGTCTATTTGATATTATAGCCAGTTGTGCATTTTTTTTTTAAAAGCTTGTTTGTATGGTGTACCATTTCTTTTACTTTGTACCTACAAATATTATATTTGAAATGTGCTGCTGGTCTAAAAAGTGTATGATCAGTCCATATTTTTAAACTCCTCTTTGCAATTTGTCTTCATTAATGTATTTGACCACTTAGATATATAATGTGATTATTGATATGTTAGGTTTAAGTCTGCTATTTCAGTTTTTATTTCTGTTCTCTGCTTTTCTCAGTTTTCTTCTTCTTACCTTCCTGTGGTCTACTTGAATATTTTTAATTCAGTTTTTATTTCTAAATATATCATTTCATGTAGCTTTGCTGGTGGTGATTCCAGGCTTTGCATTATGTACATGCAGAGCTGGTCACAGTCTGCTGGTGTCCACGTTTTACCAGTTTGAGTGAAGCATAGAAACTTCACCTCTGTTTACTGGCCTTCACCATCCCAGATTTGAATATAACTCTGTAGAATAGCTACCCGCATTGGGGTCCACATTAGACACTGCTAAGATGTTGCTTCAGTCATCAAACGTAACTTTGAGGACCCAGAAGATTGTGTGACGTTTGCACACTGAACAGCAGCAGCCTGTGAAGAAGCCGCGGCAGGCTTCTCAATGTTGGGTGAATGGATGTCTGCAGTGTGCCTGAGGGTACCAGGCCAGCGACAGGTCCCTGGCAGCAGGTCTGCTGGAGCACCTCGGGGCTGACGTCGACGATCGAAGAGCCTTCTGCGCACTTGCAGCCTCCCAGTATTGACTGGATATTGGATTATCAAAGCAATAGTAATCACGGAAGTAAACAGTACACCAGTTTGCTAAGGCTGCCATAACACAATATCATAACCCCAGGGGCTTACACGACAGGCAGGTGTTGTCTCCTAGTTCTCAAGGCCTGACGTCTGAGACCAAGGTGCTGGTAAGGCTGTGTCCTTCTGCAGTCTAGGAAAAGAACTCTCCGGGCTTTTCTGCTGCTCCCACAGTGCTTGGCTCAGGGTAGCGTGAACCTGGTCTTCATACGACATTGCTCCTGCGTGTGCCTTTGCCCTTGTCTCTGTCTTTTCCTTCATACTATTTGTTGAACTCCTTACTTAGGGTAGGGTTAATCTTATGACTATAAAGTAAGCTGAAAATAGATCTTTGTGAAAATTTAGAGCGGGAAATAGGAGAGGTAGGAGGAAGAAGGATGGGAGTATGGGCGGGAGGGGATGGTAGGGTGGCAAATATCAGTAAATTCTGAATCTGTATATATGAAATACATGAATTTGTATACCTTAAATAATTTTTTTTTTAAAACTTCCATTTTTACAAGTACAACAGTCAGAATAAATTAAGGAACCACCCTATTCCAGTAGGACCTCATCTGCACTAATTACATCTGCAATGTCCCTATTTCCAAATAAGATCACATTCTGAGGTGCCAAGGCTTAGGACTTCAACACATGAATTTTTGAGCGATGAATTCAGCCTATTACATATGGCCATTGAATTGATTTATCATAGTATGTGTAGGTCTCCCTTGCCGGTGCAAGGTCTCAAGGAGTTGGGCCATCTTCTACTGCTTTCCCAGGCCACCGCAGAGAGCTGGATCAGAAGAGGAGCAGCCAGGACTTGAACCAGAGCCCACATGGGATGCCGGCGCTGCAGGCTGGGGCTTTAACCCGCTGTGCCACAGCACCAGCCCTCATTGTTATAGTTTAATTTGCTTCTCATTTGAAGATGGTTCTAATGGCATCTCATTTGTTTCTAAGTATCAGATTACCCTGGGCAGCTTTACCTGATTATGTTAATCATGCTACATATGAGAGTTTCTTACTTTGAGGTGCTGGAATTTACAAAAGCTGTATTTATGCCACAGTAACATTCATGACAGCTTACAGTGTAGAGACTACCAATAATGAAGTAGATGGTTTCTTTTTTTCTTTTAAAAAAAATTAATGTCCTATATGGGAGATGGGGCAGGAAGGGACACTAATTTAGGACTGTCGTGGTTCTTTATGCAACGAAAGCTGTGCATTCCTGGTAGTATCACTTTAAGTACAGGGTAAATCATGATGGGCTTAATAACTCTCGAGGGATAGCCCATGTACATACTGCATATGGTGAAATGTAGGGCTCTCCAGAAGGCTTTTTGCTGTTCGGCTTCGGCATTGCTCTATCTTTAGGAGGACAAGAATGAGAAACAGTTTCAAATGAAAATATTAGTAAAATCTTAGATGATAATTGATTTGCTGATTTTTATGCACAATGTGTAGAAGTGCCAGAAGATTCTGGGACTGTGCCCATTAATACATACTTAGGTTATGCAGGATTTTGTCTTAATATGCTCAATCTTTATTTATGTAAAGCATAATTCTGAATCCATTTGAGTAATGTACATTTAGCACGAGCAGAGTTGTAGGCTGGCATTATTAAAATGCATAGAGCCGACATCCTGGGCTTCTGCTGAAATATGCTTTTAATTGAAGCAGAATTATGGCGATATATTACCCACATGAGTCTGATTATAGCACAGCACTGGCTGGCTAGTACAGTAGCTCTTTGCTCTATGAGAATGGGATAGTAGCCCATATGTTATGGTTAGGCTTTTGAATATTCTATAGTATGAATATCCGAATTGTTTGGTACAGTATTATCCAAGCGTTTGTTATCTTGTGGAAGATGCATCTTGTAGCCAAGTAGCTTTGAAAAGAATTTACCAGTGATAATTGTATTTACCAGTGATTGAAGGTCGTTCATAAAAACTTGCATTGTTTAATAGAAGCTCAACTTCTATTTGAGCTTTCAGAATAAAAAATAGCAGAAATAAAGGAAGCCTTCGTTGATAGTACTTTTTGTTTACTTTTATAATTTTATTAAATTATAATTCACACTTTCTGTAATAGGTCTAGGGGAAAATAGCTTAGAGATACCACCATTTCTCTTTAGTTTAAATCTGTGTTCAAAAATAGTGGTCTAAAATCATGAGCATCAGTGAGCATTGTAATGGTACCTTGATTTTCTAATTTCAACCTGGAGAAGAAGGTCTCTGGGGCATGATGATTTGATAACATATACTGCCTGTTTTAGTAAGTAATATTTAAACAAAAAATGCTACCTGATACTAATGTCTGTGGAAGCTCTTGGTGAGGTTTCCTTTCCAACTGTGTGCTACTGTATTTCAGTGTCCACCCACAAAAATGAGAAAGGTTTCTAGAGGTCTCTCCTCCTGCCGATTTGTTGGCTCCCATTCACCCAACTCGGGAATGGTCCCCTTTTATTCATTGTTTTACTTAATATTTAAAATATTTCCTAGTAAGCTCAGTTTATGCTGCTCTTACAGAGGTAGATGCTACTGAATTTTGTGTGGGGGAGGCTGGGTTTTAAGGAAGGAGAATCACTCAGGTTCTCATTCCAGTTTGCTGAACCCAAGTATCCGGTCCCTCTCTTGTATGTCTTGGATGTTGCATTTTGAAACAGTGTAGTAGTCTTTTCTCCAAAGGGATGAGACCATGTGTCCTTGTGCCCTCTTCCATGTTCATCCGCTTTATGATTTATGGCAATGATGTTTGCTTATATGAAGCTCCTTTGCTCTGCAAGGCAAATATTTCTCTGCCCGATTCAGCCCTACAGGTTGATTACAGACCTGTGACCTGTAATCCAATAGAGCAATGCCCTGTTTACAAAGTCCAGATTTCCTGTGCTGTCAGTTAGGGCAATCAGCACAAAGACCAAGAGCTTTTGGAACTAAATAAACAATGAGAAAAGCATTCAGGCTGCCAGTAACCCTTCACAGGTAATTTAACAGCCTTTGACTACAAGGCATCAGTGGTGGATGTCTGCCGAGTATGAAATCTGACATTCCGTCTTGCCCTGTTCTGCCGGTAGCTTTCTGCACCATCTCCTGCCGAGGTCCATGGAGCCCTCAGGGTGCCGTGCCTTCCCGTGGGGCACAGTGGTCCTGTTAGGACAGGCATCCACACCTGAGTGCTATCACATGTGCCTGTCATCTGGGTTTGTGATAGAAACTGGCGGGTTAACTAAATTGTGAATTGTCTCCCTCGTTGATGAAGAAAACATTTTTACTGATGAGTCCTAGCCGCTTGATCTGGTACAGATAGGGTGAAATGCTGAGAGAGGCTTCCGTGTTTCTGGGAGCAGTAAAGGCTGGGTAGACAGGAAATGAAAGGATCATGTCCTAGGGCACAGTGTCTTAACCATTTGGACAATTAGTGTTTTTGTTTAAAGCCCTGTGTTTATGTGTTTTTAATTTAACTTGTTTGCCTTCTTATACATTTGGTAGCTTTGCTGATGGTCTGGATAATGGCTGTTTATGTCTGTGTGCATGTTTCAAAGCCAATAAGAAACATCTGCATGTTAAATCAGACAACTTGAATCCATCCAGATCCGTGGCAGCAGACTCCTTGCTTGTATCGCCAGTCAGATGGTGGCGCAGCTTTCCAGCCAGCAGACGGGAAAGGTGTGCCCATCTGCAGAGTCCACGCTGCCAGCACACAGCGCAGTCAGACGTTTGGAACATCTTCACAGGAAATCACTGTGCCAGCAGGGTTCACTCACCTGTGTTTGTTTCTTCTTATTTTTTTAAAATGATTTATTTTTGAAAGTGTTACAGAGAGAGGAAGAGAGATCTTCCATCCGCTGATTCACTCCCCAGATGGCAGCATCTGCCAGTGCTGGGCTAGGCCGAAACCAGGAGCCTGGAGCCCCTGATCTCCCACATGGGTGGCAGGGGCCCAAATGCTTGGCTATTAGCAGGGAGCTGGATTGGAAGCGGAGCAGCCAGGACACAAATTGGCACCCAAATGTGTGCCAGTGTCGCAGGTGGCGCTGGCCCCCTGTGTCTTTCTCCTGTACCCTCAGTGTGATTCTTCCTCATGGGTTTCACAAGAACTTTCAGTAGAGGATCTCAAATACCTTTTCCAGTAAGAGAGGGATTACTTAAAGTCCCATTCTGAATTTATATCTAAAGAGATAGAAATAAATATAGAAGAAGAGAAAGATTAATCTTTTAAGTGTGTAACTGGGTGAAAGTATAGATTTTTGAGTAAAGAGCCAAATGCATCCCGGTCCTGGCTGGTTCCATGGATCTCCGAGACAGCAGAGAGTGATGCCTGTGTGTTGGCCTTCAGAGATTCCCTTTGTCCCTGCAGTTATACCTAAGGCAGTGGGTGGTATCCTTGAATTCCTTTTAAATAAGCGCTTATCATACACTGCGTCTGTACCTTTTGTGGTTTCCAATAGCAAAACTAGGATGCTTCTCTTTCTCCTTCTCAACTGATGAGTAGCAGGTAGGTTCTCACCGTAGATCTTAGCAACCTGAGCATGTGATTTCATTTCCTGCCTTGAGTCAAGAGCCTCCACCTTTTCACTAGGAGGGAGACTTGGTGGCTTCTCTCTGGCATACGTGAATTATCAGCATCACCACTCTTGTACCCGGAGGCCATTTGGAAGTGAAGGAAGGATCTTGTGGGTATACCCCTGGTGATCCTTGACAATCTATCTGGTGACTGAGGGGTACACTGGACAGCAGGATGAGCTGAGATCTCATAGCACCACTCAGAATGCTGCGTGATTCATGTTTAATATTGAATGTTTCATCAATACACTTGACTGTGGTGGGGTGGGGGTCACTGAGACCATAGACCGCAAAACTACGCACTTGGTGACTGCCGCTCCCTCCTGTAGACACACACGCGTGGTGACTGCGCTCCCTCCTGTAGACACACACGCGTGGTGACTGTGCTCCCTCCTGTAGACACACACGCGTGGTGACTGCGCTCCCTCCTGTAGACACACACGTGGTGACTGTGCTCCCTCCTGTAGACACACACACGTGGTGACTGCGCTCCCTCCTGTAGACACACACGCGTGGTGACTGCGCTCCCTCCTGTAGACACACACATGGTGACTGTGCTCCCTCCTGTAGACACACACATGGTGACTGATGCTCCCTCTGCTATAGACACACATGTGGTGACTGTGCTCCCTCCTGTAGACACACACATGGTGACTGATGCTCCCTCCTGTAGACACACACGCGTGGTGACTGTGCTCCCTCCTGTAGACACACACGCGTGGTGACTGTGCTCCCTCCTGTAGACACACATGCGTGGTGACTGCGCTCCCTCCTATAGACACACACACGAGGTGACTGCGCTCCCTCTGCTATAAACACACACGTGGTGACTGCGCTCCCTCCTGTAGACACACACGCGGGGTGACTGCGCTCCCTCCTGTAGACACACACACGAGGTGACTGATGCTCCCTCTGCTGCAGACACATGCGTGTGGTGACTGCACTCCCTCTGCTGTAGACACACATGCGTGGTGACTGCGCTCCCTCTACTGTAGACACACACGCGTGGTGACTGATGCTCCCTCTGCTGCAGACACACGCGTGTGGTGACTGCGCTCCCTCTGCTGTAGACACACATGTGTGGTGACTGTGCTCCCTCCTGTAGACACACACGTGTGGTGACTGCGCTCCCTCCTGTAGACACACACGTGTGGTGACTGTGCTCCCTCCTGTAGACACACACACGAGGTGACTGATGCTCCCTCTGCTGCAGACACATGCATGTGGTGACTGTGCTCCCTCTGCTGTAGACACACACACGTGGTGACTGCGCTCCCTCCTGTGGACACACATGCATGGTGACTGCGCTCCCTCCTGTAGACACACACATGGTGACTGTGCTCCCTCCTGTAGACACACGCGTGGTGACTGTGCTCCCTCTGCTGTAGACACACACACGTGGTGACTGCGCTCCCTCCTGTGGACACACATGCATGGTGACTGCGCGCCCTCCTGTAGACACACACATGGTGACTGTGCTCCCTCCTGTAGACACACACATGGTGACTGCGCTCCCTCTGCTGTAGACACATGCGTGGTGACTGCGCTCCCTCTGCTGTAGACACATGCGTGGTGACTGTGCTCCCTCCTGTAGACACACACATGGTGACTGTGCTCCATCTGCTGTAGACACACATGTGGTGACTGCGCTCCCTCCTGTAGACACACACACGAGGTGACTGATGCTCCCTCTGCTGCAGACACATGCATATGGTGACTGCACTCCCTCCTGTAGACACACACGCGTGGTGACTGTGCTCCCTCTGCTGTAGACACACACACGAGGTGACTGATGCTCCCTCTGCTGCAGACACATGCATGTGGTGACTGCGCTCCCTCCTGTAGACACACACGCGTGGTGACTGTGCTCCCTCCTGTAGACACACACACGAGGTGACTGCGCTCCCTCTGCTGTAGACACACGCATGGTGACTGCGCTCCCTCTGCTGTAGACACACACGCGTGGTGACTGCGCTCCCTCTGCTGTAGATCCCCATTGTTCGTATCTGTGCCATGCTCTTAAAAGTTTGTGCCAGTCTCACTAAGAATAAATGATTTAAATTAAATTTTCTGATATGGAATCTAAAAATATTTTACTATATTTATTGGGGTTTCAGCTTTGATTTTGTAAGTTTTCTCTTCATAATCTTTTTCTGTTTTATTGGATGTTTTTATTTTTCATGTGAATTTGTATTTAGTACAGATATTAACGAATTTCAGTGATCTAACCTCCAAATACGTCGTCTGGGTTTATCAATTCTTCATTAGCTATGTCTGTGGTGTCTTTTGTCTTTAAGTGTGTTTTTCTTCTTTGTCAATCTGGCTATGTAATGTCAAGTCCTGGGAGGGGAGGAAGCCCTTCACAGGGGCGGTGGTGTTGACTTGCATAGGAAGCCGTGGAAGCAAGAGAGGTCTGTAGAGTAGCGTGAGCAACGCCTTGGAAGTGGGAAAGCTACCACGCAGGGCCAAGAGTCAGTGAGCGGAGGGCGCAGTGCTGATTGTGGAAAACCTTACTTCGGGGTAAATCATCTTGACTCATCTTTGAGAAGCCACTCAGTGCTTTGAGGGGCA
Source organism: Oryctolagus cuniculus (assembly GCF_964237555.1). Taxonomy (NCBI): domain Eukaryota; kingdom Metazoa; phylum Chordata; class Mammalia; order Lagomorpha; family Leporidae; genus Oryctolagus; species Oryctolagus cuniculus. Next base: position 3,840,687 of record NC_091441.1, on the reverse strand, counting down.
GAGGAGCAGCATAGATGCGTGTTTGGGAAAATACGACTACTGTGATGGAGAACGACAAAGATGAGCAGGGCTTGTTTCAGGGAAGTTCGGGAAGTCAAAACCAGAATAAACAGGAGGCCTCTTTAGAGACAGGCAGCGTACAGGCAGCAGCACTGAGTGTGGAGCGTGAGGAAGAAGCAACACAGGACTTCCCAACCTGCCACCTAGTGATGGCACAGGAGCCTTGGGTTGGGGTAGGAGGGGTAGAGTACAGTTTTTGCTTTAAAACCCAGAGTTTGTGATACAGATAGAGCATCCAGGTGGAGATATCTAATAATCACCTGAAACTAAGAATTTATTGCAAAAACAAGCAAGGATGGAGATAAAGTTTAGGAGTTGTCCGACAGTAGTGGTGGTGGTTGAAGCTATAAACGGTAATAATACCTTTACGCTGGGACTGTGTTTACACTTTAACAAGGACTCCAGGATCAGCACCAAGGGATAGCGACAATACCTGGGGGCCAGAGAAAACAGCCAGAGAAATCAAGGAGGAGAGGTGAGGGATGTGGGTGGCAGCTGAAACCCACACTGGTGCCGTGTAGCCTGAAGGGAGAGGTGGAAGCAGTGCTAATCCAGTGCTGTGGGAGCAAGACTTCACAACTAGCAGAGCTCTGGAACTTTCTCTGAGGGCGCTACCCCGTGACAGTGGCTGGCGAAAGGGAAGCCAGGCTGGGGGCTGGGGGAAGAAGCAGAGGTTGTGCCCTCCCCTGGCACGTGCCTGCAGAGCTTCCGCTCAGAAGCCGTGGATTTATGGCCCTCAGGAACCTGTCTGCCCAGCGTAATGCAAGCGTTCAAAAGTGTGGCTACCAACACTTTCATTAGGCTGTAATCTAGATATGGAGAACAAACATGTGAAAGAATTGCATTTTTAATGTATGAAGAATGCACATGAATTGAGATGATAGGAGAATCTCAAAATACCAGTTGATAAATGGAAAAATAACACAGTTTGGGTGTTTTTGGGAGAACTGAACCATGGAAGATGATCAGTCTTAGTGGTAATCAGGAGTAAAATAAAACAATTAATGCCATTTTTTATGTATGAAATTATCTGTTCAAAACAGCACTGTACATATTTGTGATGGCTTATACCCAGTTTTTCTCTAAGATTTGGATTTTGGGGAAGGGGCCCCATAAAAGGGGCTTCTCTAGCCTGAAGTCTAATCTCCTGGTTTTCACTGTACTTTCTATCAGTTTTCTAACCTTGATATAAATGTTAGGTACATGGGGTCTTTAAAAAGTCCTCAGAAAATGTATATTATGAAAAAAACTATGGATTTCAAATTTTTTTTTTGCAACAAAATACACTTGTCTTTTTAAAAAAGTTATTTTACTTACTTGAGACGCAGAGTAAGAGAGAGCTTCCATCAGATAGGTCACTCCCCAAATGCCCTCAATGGCCAGGGCTGGGCCAGGCTGAAGCCTAGTGGGGGGAACCCAGTGTAAACCTCCCATGTGGTAGGAGGGGCCCAGCCACTGCTGCGTCCCACAGTGGGAACTAGCAGGAAGCTGGAGTTGAGAGCAAAGTTGTGACTCAAACCCAGGCCCTCTGATACAGAGTTTGGGCATTTGGACCCATGTCTTAATGTCCATCCCACGCCTCTTTTTAAAATCTTTCATTTATTATTTGAGAAGCAGAGAGGGAGAGAAACAGTTCTCCCATTCCTTGGCTCACTGCCCAGGTGCTCACAAAGGCTAAAGCTGGGGTCCTGGGATGTAATTCAAGATTCCCAAGTGGGTGGCAGCACCCGGCGACTCGAGCCATCTACCTGCTGCCCAGGGTGTACTTCAGCAGGAAGCTGCAGCCAGGAGTGGAGCTGATTTTCAAACCCAGGAGTGTGTCTCAGCAGGTGTCTTAACCTCTAGGCCAGATGTCCACCACTTTATGAACAATGTTTGAAGTCCCCTGTACAGGACAGTTATCATGTAATTTCACAAAGAAGACAAAACTGCATCTGTTTCATCAAGATGACAGTTATTTATGAAGGGCTGTTTTCTGGTACAAACACATGTCCTTGTTGGGGAGAAAAAAATTTTTCCCTCTATTTGGAAAAAAAAAACATGTTTATACCTCTAAAATTGGGAAACATCATCTCAATAAACTCTTTATGGATGATCATAAAATAACTAATCTCAAAATGAGAACAAAGTACCCTTATCTCAGTAGCCCTGTGCCCATCATTTTTTGTCTTTAAAGAATTACTGGACTTTTCAGTAGCTAACTTTCAAATTATTCGTGTTTTCTCCTTTCTCTGTAAGGATGAGAGTTTCCAACCCTAAAAATACCCATTTGCAACTATTAGTGACATTACGTATTTTTTTTTATGTGAGAATATATTGCCCACCAATATTTTAAGCTGGGGCAGGTATTATGGTACAGTCTGTTAAGCCACTGCTTGCAATGCTGATATGCCTAGCTAGGTTCGAGTCCTATCTCTGCTTCCAATCCAGCCTTTTTTCTTTTTTTTTTTTTTTTTTTTGACAGAGTTAGATAGTGAGAGGGAGAGAGACCATCAAGGTTTAAGTGTAAGGTGAGCGAAAGGACAGGGTGGCCTCCTGGGAGCCGCTGGCCCTGGTGCTGCCTAGGGCCTGGAAGCCGTGTTCCTGACTCCGAGAAGTGTGGCTGCCAAGCATGGGCCCCTTCCTGCACCAGGAGCAGCGCTCAGCCGTGAAGTCAGTGTCTGCCCTTCATGTCAGGGCACAGAACAGTACAGAACACACGTGCGCCTCTTCCTGTGGGCACCGCGAAGGGTGGAACAGGGGAGCCGTGGAAATGGACAGTCTGAAAGCGCCATCTGTGACTGGCTCCCTGGAAGGCTGCCATTCCTGCTCGTGGGCCGAGCACAGGTTTTTATCAAGTGCCCATCACGTGCACTTGCTCTGCTGCAGACACCGCGGGATACGGTACGTGCGGGTTAGCTTTTGGACTTTGAGACGCTTATAATGCATTTCCAGCGTTAGAGTAGGTGAAGCAACCTCGTGGAAGGTTGTTCGTGGGTGTAATGAAGTAAGTATAGAAACGCCAAGTCATGAGATAGAGGCTAAAGGTGCGCTTGCACTTCAGAGGAAGGGGTGCCAGTGAGGGCTAGAGGGAGGTGCGGAAGGGCTCGCTGAAGCGTGGACTTCGCTGGACCCTGGAAGCGTGGGCTGTGACCCAGAGGACGTGACGAAAGTCAGGAGCACCGCACTGGCCTAGGTCTCTGGCAAAGTGAGGAGCGCAGTGGTTTCATTTCAACTGCAGATTATTTTGCAGTTACAATCTTACTCTGCCTTGAGCTATAAAAACTATAAACGTATGCTATAAATGTATTCTAAAATATATGCCACATAAAAGCGAAACTTATCCAAATGCTGGTATGAGACTTTGAGGATTTAGTGACTTTGTAACCGAATTCTAAAATAGCACATTTTCACATTTTCCATTCTTCCTGTTGGCTTAAAATGGGAGTTCAGCATTCAGCAAAATGACTGCGTCTTTATGATAGGCTTCCCCGCAGGGTTCATCCGGGAGGCGAATATTTGCCTTCCATGGAGCTCCAGATGAGCATGAGGTCTCTGCCGTTGTGGTCTCTAGGAGGAGCATCTAAAACAGCCTACAAATGCAGAGGCTTCCTCAGCCTTCTGTAAACCGTCCCCCTTCTCTAAGTTTTCCACTCTCGCATCTTCAAAGGTTTAGAGACTACATGCCTTTATGATAAGTGTTGAACTTTTCTACAAAGACTCCTAACCATAAAGCCCATCATTAAAATATCTCTACTTATAAAAAAGCCCATACATTCTATAGTCCCTTTCTCAACAAGCCACTGTTGAATCTTCACTTTATATTAACAAAACCTTTATATGCCTCTCTCCTCCAAAGCAGCAAGGAAGATGCAGTACTTTGTGTAGGAGGTACTGGGATGGTTGTGAGTGCATCTGCAGTTAGCATTTTCTGATGACAGGGTTGAGTTAAACAAGATTGCAGTGCGTTCACCATGGTCTTTAGAGACCAAAGTCTCTGACGACTTCTGTCACTTCTGTCCCCTGCATCGTTCACCGTGCTCCAGCGACCAGTAGTGATCAGGGCATTGTCTGTCAAGTGGAGAAATTCTCACTCGCCATCTCTGCGAGCGCCGTCTCTGTTTGGTCTCTTCATCACACAGCAGGTAGACAGATAAAAATATTCTACAGCCAACAAGCAGACCTTAGATTTTTGTTCTGAAATGGCAAATTAAATCTGTGTCTGGTAGTTCCAAAATTATGTAAAATAACAAAGAAACTTAGCCCTGATAGGTCTTGTGATTTCTGTTTAGTAGCATTTTTTTAAAAATTTTGGATTAGAACTTTTTTCTTCCAAAAAAATTCATCAGCCCTGTTCATTGTTATCATTGTTATTCCTGAAAGGCTTACTTCCAGGTGTAAAGTTGTCTGATTTTTATTTTTTAACATTCGATCATCGTTTGGTTTCCTTAATAATGCTGCTCTATGATTGCTTTTTTTGAACCAAGAACAAGATGTTTTCCAAAGAACCAAGCCAGCCATCTATGCCTTTGGTTTCAAAGGGAGTGAAGGGAGACAGGAAACACTTTCCTTTTGTTTAAATAACCAAGTTTGTGATTTTCTTATGTATTTCCCTAAACAGCACCTGGTCCAGTGAGTTTGCCAGTGAGTTTTGCAGTTTGAACAACCCCAGCTTTTGCTGTTTCGCACTTTGTGGTCTGTCGTAAAGGCTTGCTGATGCATTTCCCTTTTGTTGCCATTGTCTGCTCACTTGGGATGTTCACAGATTCAAGCAGGTGGCGTCAGATGCCAACTCCGAGTGTTTGAGCCATCTCACAGCGTGCGAGATCCGTAGCAAAGAATTACTGGCGCCTTTCATACTTTCCCAAATGAAATAGAAAGTGCTCGAGTCATGTGCTAAACTTGTAGGTAACAAACTGGATTTTCTATGAGCTCTTTTGTTTATCTGCTCAGTCCCTACCTAATAATTACATTCAGTATCGTTGCTTCTGTTAATACTATTATTTTCAATTTCTTAACTAGCCAATCAGCTTGAGTAGTCATGAAGAATATGACTTCTACAGAAGAAATGTTTGCCATGCCCAAAGCTCAACGAAATTGAATTACTTCATATTGCAAACCTAGCAGTTGGTTGGGATGGAACAGGAACCATGGGTGGTAGAATGCTCCCTCAGAGTCCATGGCATTCCAGTCTCTTCTTGGGCAGCCCAGGGACTGAGAATGCACACTGGCTGCGGAAGCAAAGGATGTGAATGGGAGTGTCATGGCCGGGAAGTTTCCTGGTGATGGAGCCATTAGCCTGACACTGAGTTGCTCTGTCTGTAGCTACTCGGGAGCCAGGAAAGCTGAAAAAAACCTGGCAAGCCCAGCTCATTTGATTTTCTTTCTTTGATGTTTTTAATAGTTGTCTGGTACCTGGAAGTCATGAATATATATTCTTATTTTAGAGAAAATAAAATTGTCTTTAGAAAGGCTAAGTGATCAGCAGAACTAACCCTGGAGCTGGGTTCTTTTTTGTTTACATCCTTGTCCTCATCATCACCACACCAGCTCACTTTGTGAGCCTGTGCCACCGTGAGCATCTCTGTGACTGTGCTCTGTGAATTCTCACGCTTGCTGCAGCAAGGCAGTTTACCAAGACAAAGAAAAAGCCTCACCTCCCTTTCCAGGTCTACCTGGACTATCCAGATCACCCCTACCAGAAGCTATCCTGACACTTAACAAGAGCAGAGAATGAACATTTAATTTTTATTTATAATACATGAGCTATTTTTTTCATGTCCTGTTCTTAATTTAATACAAAAATTGTATATGCTCTCTGTTTGGAGTTCACCTAGGTTCAGCATGTATATAAGCTTACGTCCATTTTATAAATCTTAGAATATAATTACAATTTCTTATTGTTTAAGCCTTGTGTCACTCATTCAGCATGTACCAAAAGAATATTGAAAAACATTTGAGTGTAATAGTGCTCAAAATTTTAAAATCAAGTGATGATCAGGAAAATCTCATACTGCTTCTATGACTTCTTTAATGTCATGTTGAGACAGAAATGCCATTGTCAATTACAAAATGCAAATCAGTTGAAGCAAATATGGTCCACTCTGCTGGGGGCTTTCCAGGTATCAAGGACAGTGAAGAGTGGGTTCCGCGTTCACAGAAAACAAAGTGTCGCGTAGCTGAGCTGCACTTCTCAAGTCCACGAAGGCCATTAGGTCTGATTCTGAATGTGAGTCAAGTTGGGCAGTTACTTTTTGAAGGAGAGTCTATTTATTTATTTCAGTACATCTAAGAAAATCTGTTATAACATTTTTAGAATATTATTATGTCGTTTAACGTTGAACCGTAAAAACTTTCTTTTTTCATATATGCTGTGATGTACTAGTGACCCAAAAGACTGCAAATCTTGTTAATATTTGAGCACACGTTTGACTAGATCCTGTATTAAAAAGAGAATATTCTGTCCTCAGTCCATGTTTTTAGTTTAGTTTTGACCTCATTATCTGAATCACCTACTAAAGGGCTTAACATTTTCAGTGTGTTTACCACTCTCATAAAATACTCTTTAAAGATGTCCCTGTCCAGCTCTCTGCTGTGGCCAGGGAGTGCAGTGGAGGATGGCCCAGGTGCTTGGGCCCTGCACCCCATGGGAGACCAGGATAAGTACCTGGCTCCTGCCATCGGATCAGCACAGTGCGCTGGCCGCAGCATGCCGGCCGTGGCGGCCATTGGAGGGTGAACCAACGGCAAAGGAAGACCTTTCTCTCTGTTTCTCTCTCTCACTGTCCACTCTGCCTGTCAAAAAAAAAAAAAAAAAGTCCCTGTTAAAGACAAAAGATATGACTCATGAGAAAATTCAGATAAATATTACTCATCTTTCAGTATGTAGAATTTGTTTCTTTGAAAATTGAGTAGGGAAAAAAAAACTACCCTGATATATAAATCAGCTTCCCAACACTAATAGTTTTAAGCCTATATATGTAGGTTTCTTTTAAAATTACAGGTGTTCCTAAATTGTAATAAATCAGCTTCCTTCTTCCATAATGATGTTATTGAACAGAAGACAACTTTGGAGTCTAGCAGTTGTTGGTTGATAGCAACAGAGAGAACAAACCTTAGGTTTTTGGTTTCCTAATTAATAATCATATCCACCACTTAACTTAGTGTTATCACTAGGGAAAGCATATAAAAATAAGAAGGAAAATAGGTAGTCTTCCAAATGATAAATTGTGTTAAGAAACGCAGGAATTGCAATGCAGAAATACATGGCTGTTTGTCTTTCCAGTTCTAGAGATGTTCAGGGAGAGGTGAGCAGAAGAGTGGCCTTCACACTGTCTGCGTTGCCCACATCTGCTAGGACAGGAGCCACACACCTGGCCCCATGTCTGTTGTCACTGTGGGCCATCGAAAAGCCAGAGCAGCACAGAAAATTATGAGTGTTTGATGGTAAAGCCAGAAGGGAGCAAAATGGGCCCTGTGTGTCCTTCCTGCCTTCCTAAGGCTTTCTCTGGGCACAGTGTGTACAGATTTTGGTCCCCAGTGTCAGAGTTGGAATCTGGGCCTGCCATAGGACTGTGGGCTGATTTATTTACCTGTTTGAACTTCAGTTTTCTTGTTTGTAAAATGCAAATAATTTCTTCTTGACTGCCTGCTGTAATAATTGTTAGGATAGAGTATGGGAGCAGATTGTAAACTATCAAACTTACATGAAAACAAAGCATCATTGCTGTCATGTATCTCTGTGTGCCCTACGCAGTGGTACTCATTGAATTCAGAGTTATCAAACTGCACCCTCACAAGACCAACCTCAGCTTACAATATGATAAATGTAAATGCAACATGGTGTTGATTTTTCAGGCAGAAACTCTTCAATTTAATGTGAAATAGGAACAAACAGAGCTGTCAGTGGGAATGTGTAACATTCTTCAGGATGCTATAGTTCTAGCACAAAACTTCAACTGCAAACATTAGTTGTTACATCATGCTACCCTGGTACCAAATGGAGCTCTGACATGTTGATTAATAGGGTACTCCTGTTAGATTAAGAATTGTCCCCAACATAAAGTATAAGTACTCTTAAAGAAGCTACTTAGCTAATACTGTTTCTTGGGTAGCACTAGTTTACAAACCACTCATTTCTAAATTTTTACTATAATTTGTGAAAATATAAGAATGTCTAACAACTCTAGTCATTGAACAGTAGCTTGCTATCCATGGATTTCAACTTAATTTGCATTCCTGCTAAAATTTCAATTAAATTTTCTGTTTAACAACTACTGTTTGGTTTTGAAAACATCCTCTATTTGCCTCTCAAAATAAGAAACAGCTTTTGTTATAATAGATATTGAAAACTGACACCACGTTCAGATTATCCTCAGTTCTTAAAAATCCTATTTATTTTTCTAAAATTTTCTTCTTGGTTTATATTTTTCCCAAGAGAAAGAAGGGGCAAACAGTGAGGTTTTTGCAATGTGGTGTGTTTATCTTTGTTGTGTGGTCTTTAACATGCTAATGTGGGTGAATATATTATAACATGTGATACTGCATCTAGAATTGTTTTCAAAATATTAAGTCTGGAACCTTTCAATAAATGCATTTTGGAGTTTTTTTAAAAATACTTTCTATTTCACATGGGAAATATATGTACTGAGCATTTTGACCAAACATTTTATATCTGTTTCACTGACAAGATTAAATAATTTGGTTGATAAAGTTCCACAAATATGTTAGAAATGCTTACTCTGAAAATGCATTTAGCATTGTCAAGTTAATACTGCTCAGAAGGCATGTGGCTATATCAGAAAAAGTGAATTTTTTCAAGCTGTTAATCTATACGTAGATAAGTCCAAAGGTGTTAAGATCACATTGATTTTATAGCTCCTTTGATAGATGATAACATCATTAGTGTCTGTCAAATTTATTATAGCAATATGAAGAGAATGGTGGAATTATTATTATAGGTCTTATTATATTTCCAAACCCAGCTAGAGTTTGTGTGAGCTCAATGTGGTATCTATGTCCATCTTCTCCAACAAGAATGAGTATGGGAGAGAGCCAGGCTGGTAGGAAGCAGTGCACAGCTCTTCCCTATTGACCACACTCCATGTAAGCAACAGAGAATGTCTTCTCTGTGACAGAAGTGTAATTCTCGTACGTCATGAGCTCTGAGGGGAAACTGATGCTGCTGATCTTGGGTCTCTGGCCTAATTAAAAGGTAGGGAAAAAAAAAAAAACAGCTAACACAATTGAATTTTAGAGAAAAACTATGAAGAAATGAGATTAAAAAAATTAAACTACTTAGGGATGAATTTTTTAAAAATATATTGAAGACCTGTATCATAAAATTCTGCAAAGCACAAGTCATAGAATTTAAAGAAGACCCACAGAGTGGAGGTGCCACATTTGTGGATAGAACTCCATGTTGCTGAACATCGGTCACCCCTGAATTCACCTACAGAGTCAATGCAGTCCCAGCAGAGATTTTAGGAGACTTCTGGGAGATACTGAAGCTTCTTTTAAAATCTGTATGAGTGTGCAAAGAACTTGTAATAACCAAAGCAATTTTGAAACGGAAAACTAACCTGGAAAACATACCCGATTGCAAGAATTCCTGTAATAGAGCTGCAGTACTCACATCATCCGGAAACATGGAACAAATACTGAGTCTAGAGGTCACTCCACACAGGCACCTGCTCTGTTGATTTTCCACAAGGTGCCAAGGAAGAAAGACTAATCCTTTTAAACCAGTAGTTCTAGGATTATAACATATGGGAGGGGGGATGAACACTGATCCTTACATCTTTCTCAAAATTAACCCCAAATTGCTCAGAGGCCTAAATATATAAAACTCTGAACCTTCTGGAACAAAAACATAGAACATCCTTCTGACTTTAAAGTAGAGTTTTCCTAAATAGGACATAAATGACAAAGAATAAATTAAACTTCATCAAAGTTAAAAAGATTTTCTCTTTAAGATACCCTAAGAAATAAAACAGATCTGGCCTTGTTCTTGATTCCAGAGTACTCAAAGAGCAAACCACTACTCAATGATGACAGAAAAATCCAAATAAAATGACAAGACAATGTACAAGTGCCTGTCGCTCCCCCTCTTCGTGGAGGAGCAACACTAAACCCTGCCTAGGCTTCATATCCGAGTCACGGCACCATTTGCTGCTCCTCCTAGGTTTCCTATCCGAGTCACGGCACCATTATGTCGCTCCCCTTCTTCATGGAGGAACGACACAGGACCCTGCGCTGTTCTTTTGTCTGCTCGGCCCTTCCTGGGTTTGCTGCTGGTTCTTCCCGGGTTGGCTACTGTCCCTTCCACCTCCGTGGAAGGGGGGTTCCCCCTAGCCACTTTCCCCACTTCCGCGGGGGAGCGGCACACCGCCGGCCGGCTCTCTCGGGGGCTGCACAGGTGTTCCTTCAGATAGATGTTCCCCTTAGATGTTCCTGGTGCATGTTGTCTCTCTCCTCCTTTATAGTCCTCTTCCACCAATCCCAACTCTGCTATCCACACGCCGAGTACGCTGCTCTCCTCCAATCAGGAGCAGGTCCTACAGTTTATTGGTTGAACTGGAGGCAGCTGTGTAGAAGCTGTTTCTCCCTTCTCAGCGCCATATTGTGGGAAAGCAAATGCATAGAATAAGTCTTAATTCCAGTAACTTAGTCTAGTCCGAGTTGCTCCCACTTGCTCCCCACAAGTGCCCACTGAGTATATGAAATGATGCTTGATGTCAGCATTAAAACCACAAGGAAACATACAGCACACCTATTAAAATAGCTAAATAGTGAACGACTAACTATGCCAGTGTTAGTGAGGGTGTGGTCCTACAGAATCTCTGGACATAGCTTGTGGGAGTAGAAAATGGTGAAGCCATTTTGGAGAACAGTTTGACAAGCTCTTACAAATTTGAGCATGCATCTGCCCTAACAGTTCCACTGCAAAGTATTTACCCAAAAGGAATGAAAATGTATGTCCAGCCAGTGCCGCGGCTCAATAGGCTAATCCTCTGCCTTGCGGCGCCGGCACACCAGGTTCCAGTCCCAGTTGGGGCGCCGGATTCTGTCCCGGTTGCCCCTCTTCCAGGCCAGCTCTCTGCTGTGGCCAGGGAGTGCAGTGGAGGATGGCCCAAGTGCTTGGGCCCTGCACCCCATGGGAGACCAGGAGAAGTACCTGGCTCCTGTCTTCTGATCAGCGCGGTGCGCCGGCCGTGGCGGCCATTGGAGGGTGAACCAACGGCAAAGGAAGACCTTTCTCTCTGTCTCTCTCTCTCACTGTCCACTCTGCCTGTCAAAAAAAAAAAAAAAAAAAGAAAGAAAATGTATGTCCACACAAGACCCTGTCCACCAATGCTCATGACAGCTTTCTTCAGAATAATAAAAAGCCGTACATAACTCGGATGCCCACCAGACATGAGTATTTAAGTTAATGCTGTTCAGTAGGATTGTTCTTAGAAAAAGGCCTGTGCTGACAACATGCGCGGAAGGAGCCAGACACAAACGGTGCGTTCTGTGATGCAGTGGGTGAAGCGCTAGGAAAGGCATTGCTCCGGTGACAGGAAGCAGGATCTTTGATGGCCAGCATATAGAGTTTCTGCAGGAAGGCGTGAAGGAACTTTCTGGAATGCTGAAAGTGCCACCACTGGGCCGGATAGATAGATTTGCCCAAGCTCAGCACAATGTACTGTGAACGTACTTTTTATTATATATAATCTATACCTCATAGATTATTCAAAAGCAACCAAGAAAAGGCACGTGGTGAGAATTGATCCCTTGAGCATGTCTTTTGAAAGTTCTATGAACTTGTGATTTTAGGCACTTGAATTGTATTTCTTAATCATAAAATTGTTCAATACTTTTCTCTGATATTTATTTCCTTACACTTTTTATTTGCCTAATATGTTGAGCCCATGAACCTAAAGCAACATTTTTCCTGTAAATTTTCCTGAAAATTAGACATCCAGGAGTCTTCTGGGAGTGGCTTAAGGGTAAGGTTTTTTTGAAAGCATACTTTTCTGATTTCAAGAGTATTGTTTTTAGAAAACATCTTGCTGAGATCTCTGGCGTATTATTGGTGTACTTGTAAAGAGTACTGCAGAGTCAGGGGAAAGGCAGTGAGCATCAGTAAAGCTTGAAGTACCTGGGGTTACACAGTGCTAAACACACAAAAATGAAACAGTCCTGGCACAGATTTCAATTAATTCCTTCTGTGAGCCCTAAGGCATCACCAGTGGTACACTTAGTAACGTACTCTATCTCAACCAAGTTTAAAGTGACTGGCTTTGGTTAAATTGGGCAATTGCCAAGGGAATCTAAAATACTGCAGCAAAATTGTAGTCATTAAAGTAAATTTTGTCTTAATTTTATCTTTTTCCCTCTTAAATTCCTGGATTTGATCCACTTTGACATTCTTCTGGTTATATTCTATTTCTGCTTGCTATTAAACATTTGAAACTATGTGTATGACTACAGAAATCTCTTTCAAAAGCAGGAGAATTGACAGGGTTTCCTGAAAAGTCGCACCAGAGCCTTCATAACCCCACAGATGATCTCCACACAGTGCAGAATCTGCAGGGCTGCGCTGCTTTTGAGCTTACTCTTGCGGAAGGGATTTGCGGGAAACTTCGCTGTGAGCTTCCATGAATGGAACATCGCCTCACTCTGCAGAAGCAAAACAAAAGTTCACGCAACTCTCGACTTGGGCATGCTGTCTTCGGGTGCACTCACGTGTATCCGGATGGGATCTGTGCCCCACACGGCTTTGCGAAATGGGATGTTGCCCTGTGGAGGAACCGCAGTCTGTTCCTTTGTGTATCGCTGAGCTCGTGGGGAAGGGCACGCGCTGGTGTGTCCTCCCTCGGCTGCAGGATGCAGATGGCCCAGATATGTCTGTGGCTCAGTGAAGGCAAGGGCTGCCGAGCGCCGCTCAGCCAAGACGGATGCAGAGGAGAGCTGGCGTGGACCCAAGGGCATCGGCGTCGGGGACCGTGTCTGCCGTGGTAGCCCGGCTTACTCGCACGCTGAGTTCTCCGGCTTTTTCTAGATTCTTCTAGTTGCCCACTTAGAGCAGTTCAAGAAAATCACGAGCAAGTTAGTCTAAGCAGCTCAGAGCACGTAGATGAACACCTGGAGGCCTGAATCTGCGTGAGGGTGAAAGCCCAGTGCCGAGCGCGCATAGCTTCCCACGCACGCGCTGCAGCTGAGATTTTGTGTAACAGTACACACACGGCTCTGCTCTAACTAGCTTGCCTCTGCAGTATCTCTAGTCCAGAGCTGGATATTTTAAATGTTTTGGAAGCAAAAACGTTCGGAAAATTGCAGATCTAATAGCAGGCAGGCAGTTCTGCTCAAGGTTAGTAATCTCTCTTTCAGTGCTGGGAAGGTGAGCCCTGAGTGTGCTTTTCTGTTTGAAAGGGGCGCGAGCATTATCACAGATTTCTCTTTAAAATCAATACGTATTCAATATTGGTCACTAAATTTAAAAAAGCTATTCTTTAACATTTCCTAAAATTTATCTTTTCTTTAATGGGCTTTCCATAGACATTAGGAAATAAGTTGAGATTTTTACGTTCAGTGGTCCCTCCAACATTTCTGAGCCCACTAAATCTGAGGGTGGCCATCAGTACAGCACTTACTGCAGTTCATCTGCTTGTCCAGACTGGGGGTCGAAACCCAGCAGCGTGCACTCAGGAGCCCACCAGGTGCCCTGCCTCTGCTGAGGCTGTCCTGTGGCTTTGAGAGGAGAGGACGGGCCCAGCACTGCCCTTTGTGCAGGAGCCTCACGCGAGACTCCTCGCCTTGAGAGGAGCAGGAGAGCTGGTGAGGAGTCAGGACGTGGGGACTCCCCTGTGTCACACCCCACCTGCCACAGCCAGGGGGAGCTGCGGCCATGTTCATCCTCGGGTGAAGGAGCCCCACCCTCTTAGCTCGGGAGCAGGCACTGTTGGGAGCTTCTGCTGTACATACAGAACCAACACGTGTTGAAAAGATAAAATGCTAAGAAAACAGAGAGTGGAGGTGAGTCCTGGGCCCTGGGGATCTGGAGAGGGCCCCCCATGCTGGGGAGACAGCCCGTTGCAGTGTTGGGGTCCCCGGGGCCTTGTTGGGGTGGGAACATAGAAATAAAGAGTTGTGGGACCATGAAGCCCTTCGTGGACCCTTCAGGCACGGGCGTGTTCCAGGAGAGAGAGGAGCCGAGTGGAGGCTGTTGTGATGGGGGAGTGAACAGTGTTCATGGTGCGCTGAGGGTTCCTGAGCAGGGACTGCCTCCCGTCAGGCAGTGCGTGCAAGCAGCAGGCGTGAGCTTCAGCCGCCGGCGCCAGAGGGGACTGCAGCTTGTGTGCATTGTAGGAAACATTGGAGTACTTCTTTCTCGTTTCTAAAATATTAATTCTTAACTATCTTAGTTTTAAATAGTGTGGGTGTGCTAGTCCGAGGGAAGGTGAAAAGAGGCCCTGTGCTTGGAGTTTGACAGGATCTTTCAGACAGCAACAGGGACCCCTGACAGCCCTGTCAGCAAGAAGCCCTCCTTGCTTCGGCAGATTGTTTCCGTTTCGTTGTTGTGGACCACACCTGGGAATGGGCTGAGTCAGCCGTTTGCGATAGATGGGCTGGTTATTATATATAAACTTGTATTCTGTGCAGTGCTGTACACATGGCCCATGTGCATAGGCACAGTGTTTCCGTAAATACATGAAGACGGGACAGAGGAGGAGCCGGTGTGGGGACTGCCCCCCACCCCGAGGAGAGCGGCTGGAAGCCAGGTAAGTGCAGGGAGCGGCTGTCTGCAGACCCTGCGTGAGGACACGGCGACCCCACCATCACCCAGCCTTCCCTCCGGAGGCGGCGTCCTCGCTGCTGCTCAGGGAAAGGCGTCAGGAGAACCTGCTGGGCTCGCAGGACTGACCAGCTCAGGAGGCGCGCGCAGCTGAGGTTCCTAAAGCAGAGGACCAAGAGACGCAAGGCGCTCCGCCGAGCCCAGGAAGAGCCCAGAAATCCGCCCAGGCGCTTATCCATATGTGCGCAGGCGCCACCTCCAGGAGGATGGACAGACGCAGATGCTGGGGAACCGTGGGCTGGGGCTCTGAGTGCTGCCAGCCCGAGTGCAGGACACCTGGACGCTCGGCTGAGAGCTCACAGGGATCTGCCCTGGCCGGACGGCCTCGGAGGTCTCTCCCAGCAGAGCTTGTGAAGCAAGCCTGGGGAGGACCTGGTTGACCTTCAGATAAATGTGGCTTGCAGTCAGGACAAGCCTGGCGGCCCCCCAGTAAGGACAGGAGAACCCACATGTCCACCATCACAACCAATAAAAAACTGTCAGACAAGCAAGGCAGTAGCAAAAAAAAAAAAGTGACCTGTAATGGCCAGAACATACAGGGAAGATGGAAATAGCATACAGAAACTTGAAGTGACCTGTTAGTAATTTGCTCAAGGATTTAGAAGAAAAATATTAAGAAAATATGAAGAGAAATGGAAAATATTTTTAAAAATCAGTGCAACTTTTACAACTGAAAAATATCAATCTGAGATGAAAAATTCTCTGGCAAATGCTGCAAAATAAAACAGCTGTGAGCTTGAAGATGCAGCTTCTAAAAACTCAGCAGAGGCTCAGAGAGGGAAAGACCGGGGGAGAGCAGAGAAAGGGATCTTAGTGACCTGAGGATAGTATCTGCAGCCTTACGTTTGCTGTGGGGGTCCTGGAAGAAGAAAGGAAGGGGCGGGGAATGTGGAAGAAAATAATGACTAAAAAGTTTAGTGAAAACTATAAATCTGGAGATACAGATTGGAAAACAAAAAGGAAAATTATTCTTATTGACATTTTGTTATGAGGAATGTATGAGTAAGCTTATAAAACTAATAAATAAACTAAATCTAAAAACAGAAAGTCAATGTAAAAAATTGATTTTGTTTCTCTATATAAGCAATGAACAATTAGAAATGAAAATTTTTAAGTCCAATTCATTATGACATCAAGAAAAACATGTTATCTCAAGGGGTGTATTTACCTATGTGCAAGCTGGACACAGGTAGACACAAAATATTCTTGAGAATGAGTAAAGAAGATGTAAGAGGCAAATAGTATATTGACTCATGGCCAGGAAACTCAGTACTGTTACAGGGTCAGTCCCCCCCAGGTTGACCCATGATCCAACACTGTCCCAAAGTTCTGTAGGATTTTTGTAGTAATTTACAAGCTGATCTAAACCTTACATGCTAATGCAAAAGATGTAGAGTTGTCAGGCATTTCGAAAATGAACACAGTGTGGAAGATTTATTTTATATGATTTTTTTTTTACTTACAATGATGCCTCAGTAATCAAGGCAGGGTGATGTTGGCACAAAACCAGAAATAAACCCACACATATATGGTCAGTTGATTTCCTATAAAGGCACAAAGGGAGAAAGAATAGTCTTTTTGAAAAACATTGCTGGGCTGTTTGAAAATCCACACTGAAAATATATAACCATAGTCCTTACCTCTCGCTATTGACAAAGATTAACTTGAAATGGATTGTAGAAACATAAAAATCTAAAACTTTAAAAGACAAAAAGCATGCGAGAAAACCTTGGGCACAACTAGGCACAAATAGTACAGATTACCAAAGGAAATGTGGTTTAGATGTCAGCACAGTCGATGACTTACACTCTTGAGAAACAGAGAGAGAAAGAAAATATTTGCTATACACATATCAGACAAAGAGCTTAAATCCAAGATACACAAAGTACAATCCACAACTCAATTTTAAGAAGACAAAGAACCAACTTAAAAATATGTACAAGATATTCAAGTAGCCAAAAAGCACATGAAATGATGGTAAATATCACCAGTTATCAGAGAAATTCAAAGTAAATGACATAATTACATGCCATTGTGCACACAGCAAAATGGCTTAAATTAAAAACCGAGAATGCCAAATGCTAGCAAGGGCGTGGAGCAGCTGGAGTTGTCATGTGTTGGTGGGAGTGTCACATGGTGTAGCAACTTCGGAAAACAGTTTAACTGTTCTTAGAAAACTGAACATCCATTTACTTACCGTATGACCCAACAGTTCAATGTCCAGGAATCTATCTGAGAGGAATTAAAATCATATGTCCATGCCAAGATTATGTACAGATGTGTATAGTTTACTCACAATCGCCAAAAGCTACAAATACCCCGTGTCCAAATTAGACAGATTATCCAAACGAGCTGCTCACGCCCAGAGAACTGTGGGCAGAGGGCACAGGTATGTGTGTTACGCCGGAGCAGCCAGGCACAGCGGGCACGGACTGTGCACTCCCACTTCCTGGGTGACGTGGCGCAGCTCATCCTGAGCCTGCCTGTGGCGTCCTGCGGCTGGGCGGGCAGGGGCGATGGGTCGTTCTGTGCAGTACTGGTTGTGCTTCCAAAGGTGCGTGTGCTTGAGACATGTCCCGTTAATTAACCGTAAATTGTAAAAATCAGATGGAAGCTGAAGTGTCTTTAAAAAAGAGTGAACACAAAAAATATTCGGCGCGTAAATAACAGTGAGTTGTGTTCCCTCGTGTGAGAGAGCTCTTCGGGAAAACGTGTTTTGAGCTGGGCTTTCAGTGATGGAAATGAGTGATTAATGCTTTGTGGTTAGGGCGTGTGCATCAGTGTGAGTCAGGCAAATCTGCGTTTAGGAACATTCTGCTAAAGGATGGGCTTGTACTTTTAGTAAGTTGTAAGAGGAGAGAGAAGTGCATGTTGAGAAACTTCTTCAGAATACCAGAAGTCGACAGACCCGTCAGTTGAACAGTTCGCTGGTTGGAATCCAGAACCACCAGATGCCTGTCTTCCTTTTCCCTCTTCTCTGCCCCTCCCCTCAGAGACCTTTGTTCCTGTATGGAGACATCATGAAGACTTTCCTGAATTTGAATAAGATCTGTAGCTTGGAGAATATTAGCATTTTCAATTCTGTAGTTTGAGTAACTGTTCGGAGGTTGTGTAAGACAAAGTCCCTGTTCTTAGGAAGCTCCCAGTAAGGTGTTTGGGGTCCAGGGACACTGGATGGCCACTTACTCTCAGATGGTTCATTACATACGTTACGGAGTAAGGTAAAGAAAGTCGCCAGAGAGAGCAGAGAAAGGAGGTGTTGTAAAACGTTTACAGGGAAGGGGGGCGGGGCTAAAATGAGAGAGTGCTTTGTGCTTTCCTTACAGATTTTTTTAGTTTGAAATTATTTCTACTTTCCATCTCACATTAAATCAGTTGTTTCTGCATCCATCTCCCTTCTGTTCTTTCTGGGTGAGAATTGTCAGAGAAACTGCTCATGACCGTGCGTTCTTCTTTAAGGGGAACGCTCAGAAGAGGGTGCGGGGCCGCGGAAGGGAAGCTGGGGGAAGCTGGGGCTTTGTGCCCGGCTGTACCCTGGGCCCCCACACCAGCCTTCCCTAGGGAGGTGGGCAGGTGTCTGCTGCTTTCACCCTTCCCTGTCTCAGGAAACTGAGTTGGCTGAGGGAAGGCCGCACGCTTGCCTGGGGTGACTGTGTTATGCTTATTTTCCGAAGTGCACCTCAAAATAAAGATTAATTTTAAAGAATATTTTAAAGGATTAGATATAAGATGACTTATTCTTTCATTTAAAAGATTTATTTATTTGAAAGGTAGAGAGAGCGAGAGAAAGAGAATCTTCCAACTGCTGGTTCACTCCCCAAACGGCTGCAGCAACTGGGCCTGGGCCAGGCTGAAACCAGGTGCCTGGACCTCCATCCGGGTCTCCCACATGGGTGGCAGGCCCAAGCGCTTGGGCTGTGTTCTGCTGCCTTCTCCGGGCACTAGCAGAGAGCTGCATCAGAAGCAGAGTAGCTGCGACCCAAAGCAGCGCTCCATGATGCAGCACTCGCATTGTGGTGGTGGCTTAACCTGCTGCAGCACAACGCCAGCTCCCCCGTATTCTTAATTATTGAAATCTATTTTTCACTGCTGTTATGTGACTACTTATGGTCTTTAGAAACTTAAAGTAAATTCTTTTCCCATTAGTTTAGTGCTAAGGATAGTAGTCCAAAAAAGGTCCGTTTTTAATACTGAACAATGTTCAGTATTAGGGATGTGATTTAATGTTGATCAAGCTGTTTAAAATCTCTTCCATGACAGGATTCCTGCAGGAAAGACAGGCCAGCAGCATTGTCAGCCATGGCTTTTGAGGCCGTAAAATGATGATTCCGGCCTCCAGTGTCAGTGGTAGAGCATTCGAGGGGAAGAAGAGAAGCTAGGGGTTCAGTTAGCCACCTTTCTTGGTTTGAGAAATGTTGATCACTGACAGCAATGTAGATGCCTGGTCACTCTCAGTCTTAGGAAGTATTTTTGTGGGTCTTGGGATTCTGGATATTTTTATTTTAAAATGGATTTGGGAAACGATACTGAAGATAGGAGGTTCCTAGAATTAGTATGTAATAGTCTCAGATGCACAAAAGGCAGATGCTCTGCGTTCATTATTTAACCTTTGTACACAGGGAGGGAATCGCTTGGAAAATTATTCTTTTCACATGGGATTTAGAAATAGGTTACAACTTCTGTTGATGAAGAAAATGTGAGGTTCCGAATGGACCTTAGACATTTTAGATTAGAAAGAGGAAAGGAAAGGAATGAGTCCTATTTCTAAATGAATTTAAAAAGCAATCTGATTTCAGTTCTTGCAAGGCAGAGAAAATAAAATAAAAACTATCGTACTTTATTTACTAACCAATGAATTGAATTGTCTGCCTTTTATTACAGATATAAAGTAAAGACTATGAAGACACAATCATTTTTGTAGCTATCAGACTTTCAGTAACATATCTCTTGTGGTTTAAATAACAGATAGTTTAAGTGTTTTTCCATTACCTTTGTGTAAATGAAAAATGCATAAAATATTTTAACAAGGCAAAGTAATCCAAGGAGATTGTTATTTTGTGTTACAAATTAGGTTATTTCTGTCATAAAATTAAAGAAAAAAAAATCAGCGATAGGACATTTCAGCTTAATATCATTTACCAGAAGGAACGTGTAACAGCTGTAATGAGCTTGCAGGCCACCTGAATCCAGCTGTTTCCGACCGGCTTTGTGAAGCAGAGAGCGCGGCTAGCAGTGGGAGGTAAGCATTGTTACAAGCTCTCGAGGGGTTACAAAATCGATTTCTGCTTGAATGAATTAATTTAGATTATCAATTTATAACCGGCTACACGAATCCCATCAACTCCACAACCCAGTGAACGCTCAGGTGCAGTCCCTGCACGGGCTTCACAATCAGGACCCTCACAGCTCCGGCGGGTGCCTGCCCCACGTGCCGCCAACAGAGTGACTCTCCCAGCAGAAGGGAGGCTTTGCCTACGTAGAATACAGAGCCCTGAAAAGAGTAAGACAACAAAAAAACCCTGTCAGTGTGTGCTTTGGGGTTTTTTTCCCCTCAAATCTTTGCATCCCATGGAAGGCTAATTTTGACTGCTTCAACCAGAGCAAGGGTTTTTTTTTTTTTTTTATGCAGTTAACAAAAATCGTACTTAAGTGTTTTGTTTTAAAGTTGTTGGTTTATTTACTACTTTTTGGGTGACTTTTCCCCTAACTTAACCCTTTCAGCTTCTTGTTACTACTGCAGCTGTAGTGCAGAACATATTTCTGATGAAAAATCTAATGTGACATTAGATGGAAATATTCCTCCCAGTTGTGCCAGTCTTCCAGTAGTAAAATTTCTCTTTTTTGAGTCATCATATTAAAGAATAGCATTGAACCCAAATCTCAAAAAGATAGTTAATAGTATAAGTAATAGTATACATAGTTAATAGTATAGATAATTGTATAGATAGTTAATAGTATTCCTTGATGCCCAGGAAAAGATTAAGTTTATAGGAAAAGTGGTTACCTTAGGGAAGATACTTTTATTATGTTCCTTACTAACCAGGTCATTGTAGCCAAGATACACCTGCATTTTAACGTCGTCACTTTAATTGTTTGACAACTCTGATTTTCCACGGGGTCGTGATTGTGATCGTTTTCCAGGTGCTGATAGAGCGCCTGGAGCCTGCACATGTGAGTCTGAGCACCTGTGGGCATCTGGCTCCTCTGGTGGCCCTCAGGAGGCAGCATACGCAGAGTTGTAGAAAGAACACTGCGGCGCTTTTAAGTGTTGACAGGGCTTGATATCAGATACACTTAAATAAGCGAGGAACTGTGGGTGCTGTGTGCTGCCCTCTGGTACAAGGAGAGAATGATGAAGCATGTGAAGAGACTATGGAAAGATACACAGGAGACTGGCATGGCGGCTTCGCTCTGGGAAAAGGACCTGGTGTCTGGGGACGTGTTGGAAACAGACTTTCTGTCTGATGCCCTCTTGCAACCTTTGGGGTGTTGAGCCAGGTGAATGTGTTGTCTACCCAAAGCTGATTAATCTTCCAGTGGCGTGATGGAGTCCTAGCTCACAAAATCTTTGTGAGGATAAAAAGGGAAGATGGCTGGGAAGGTGTTGTGCGGTCTCTAAAGGGATTATCATTGCAACGGGTTGATGGGATTCAGCCGGCCCCACTGATGCTGATGTTACAAACATTGAAATGGTCCCGTTAGTCAAGGCCTGGCCTCCTTTTTCTTGGTATTTGCGGGACGCCATCAGCCTATTAAAATTAGGCAAATGTGGTCTTCTGAAACGAAAGCCCTGCATCTGTCAAATTTGACGTCAGCTGACTTGTCCCTTGATGCCCAGCATGGTGTCTCACCAGGCGGCTAAAGTAGTACAGTACTTAAATGTAGCTGTCCGGTTTAGGTACATTGAGGTCCTGTTCACTATTACATTATTATTATTTGTCAACCTACTATGTGTTAAATCTTATGCCAAGAGCCCTGTGGAATATTGATAAGCATAAGCTGTGCTTCCGCTGAAAAGATCATGCATGCATGCATGCAGTGCTTGGACATGGCTGTAGTAATCAGTAAAGTCATCCACACAAACTCAGGCCCTCAGAGCCTGCTTGCAGGTGCAGTCTGTCTTCCCCTGCCCAGGTTTGTCATCCACCACTTCCAGAAATGCCTTTTTGAGGCTCCCTGCTGAGCGGGTCTTTTCTGTTCGGAATCATTGGTGTCCATCCTTGAGGTCTCCCTATTCCTTGAGCCTCCAGGGCAGCAGCCAGGCCTTGGTCATGGTCATCTGCCCAGCCCAGCAGAGATTGTAGCACAGGACAGGACAAGGTGGGAGGCGGATCTCTGAACCGCTGGCTGTGACAACAGGAGCTAGACACAGCCAGGTTGGCCTGAGCTGGGTGAATTAGACTTATTGAAGGCAGCAGAGCATGACTTCAGTGATAGGATATAGAATGGAATCCCCAGGTGTGGGTAACATTTCCTTTCCTTACAGTATCTGTTAGTGTGTATCTGCATCCCGGCTGACAGCCACACCGGTTCCGTAGGGATGCAGTACCACATGCGTCTGTACCACTGAGTGGTTGTAGTGTGGTGTCATTCGTGCGTAAGGGGGGGAGACTGACGACGGCTAAGCAGGAAGATGAAGACTAAGAAGACAGGCAGGTGCAATAGAGAACAAAATAAGCCAAAGCTCAGCCAGCGTGTGGCTCTGAGAGTAGAGAAGATAATCGGTAAATATGAGAGAGATTTGGGAGAGTAGTAAATGAGACATAATATTGTATACAGAATGTCATATTGTGAAATGCTTCGAGTGGGCAGTAGACTGAGAACCTTAAGCTGTAACATTTTTCCTAGAAATTTACATAATTAATGGAAATTTGGATTCAGATCCCAACCTGGCTCTGCAGGTCATCTCACTTCTCTGCACTTCAGGTTTCTCAAAACTGAACAGGAGCTGTTTGCTTGCAGGATTGAAGGAAATAAAATCAGTTTGCTTCAACAAGTGCTTGTTCCACATTTAGCATATGCAGGCTCTTGGGCAAGGTGATGGAGCTAGCCCGTACTGAGAAGGGAGTCGATACGGTTCAGAAGGACTGCGTGCACGCGAGACTCACTCTTCACCCGTGCGGTGGAGGAGCAGGCCCCTAGGAAGGCGACTCGCCTGAGTGGCATCCTTGTGGGCTTCCCAGGACTCAGGTTTGCCAGGCGAACTCCTCAGCGGCATTCACATGCAGATCTCCCAGTGGTTCATGTAAGAGGGCTTTTAGGATTTATCAGAAAAAGTGAGTTTGTTCTTTCTGAGCCGGGTTCTTTGGTAGAGCTTGACTGTTAGAGCTCTTTGTGGTTGGAATCATGTAATAAAGGCTCGTTAAGACCAGTGGTTTCTAAATGCAGATTTTCTAAGGCGAAGCCGCTATCAGTGATAGATCTTTCCTTTTTCCTTCTTTCTCCCCCCACTGCTGCCCTTTCTGTGCCCGTAGCCCTCTGCAGTGTTCAGGGTGATCTCGTGGATTCCGTTGAGGAAGTCAGGTTCGCTGGACCCGTGTGGTTCACAGCCTTTGTGTGACACATGCGCACATGAGGTGGCAGTGCCAAAACGCACATATTTAGAGACAAAGAAGTCGTCTCTGAAATATTGACACTTCTGTTGTTATCTGATGAGCTCTCGGGGCTAATTTAGGGTAGAAGACTGCAGGAACCGCTGCCACAGAGCTGCAATTAATAACACATTTTCCTGGTGCTGTACATTATCCCAAGGGTTATTCAGTTTTGGTCTCTGGGAAAAGCAGGAAGCCAGAGCGGCGGAAAGCCCACCCTGCTGAGGTGGAGTCCGTGGCGCTGTGCTCGTCAGCCGATGCTTCCTTGTGAACCCGAATTACAGAGGACTAAGGCTGACAGAACCAAGCTCACTTAGCCTTCAGAAAGCAATTTCTCACCTTCTGAGAGGCCTCTCGTCCCATCTGATTCATTCCATCAAACTAATGTTTCGGAATTGAAATTTCACCAAGGATGGGCTATTTTCGTGACTGTCAAGTGCCTGTTTTATCACACTTAGCCAATACTGTGTGTGAAAAATGAACAATGCAGTAACCTCTATTATTTTTGTTTTACTTTAGCCATAATCAGCGTAATTTTTCGAGCATATGTTTCCATTTTACTTTACGTTGCCAAGTCTTGGAGCTCAGTCCCAAGTGCTTACCTGAGTCCCCTCACGGCGAGGGAAATGCGCCTCTGCAGTCAGGGACCGCTTCCGGCAGGGCTGCGGTGGGCAAATGACCTCACACTCCCGGGCCTCTATCAGCGGTGGTCCACATTATTGATAGGAGCAGAGATATTGACAGTCTGTGCTTGGAAGGAAAATAGGAGTTTGATATGACATATTGTGTGTCTCAGCAAGACTCATAAATAATTTTGACAAGTTTTTGTATGCATGGGAAAGTCCTTGATTCAGCCTCCCATAAAAATAAACTTCTATTATGGAATGTATTTGTCAAGTGGCTGCTTGATGGATGGAGCTGCGTTTACCCCTTGGCAGTTCGATGAGTTTTAGATGCACAGCTTACCAGAGAGGATTTACGGGCAGTACAGAAATAATTATTCAGAATGAAATGCATAATTCCTGTACCTGAATTTTCATTTTTTATTATATTTGGTTTCTGTTGCATTTCTGGGTTCTAAAACAAAAGAATTTGAACTTTTGTCTCTTGAGAAGTTACTGTTTTCATGAGGTTTAATGTTGAAGCCAGCAAGCAACCCGATTGAGCCTGGACCGTGTCCCAAACTTAGCTGGTGTGTGGTCGTTGAGACCGCGGTTTCATTTTGTTCCTTAAGAGAGAGGTATAGCCACCTCCGAAAAATGATCAAAAACTCATCTTATTCAGACTATAAACCTTGGACATGGATTCTTTTAATTTTTCCCTGAAGTTATCCCTGCTGCTTATGTGTTTGAATGCCAGTGCCTACCCACATCTCTGCTACAGAAATCGGAATGTGAAATTCTTGTCTCCTTAAACTAAAACCTTAAACCACATCATCTCTCTCTTCCCCTCCCCCATTGTACCTGGCATTGCGTTCTCCTCAGTCATGCACATGCGATGTCAGTGTCCTTGAATAAGTTAGGAACTTTAGAAGGTACAAGTCCCATGCCTGTGCCACTGTCCGGTCTGCGGTTCCCGGTAATGGGCCTCTGGTGAGGGGATGTGTGTTCAGGAAGACTGTGGTGGTCTGTGGGAGTCCCCATGCTCCCTCAGGATGCCGGACCGACCTTATGAGGATCTACATTTGTTGGATCATTCCTGCAAGAAGTCAGAGATCCCAGGGCCAGCTCCGACTGCGCTGGGCTGTTGTGCCATCTTGAGAGACATGTTTAGGTGCACGCCTGTGACTCCCTCTGCTTGTGAGTGCCTAGTACAGTTCTATTGCTCCGCTGTGTTCTGTGTCTACAGAATGTTAATTATACGACTTTTCAGAATAACAGTCCATAGCTCTGTGGGTCTTCTGTATTACATCTTTGTGTTTGATCATTTCCACTCCTGTGTTTTGTTATTTCCTTTCTTCTACTTATTTTGTTTACTTCTTTGTTTACTCTTGTTCTTTTTCTAACTTAAATGATCAATCAGTTTTATTTATTTTCTGACAAGGACTCCAGCAGTAAAGTTCCTGACCTCCCCTCTAAGTCATGCTTCAGCTGCCTCTGCACGTTCAGTGTCCTAGGACGCTTGTATTCCTCTATCTCTAGATAGTTTCTGATACCCACTGTGCTAGCATCTCTAACCTCTTTTTTGCTTATTCCTACTTTATAATTTAATTGCACTATGGTCAGAGAATGTAGTATCTATGAACCAGTTCCTTGAAATTTGTCAAAGTTTGCCTTTTGGTGTAGTGGATGGACATTTTTATAAATTTCCAAATGAACTTGAAAAGAAATACTTGTTATTAAAGAAAAACTTGTTATTAGATACTGTATTCTACAGGGAACATATTAGGTGAAGCTTCTTAATTGTGTGATTCAACTCTACATCCTTATTAATTTGTTTGAATGACATTTACCAACTACTGAGAGACAGATGTTGAAGTTTTTCACAATTGTGGATTTGTTGATTTTCCCTTTTTATAGTTTAAAGCAGTGTATATGAGAACTAATCATGTTGCTATATTCCTTGTAAATTGAAGTTGCTGTCCATATGTAGTGTGCTTCATCTAGAATGCTTTTTGCCTTAAATTCTCTTCTGTCTCATACTGATATCATTTCTCTTTAGTTCAGTAGTCACATGATACATATCTTTCTTTTCCACTTTTCCTTATGGTTAAAGTGGATTTCTTGAAACTTACGTTGGGCTGAGTTTGTTGTTGTTGCTTTGTAATCCTGCCTGGAAAACATGCTAACTGCTGGAGCATTTAAGCCAATGCATTTACCGTTGGTATTGATATGATTTATTCCTTTCTACCACCGTGCTCTGGATTCCTGTTTCTCTTCTCTGTGTCACTTTGTCCTCTCTTCTGTCTGTTCTTTCTCGGTTTTAGTGACCACCTGAGAAGTTTCAAATGCACGTGACAAAGGGTATTTGTTGGCAGTGTCTGTCTGCTCCATCACACAACAGGATCGCCTTGGCCCCAGTCTTAACAGCCCCCAGCAGCCTGCACCCAAAACTCCTACATACTCTCCTTGCTTACTAATGTTTTTGCACTCTTATGTAGGAAACCTGTGCAATTAAAAGTGTGCCCATTTTTTCTTACTATAAAACATGAAAATGAGCATCTACCGATATTTTTCCTTGTGAAATGACCTCTCATTGCAAAATATTATCCAATGCCGGCGCCGTGGCTCAATAGGCTAATCCTCCACCTTGCGGCGCCGGCACACCGGGTTCTAGTCCCGGTCGGGGCGCCGGATTCTGTCCCGGTTGCCCCTCTTCCAGGCCAGCTCTCTGCTATGGCCAGGGAGTGCAGTGGAGGATGGCCCAGGTGCTTGGGCCCTGCACCCCATGGGAGACCAGGAAAAGCACCTGGATCCTGGCTCCTGCCATCGGATCAGCGTGGTGCGCCGGCTGCAGCGGCGGCCATTGGAGGGTGAACCAACGGCAAGGGAAGACCTTTCTCTCTCTGTCTCTCTCTCTCACTGTCCACTCTGCCTGTCAAAAAAAAAAAAAAATATTATCCAATGTTCTTATAAACTACGTTTTATGACTGAGGTCACTAACCTATTAGAATCAGTATGTGAATAATTTGTTCAATACTGGTAAACAAGAGTTACGTATCTGAAGTCTTCTCAGAGCCCAGACACACAGAGCAAAGGAAACAGCTGCTTCTGTCCGGAGGTTCCAGTGTGTTAACAGGTGATTGCACTGCAGCACAGGAAGTTCTAGAAGGCGCCGCGGGAGTGTGCCCGGGCAGCCCGCCAGTCGGCTCAGCGCAGTCAGGGCATGCTGTCGAGCAATGAGCTAGATTTTGTGAGTGTTTGCTAGGCAAAGGGGAAATGGGGTTCTAGACAGGAGCAGTGACTGATTGAACTGCACAGGCTAACACGGGATTAGGATGGCTGGTGAGAGACCCATGTTTGAATGACTGGAGATGAAGCTGAAGATCACATGGGCCTGGGAACAAATTGTGAAGCTCATTGCGTGCTGTGCCGAGGAGTCTAGACTTGACCCGCCATGCTGAGAGTCTAAACTTGGCCCACCATGCCGAGGAGTCTAGACTTGGCCCGCCATGCCGAGGAGTCTAGACTTGACCCGCCATGCCGAGGAGTCTAGACTTGACCCGCCATGCCGAGAGTCTAGACTTGACCCGCCATGCCGAGGAGTCTAGACTGGACCCGCCATGCCGAGGAGTCTAGACTTGGCCCACCATGCCGAGGAGTCTAGACTGGACCCGCCATGCCGAGGAGTCTAGACTGGACCCGCCATGCCGAGGAGTCTAGACTTGGCCCGCCATGCCGAGGAGTCTAGACTGGACCCGCCATGCCGAGGAGTCTAGACTTGGCCCGCCATGCCGAGGAGTCTAGACTTGGCCCGCCATGCCGAGGAGTCTAGACTGGACCCGCCATGCCGAGAGTCTAGACTTGGCCCGCCATGCCGAGGAGTCTAGACTTGGCCCGCCATGCCGAGGAGTCTAGACTGGACCCGCCATGCTGAGAGTCTAGACTTGGCCCGCCATGCCGAGGAGTCTAGACTTGGCCCGCCATGCCGAGGAGTCTAGACTGGACCCGCCATGCCGAGGAGTCTAGACTTGGCCCGCCATGCCGAGAGTCTAGACTTGGCCCGCCATGCCGAGGAGTCTAGACTTGGCCCGCCATGCCGAGGAGTCTAGACTTGGCCCGCCATGCCGAGGAGTCTAGACTTGGCCCGCCATGCTGAGAGTCTAGACTGGACCCGCCATGCCGAGGAGTCTAGACTGGACCCGCCATGCCGAGGAGTCTAGACTGGACCCGCCATGCCGAGGAGTCTAGACTGGACCCGCCATGCCGAGGAGTCTAGACTGGGCCCGCCATGCCGAGGAGTCTAGACTGGACCCGCCATGCCGAGAGTCTAGACTTGGCCCGCCATGCTGAGGAGTCTAGACTTGACCCGCCATGCCGAGGAGTCTAGACTGGACCCGCCATGCCGAGGAGTCTAGACTTGGCCCGCCATGCCGAGGAGTCTAGACTTGGCCCGCCATGCCGAGGAGTCTAGACTGGACCCGCCATGCCGAGGAGTCTAGACTTGGCCCGCCATGCCGAGGAGTCTAGACTTGGCCCGCAGGCGGTGGAGAACCCACTGAGGCTTTGTTGATCGCCTCCTTGCAGGTCTCTAGAAGAATACAGCAAATACCATTGAAGGCCCGCGTTGTTCCTGGAGGTGTATCAGATGCTTACAGACATCATGAGTCCGCGCCATAGAGAAAAGTTAGATGGTCAGAAAATACTGATCATTTAAATTTTTTTCTAAAATCAGAGATTCTTGTTGTTAGTTTTTGAATTTTTGTTGAATAAAAGAATGAATTTTAGATTAATTTTTGTCTCAATATTCTTAGAATGTCGAGGAGAGTCCAGTCAAAAGGTACTGTCCTTATGAGCTGAATATGCCTTACTTGTATCGGAATCCCACTTTGAAAAGACTTGTAAGAAAGAAATTGTGACTTATTAGAGCAAATTTGACACATTGTTTGGATACCTTCTGTACAAATATGCACAATGTCTTTTTCTGGTGAAAAGCAAGCCTTTTATGGCATGTTAGGTCTTTTACCTTGGAACAAGTGCCTGCCTGGTCGTTGATAGACTGAACTGAGTGAAGCTGTAGCAGATATTACAGTTGTTTGCCACGGCCGTTGCATGGTCATGTTGTCACCTGTGTCATTGCTACTTTTCTGTTTGCCATGTCCTTGGGCACCCCTCTCCGCAGGCTGTGTGCATCGGCCAAGGGGAGCATCCTTGTGCTCCAAGCCCCTTGGAGCAGCGAGGGTGAACGGGGCCCTGGCAGGAATCCGGCATGTGTGGGGCTTAAGGACTAGCCATCATCTTAACTACCAACATTCTGCTTTCCCAGCGTAGTGTGCTTTGCTGAAGGCTCGTGGCAGTGGCTTCAAATACAGTTACTTCTTCCAAATCACTGGAAATCTGAGATCAGAAATACCAGAAGGGTTAGACTCAGTTCTTCCCCGTGAACTCACTGATAATGCATGCCGGTAGCATTTGACTATTCCAGAAAACCTCTGCAGTGGAGTAAAAATGAAGAAAAGAAGCCCTGACTTTGTGTACATTTGCTGTTTTGCAATCCAGCTTGTTATAAAAATGTTAACCTAATTTCCTAATGGAAAGGGGGGGATATAAATACCTTCTTTCATGACTGGCTTCTTTTATTCCTTAAAATAGATCTTGTGTTCTCTTTCAATCATGTATGTTTTTCTAGGTTCAGCTACTAGCTCCCTAGAGAAGTCCTGCACCCGCCCCACCCCACCCTACCCAAATTCACATCGTATCACTAATGATAGAAAGGTTTTTTAAATGGCTCACTGGAGGGTCAGCACCCGCCCTCTGCTGTCACTAGGAGAACCGACATCGAGTGCCTAATTCTGTAATGGGGGAAGGGAGACAGTACCTTGTGCCCGCAGTGTTTGAAACTTTTTCCCCTTAATGTTTGCTGTATTTATTTAGCCTATAATTGAACACACCGTCATTTTGCTGTGCTGCAGATCGTCTACGTGGGAGTCAGGATGCATATTTAATGCCTGATTTAAAAAGAAAAATAGATGCAGTGACATGTGGGCGATTTTAGGAAAGTGTGTTCTGTGCAGATTCAAATAAAGGTTGGGGAGAAACTGGTTTTCTTCTTCTTAGAGAAGACGTGATATTTCACAGCAGGCATTATTATAGACCGTATTTATTAAGTGATGAGCAGTTGTTTTTTCCTTTGCACTTTTAGTGACAAATCCAAATGGCAGTAAAGAATCCCTACTTCCTTGGAGCACACCTCTTTCCTTCCTCCTTTATCCCTCGCTAACAAAGGCCCTAAACGGTTTTGGCTAAAAGATAAAAACATGTGGCTCCATCTCTAAAGGAAAGAAAGCCAGCGGCAATGTTCTCTGGAACACAGAAGCCTGTACGTGGAGGGAGCTGGGTGTCAAAGAGCACTTGGTACCATGGTTTAGGGGGACGTGATTTATTCCGCCCAGGTAGCAGGGTGGAAAGAACCAGCAGGTGCCCCAGTCCTTTGCAGGGGCCCCATGGTACCCCTAGAAAGCTCTGCTAAAGTGGGTGTACTTGCAGTCACACCCTATAGGAGCTTCTGTGTGTTTTAAGAAAAAACCTTTGAATTCTGCGCAACTGCTACCAGTTGAACAGTGGTATTTATTTTGGGTGTCCTGGCCCCAGCTTAGTGAAGAGGTAAGAGAGGGGGTGAAAAGTTTCAGTACATTCACCCAGTGTATACTTTTATTTCGTCTTTGAAACTTTACTTTCTGAAGAAAGTAGGTACAGTTTTTACTTTGGGACACAGAGTTCTTAGGAAATTCAAACTGTTATGTGTTGGTTGAGTACCTGCTTATCAGCCTACCTCTTGATGGGGTTTAGCATTCTAAATGCATAACTGTCTCATGTCCCCTCCATTCAGAGACGGCTGTCTGTCCTCTCAGCTTCCAGCTGACACCGAGTTGTGCCTTGGGTTTCTTCCAGTCCAGGGCCTCTCACCATCTTCTCTTTCTTTTTTGTCCTTTTTTCTTCTTCCAAATAGCTCATATTTTGCTTTTTTTAAATTTTCAAAAAAATATTATTTTTATTTATTTGAGAGACTGAGTGAGTGAGTGAGAGAAAGAGAGAAAAGAATCTTCCATTCTCTGGTTTACTCCCTAGATGGCTACAACAGCCTGGGGCTGGGCCAAGCCAGAGCCAGGAGCCAGGAGCCAGGAGCTTCTTCCATTCTCTTCATGGGCCCTCCTCCACTGTTTTCTCAGGGCATCATCAGGGAGATGGACTGGAAGTGGAGCAGCCAGGACTCAATCCAGCACCCATTTGGGGCGCCACTCCCTAATTATGCTTTTAATAGAGATGCACACAACTGCACATTCTTATCCAAATCAGGGTTTTTCTATTCCAGATAAATGATTTTTTTACTCTTGCCAGATTTTTATATCTTGGTCAGATTCTTTCTTCTGTGACCATTTTAAAATCGTCAGCTGAAATAGAACAGGTAAGAAATGAGGTTGACTGCCTTGAGGGTAGGACGTGAATTAGTCTCCAGTAGTCCCTGAAGCACTGTTTGGAAGAACGGCTAGAACGCGGTCTCTCCGTGTGACTGGGTGCTGCTTGCTCTCCGAGGTCTAGGCCCTGCACAGGCCAGTGCGGGTGAGCAGGAGTCAGGCTCCCATGCCAGTGCCCTCCCTCCCGGGACTGGCCAGTTCACAGTAGTCTAAGGAACACACACCCTGTTCCCTCACTCTGAAACAGAGCTGGCTGAAACCTGGGCGGATTGTTTGAAGCCGTGAATGCCCCATTTCTCCCCCTCAGGGAGGATGGTAACGTTTGCCTCCCGCTCTTGCTGCTCGGAACATCGGGAGAGAACTTGTAGAGAATTTTGTGTGATGTGAAGGAATGCTAACGTAGAAAAACATGACAGTAAACATTGTAGATGAAAAATCACTAAGAAAGTGCGCATAAGAGTTACTGGTAATTTAGTTAAATCCGTATCACGGGTGGGATTACCCACAGCAGTCAGGGCATGGATGCTTACGCTCCTGAAGGGTAGCCCCCGAACACCGTTGAAAACAAGATGACATGGAATGAGCTGTAAAAACTTGAAATATTGCGAGATCCCCACTGTGGCTGACTAAATGAGACACGCTTCAGTACAGGGGAAGAAAGCAACTTAGAGGTGTCTCAAGAATTACGTGCAGGTAATGGAGACTTTAGATGCTTTTTTCCTTATTGATCATTCACAGAACTTGGGGAATCCTAGCTAGATTGACAGCTGAGTTATTTGCCCATCACTAGTGACTGACAGCAGGTAATGGGAAGGCTTTTACCACGACATAACACACACACGGTTTCCTAATTTACTACGCTAGTTCTCATCAAAAGTAACCTGGTAAAAAAACACTAGATTTATCACTTCAGTTCCTGGAGTTTCACTTGTCCTTTAAGGAGACATGTTTCTGCAATGCCACAGGCTTTGCAGATTTTGAACTTCTTCACACATCACAGCCATCGGGTAATTGGAGAGAGAGATAAATGAAAACAATTGCCACAGTTTTATAACAATGGCATCTACTAGCAAGAAATAAAACGGACAATAATATGATCATCTGGCTAGATATGTTTTAAAGAGCCTTTTTTGTCAAGTTATAAAAAAAGTTTTAACAATCTGAAAATGGACAAGAACTGTATTTAAGTCTTCACAGTGTAATATGAATAAATTTTTGGTGTTAGTACTCGTGTATTAAGTGGATGTAATTTCACCCACATTTTCTCTAAGTGGTAGAAGGATACTATGTAGCCTTGCAGGTAGTTCGCTCACTTTTTAAGGGCTCACTTTTTATGTGCTATGAGTCACGTTAAGGGAAATGTGAAAGTTCTTTTCCATGTACCCTTGTAAGAGGACTAGAAAACCACTATTTTTTTTCAATGCATTTATTTATTTGAAAGGCAGAATTACAGACAGGCAGAGTCAGAGCGTGAGAGAGCAAGCGAGAGCGAGAGCGAGAGCTTCCATCCGCTGGTTCACTCCCCCAAATGGCAGCAGTGGCCGGAGCTGTGCCAATCTGAAGCCAGGAGTCAGGAGCTTCTTCCGAGTCTCCCATGCAGGTGAAGGGGCCCAAGGACTTGGGCCGTCTTCTATTGCTTTCCCAGGCATTGGTAGAGAGCTGGATGGGAAATAGAGCAGCCAGGCCTTGAACCAGCACCCATATTGGATGCTGGCACTGCAGGCAACAGCTCTACCCATTATGCCACAGTGCTTGACCCAAGAACTGCTAATTTTAGAGGGGGAAATTGACAGAACTAAAGTTTTCTGCATTTTGCATGGAGTAGCCTAGAAATAGTACGGGTTGGACATCCCTTTTCCAAAATGCTTGGGACCAGAAGTGTTTTGGATTTTTCCAGGCTTTGGAATATTTTATATAAGGAGATAGATTGACGATAGAACCCAAGTCTAAACACACAATCCATGTTTCATGTATACCCTACACATACAGCCTATACAATAGTTTTAGCCCACCTGTGTTTTGACTGCAACTGTAAAATGAGATCAGATGTGCTAGTTTCCCCTTATGGAATCATGTTGGTGCTCAAAAAGTGTCATGTTTTGGAACACTTGAGATTTAGGGTTTTAGAATTAGAGATGGTCATCTTGTATCCAGCAACCACCCAGTCACATGGTGATTGATGAAGTCAGGCTGGTACAAAACTCGTCATTTTGAAGAACTGGTAAGCCTCTTATCTGGGCTTCCACAAATGCACATGACCAATCTTTAGCTCATGGGCCAGTCGGGGCCCTTGCCCCGCCTTCCACCAGGCCCAGCGGTGCAGGCCGCCAGCGCCTCTCGGCCGCAGCACCGGCCTCGCTCTGCTCTTGCCGGTTTGCAGCACAGCCAGAGTGACCGGGCCCCTGGAACAGCCGCTCCTGTCTGCCCCGTCTAGCAGCGGTCACTGGCAAAGTGTGGCTAGGATGACTGGGGACATGAGCTCTTTAGTTTAATTAATTAAAGCAAAACTTGGCTACGTGGAGGGCTTAGTTCTGAAGCACAGCACGGCCGTTCCTTCTTTCCTGCTCAGGACACCCGCAGTAAACGCTCGCACAGCCCGGGTGTGGCTGCCAGCGCTCCTCTCCTCCTTTCTGTCTCTGCCCGTTCTCTCCAGCCACGCAGACTCCTTGCAGGTGCTGTGCATACCGTCTGCTCCCACCCCAGTGCCTTTGCTGGCCCCTCCTGCTCGGGGGCCCCGGCGTCCGCTCCCTCGTCCATGTCCAGTCGTGGCTGTCAGCTTTCTCCCAAACCTTCTCTGCCAGCCTGTGCGAAGTGGCAGCGTCCCCTCCACGCCCCGGATGGGGCTGCCGCTCAGCTGAGTAAACAGGATCGATGAAATCTGATGAGGGAGTGACATTTCACCGGGACCGGAGCCAGGCTGTGGGCAGAGGTCTTGGCTAATCCTCAAAACGTATCTGAAATCAGGTGAAACACTTTTTTATCTTGGTTACGCAATTTGTGCTCCTCTGCTTCTGGGATAGAAGCTCCGTCAGGTCAGAGGTTGTTCACTGCTCGGCCTGTCCTCAGATCAGAAAGGTGTCTGGCACATCCCCCGTGTCTAAGGAAGCTCCAGCAACTGCTGAATATATGGAGACACAGCATTATGACTGCCCTAGCAAAAGGGCCACTAGGCAAACTGTAATTGAATTTTGAAAAAAATGCTGTAAAAGCTATGGGTTGGTAGTTTAATCCATACAGACTATGATAAATCAGAAAGAAGAAAACTCCTTTTCAGTGTAATTGATAATGAGATAGTATAATTATTTGAACAATATAATTAATATGATGGAACTTTAGGTAGGTAACTTGGAATTATTTAAACACAGCATTAACATTATCAAGTTTCTGTGGAAAATGTACTCTTGGAAAAGAAACTGGAAATTACTAAGTTATGCTCTCTGATTGTGATATGATAAACAACAGAAATGTAAAGAAGAGCCCAGCACCTGTAAATATTAAAGTAGTTTCCCACATCATGGAAGGAAAACAGGTAGCTCACGAATACAGATGCAGACTGTTTCAAAAGTATTGAGAAAAATGTCGTATTAGACCCTCTAGGACTTGTCCAACATTGAACTCGACAGTCTAAATTCAGTCTAAAGTTCTCTTATAAATGAAAAAGGATGAAAGTGTGCAGAATTATTTAGCAATCTAAAAATACTGTAACAAAGATGTAATAAATTAGTAAAATAACAACTGAAACAAATGATCTAGAAAACTAAAAACACAATTATTAAACTCAAGATAATTTGGCTAGACATTAGGAAAACCTGATAAATGAAGACAGATTCCACAGTGGTATGATGCAGAATAAACTGAGAACCTTTGTTGCCTTCTGGAATGCCCACTCAGGCTTTGTGTGGCACAGGAGTCTCAGGTCTGGCACAGTTGGAAGGCGTCGGGAGTAAACTTTCTGAGTGCACAGTCTTGGGTGTGCTTGGGGGTGACACTCCTGTAGGGAGCCCCGTCCTGGGTGAGTTAACAGTTCCACTGCCTCAAGTCCAGCGAAAAGGCAGTAGAATACTAGCAAATCCCTCAGTTACAGCAGCAGGTTGAAGTAGAAATTCAAAAGCTTATCTCAAAGGATGCCACAGAAAACTTTGATACAAACCCATTTTAAATGACCTTAAAAATAGAACAAAAGGA
Organism: Oryctolagus cuniculus; assembly: GCF_964237555.1. NCBI lineage: Eukaryota > Metazoa > Chordata > Mammalia > Lagomorpha > Leporidae > Oryctolagus > Oryctolagus cuniculus. The sequence goes on along the minus strand of NC_091441.1, from coordinate 3,804,959 downwards.
ATTATGTTTATGTTCCTTATCCCGCAAAAGATTTGAAGTCGCTTACACAAAGAACATACATGCATACGAAGCACCTGCGGTAGGATCCTGTAGTGCACAGCGCTGGTAAAGTCGAGGAACCCAGGCGGAGCTGAGGCAGGGACCTCCTTTCCTGAGCTAGAGTGAGTCGGCTGCAGGAGCAGACGCGGTGCTGGCAACCAGAGCAAGACGCCACGTGGCCGCTGCTACTGTCCACATTGTTCTGGTTACTGAAAAATAAGATGAAGACTAAATACGTGGGTACACCTCCTGGAAAGAGTATAGGATTTTTGCACATAAATTGTTCCATGTCTAGAAAATTCTGTGAGAATTTCAGTTGTAAAATATGGTGTTAAACCTCAATAAATTGGCTGAAACCCAGATTTACATAAAAAAATGAAGAACCTTCCTACATTCTAGCTGAAACACTATGAAACTACTCGAGGCAAAACCCTGTTCACAGTCCCAACAAAGCTAAGTAATAGAGAACATTGTCCGACAGGTTTTCATTGGTAAGTATAGATGATGAAGTGAAATTTCCCAAAGTTCAGAATGTGAACACAGCTTGTCTTCCTAGTCTAATTTATGGATGTAATCCTGATAAAACCTGAACGGAGGCGCTAAAGTTATAGAAATAGAAATTTACAAAACCGAAACAGTAGGCTGTGACTGCAGGCCCCTCTTTGTGGCTGTCCTGAGCCCTGTGTGCGGGACCCCAAGCCTGGGGGCTTTGTTTCCTTCTCTCAGTCCCCACACCATCAGGGGAGGGCACCATTCCCCCCCTTCCGAGATGGGGGGACTGAGCCTTGTCTAAGACCTGTTGAGTGACAGAATCAAGATTCACAACTAAGCACATCTGATTCAAATGTCTAAAAAAGTATTAAAAAATTAAATAGATTGATCAAAAGCAGAGTCTGTTACATGTAACCAATTCATATGATATGCTAATACTTCTATATACATATATGCATACGTATATACATTCTTAAAGAGCATTTGCAAATCAGTGTAGAAGGAAAATAGTATTTTATATTAATAAGTTGTGTGAGACTTAGCAGGATTGCAATTTGACGGAGATACCAATATAGATTTTTATTAGACACAGTTCACAAAGACAAAGGTTGATGTCCCAAAGGGAAATATAAAATAAAGTCATGTAATTCTATATGGAAATTTAAATGAAACCAAAATCCTGATGAGATAACTTTCTCAGAATTTGAGCAAATAAGAGAAACAGCAAGTAACGGATTAATAAATTAGCTAAGTTCTGTATGTCAAAAGTTCCCCCAAAAATGTGCAACTAGAACACTGAAAAGAATCTGTCAGATGACACATTAAAATTGTAGCCTTGTATGTTAGGAGCTCATTGAAATCAATAGGAAGAACACTATAAAATAGGTAAGTAGGTTAGGAAGGTGACAGATAAGCCGGAAATAGTACCGGTAAACAGACATGTGGAAAAGTGATCACAGGCATTAGTAACTAAACAAATGCAAACTTATTTTTAAAAAATCTTTTTAAAAAAGATTTATTAATTATTTAAGAGACAGAGTCATAGATAGAGGGAGATACAAGGAGGTCTTCCATCCGCTGGTTCACTCCCCAGATGGCCACAACGGCCAAAGCTGGGCCTATCCGAAGCCAGGAGATTCTTTGGGGTCTCCCACGTGGGTGCAGGGGCCCAAGCACTGGGGCCGTCTTCCACTGCTTTCCCAGGCCATTAGCAGGGAGCTGGATCGGAAGTGCAGCAGTGGGGACATGAACCGGTGCATATATGGGATGCTGGCACTGCAGGTGGAGGCTTAGCCTAGTGTGCCCCAGGGCAAATTTATCCCCGGACCCCAAACTTATTTTTGAAAGAAAATGATCATATACCTTTTCTCTGTCAAATTAACAAAAGGACAGTGTGCCCCAGCTGTACATAATGCTTTTCATTGGTTTTGACTTTTTGAAAAATCACTAGCTCTGAATCAGGTGCCTTAAAAGTTGTCGTGTTCTTGAGGAGAGAGAGGAAGGTGTCTGAAGAGAGGGAGCAGAAGGGCAGCAAGAGGGAAGGAGAGAGCTGGAGAGAGATTTCTGCGGTTCTGTATTTTGAAAGCAGCCTGCATGGCAAGGGTTGGACGTACCACTGAGTCTCATTCATCTGTGAGTCAATTTGATTGCGCAGTGCAGAGCATACCTCAGGATGGACAGGGTTGAGATTCTGGATGTATCATTTCCCAGTGTCATGGCCTAGGGCCACAGTGTAACCTCTCTGAACTTTAATTCACTCATGAAAACCAGCCTTCGTAGAGGACTGTTCCACCTAAGTGTATGAGCAAAATGCATGTGCACATTACCACTTAGCATATGTCATACAATAAGACTTGGATTTACTATAGCATGCTACCATTAATTATAATCAGCATTAATTATTATAAATGGATTTTAATTGTGTATTCATGATTATAATTAATAACATATATAATACAATAATCCATCATTTAAAGTATAATTAATTAATAATTAATGGTAGAAAACTTTAATTGCCCCCTGTCTAAGTAAGTTAGGGGACAATCAGCCCTTAAATCCCCTGCATTCGTGGAGTCCACCTAATCAGGGTGGCCCTCTGATTTAACTGCTGGCAACTGGCCACGTCTTCCTACCTCTCCTCCTCACTCTGCCTCTTCTCCCAGAGCAAGCGGAAGTCAACGTTACTTCTGTGTGGAGGTGCTCAGGCTAGGAATCCTGCTTGCGAAGTGTTGTCAGCGACTCCAGCTGCTGGGGCGCCTATCTGAATGCAGTGGAGCCAACTGAAAATTGCAGATCCTTGATTCGGTCTCCTCATTCAGCTCCTTGCTTCGTTCAGTTCGTTTTATGCTTATTCCATCGTCTGCTGCACGTGGCATACTTCAAAGTTATCGCTGAAATGTGCTAGTTTTGTCTGATTGGCTTTGGTCAGTGTGCAGTGTAGATGGAGCACCTTCTCAATAAACACTCTGCTTCCTTATGAAGCCAAGGTGGACTCAGAGGTGTGGGACTGGGAAAGTGAAAAGGAAAGGTGGAGACACACCTAGAGAAATCCCCGGCTTCCCTCCAGATTCCTCCTGTTGCCAGGGGAGCCAAGGACTGAAACAGATGCAGTGCAGTTGTCAGAAGATGTGAATTCATGGTCAAGTTAGAAACCAAGATTTTGATGTGTACCTTGGTGAGAATGTCACCTTCAAGTAGTTAAGTCATTGGAGGGTTTTATGTTTATAGTCTCTGAAAGAAGACCTCAAGTTGGCATGCTGGCTTCGGGTATCTATTTGGAATTATATTCGTTTATTACTAAGGCAGAATACTTAGTGGTAGTGTAGAGGAAGAATTCTGTTGGTGCTAACTTACTCGCAGATAAGTTTCTTTATCATCTGTGTCTTTTGTTTGGTTCATCCTGTAATCACACTGCATAGGAAACTTACCCGAAGATGCAAGAGGAAATGTGTTGAGCTTTTCTATGGTGAATCAAGATAGTGAAATAGTGTAGTGTGGAATCCAAGGCTGTGTCTCAGCTGAGCCCATGCCTTCTGTGACCTGTCACCCATGGAATTTTCCAGTGTGCCTTTTCCTATTTTATCCTTTATGAAACACCCCAACAAGTAATTCTAAAAATTTGGTTTAAAATGTGATAAATGTAAAGCTCTGTGTAATGGTATTTTTTAAAGGAATTATCTTGAATAATTTCATCTCATAGGCTTACACTATGGCAGATGTTTGCAAATCTTGGTTTAAAACTGATTGAAGTATTTTAAGAAAACTGAAATAATGTCAGTGGTAAAATTTATTTTACCAAGTGCAGATGTAAGACATCAAGTTCTCAGACTGATGGCAGAATTAACAAAAAACACCATCTGGTTCAATAATTATCTGAAAATACCCATATTCTTGGATTTGTTTAATACCACTTAGTTCCCAGCTTTATTTTATCTGAGTTTACACACCAACCAGACTAGGTTGTACAAATCGGAGACTATTTCCATCTGATCATTTTAAAAAATGTGTGTTTGCATGAATAATGAATCTTTGAATTGTTACTAAACAAGCAAATTATTTGCGTATGTGTCACATCGGTTATCAAGTTTGCACATGTGACAGCTTCAACAGCCGTCACGTAAAATGCATAGAGCTTGGAACCATATGTTTTTGCTTGACAAAAAGCTAAAACTCAAGATCAATTTTCAATATGGAATGCACAAATTAACACTTTAAAATGCACCACAATATGTACAGCTTGGCAAAATTTGCAGAAATAGCACGTTTCTAGATATTAACTGATATCTTTGGATTCGACCTTAAGGTATTCAATCATTTTGATTAAAAGACTGATTTCTCATAAAACCACAGTCTGTTGGAGGCGCAAAGCCAATGACATTTGAGCATTCATATATTTTCATAAACTTTGAACAATGTCAGTGAGACACCTCTTCAATCTTGGCCACACAACAGCAGGGTATTCAATCTTTCTTTAGCTTAAGACAGAAAATTTGAATATCAGCACAGGGTTATAAATGTGGCAGCTCACATGGTGTGCTCCATGTTGATTTGTAAGGAGCAAGTCTGTGCAACATGTAGAACATTCTGCTTTGCTGCTGCAAGTCGCCTTCCCTTCCCACCCTGTGCCCAGCAGGCCTCCCAGAGAGGCGTTGCATAAAAGCCTTTTGTAAAAGCAATTTCCTTTGGGGTGGCGAAGGGGTGCTTGCAGGGAAGGCTCCCTGTGACCATCACAAGTGCTGGGGTGATGTAGACGCCTTGACGTTTCCTCAGCAACTTTCATCCTGCGTGTAGTCCCTTTGGCCCCTAAAGGAGATCTTAGTGGAAATTGGTTGGTCTTCAAATCCTTTTTTCAGTAGTGTTACACAGTGCAGCGATTATGTTGTGTGGATGGAGCGATGCGTAAGGTGTTCAGTTTGTTGTAAATAGCAGTGGTAAGTCTATTAACATCCGCTGCAAGTAACATGTTTCTCTCTCAGAGTGTTGTCTTGCAGGCAGCTTGGGCAACAACCAGATGGGCTGTGAGGGAAGATGAGCAATTCTGTCTTGCCCAAACAGAAAATGTGACATTCTGTTAAGTAAAGAGGCAGCAAAGACACATTTTAATATATTGTAATACACGACAGATGTCTAAAAATGTTTACCAAAAATCCCTTTAATCTTGCTATCTCCATGCTGTGCATATCCTTAATATTGGAATGAAAAGTGTCATTAGTATTCTTGGACAAAAGACAGTAAAATATAGGAGAGTTAGTTTCACTTGACACAACCACACAGAATTACTACTCTATAACAAAACCTCCTGAGTCAGTGACAACAGTCCAACATTTTTTGTTTTATATATATATATAAAACATCCCACCCCTTGAAGAAGACAAAATGAAGGTTATGCATTGGTTAAGTAGAAGTTGTTAGTAGTATCAGATAAGGAAAGATTAATTATGTTCTTAATGCCAATGAAATATGCTATGTGGAACACAAGAGTAGGCTGTTTAGTTGAATAAATCTGTAACTCTTTCAAACCACTGTGGTTGATCCAGTAACCTATTGATTGGCCTAAGGTATTTTCAATGAACAGCCATTCTTCCAAACCATTTTGAGATGCATTTCAGAAGATAGCAATGCTGATTCAGCTACTGTAGTCTCCAAATCATGCCGAGTGTATTAACGCTATGGGCCTGTCCACGCGCACACCTTCAGTAAGTAGCTTAGCATAGACTGTAGCGATGATGAAAGGATTTCCTTGCCTATGCAGATGGTTCCTTCTGTAGGGCTTGGCACCAGCATCCTGATTAAGTTGGACTACCCTGGTTTATCCATTCCTCAGTGGCCTTTATGGAGCTAGTACTGGGGGTCGGTCCCTGTGCGAAGTGCAGCACTCTTCGGTAAATGCCGTGCCCAAGGGGCTTGCAGCCTAGGTATGCGAGATGCAGTAACTGCGAGCTGTGATGGAGGTGTGGGTGGAAGGCAGCAGCGTGGCAGACACGCGGACAGCAGTTGGGAGGGTTGCTATCCTCATGCAAGACCTCTCTCAGGAAGACAGGAGCAGGCACCCCAGGCCGAGGTGACTGAGCACGAAGACCGTCAGCAGGGGAGAGCAGTCGAGGCAAGGGAAACTCAGGGCAGCGTGGGGTCAGGAAGGAAGACGCAGCTCACTGTGCGGGCCAGATGGGCCATGGGGAGGGTTTGGATTTCCTGGAGGGGGAATTCCAAGAGCAAATTGTGATTTTTAAGATTTTGTTTTCTCTGTTATATAGGAGGACCCCAGGTAGCAGTAGGAGGCTAGTTAAGGGACGTTGTAGTGACCAAGATGACAAAGACGTAGGTTGTCTACACCAAGCTTACAGCCACAGAGAAGGAACAGAACGGGAGGATGCAAGGCTTGCCAGTGCATTGGGTGTAAAAGGCAAGTGGGTTAACAGTGACTGCTGGGTTTCCGTCTTGGGTGTTGGATGAGTGTTGATGTCATTTGGTCTTCTCTGCTGTGAGACAGACTGCACATGTAGGAGCTGGTTACCTTGGGTGGTGGGGGGGGTGGGGGGGACAGTGAGGAGACAAGATAGGGGCCAGGTGGAACCCTGAAGAACATCCAAGGTTAGGAGCCAGCCAGAGGACAGTTGGCACAGAAGTCCAGAAGGAGAGGTTGGTGATGTAGAGACAAAGGGAGAGAGCCAAGTCAAGGAAGCCACTGACCTTGGGAAGGGGCAGGGGAGGGGGCCCAGTGCCCATCCTGTAGGACCCAGAACTAGGCATCACGCTGCTGGGGACCGGGCGAGGCAGTGTGAAGGTGAGGTCGTGTTAGCCCTGAAGTTTGTCCTGGCCCTACCAGGCCACTGATGTCCTACAGGAGTCAGACTGTGAGCATTTATTTGTTGAATAGCTGTGTTGCGTTTACAAAACACTACCATTCAGTAAAGGACCTGTACCTAGGCCCTCCTCGGGGGATTCCCTGCAGGGCCCTGTGTGCTTCTCCTCGGCAGCCATAACGGAGACCCCTGGGCTGGCGGGTAAGCAGCAGGCATTCACTTCTCACAGTCCCAGAGCCTGAGGTGGGCGATCAGCAGGGGGGCTCCTGCCGAGGCCTCTCTCCTTGGCTGGCAGCAGTCATCTCCCACTGTGTCCTCACACAGTGGTCCTCCGAGTGTGCTGTGTCCTTGTCTTTTCATTTAAGGACACCAGTCCAATTGTCTGAGGGCCCCAATGACTTCATTTTACCTTCATCACCCTTCAAGGGCCCTGCCTCCAAATTGAAGCACTGAGGGTGAGGATTTCAGCAGATGGATTGGGGAGAGGAACCATTCAGCCTCTAACATGTTCAGAATATGCCTTTTTTTAAAGATTATTTATTTATCTGAAAGGCAAAGTTACAGAGAGGCAGAGGCAGAAAGAGAAAGAGAGAGAGAGAGAGAGAGAGAGAGAGGTCTTCCATCCGCTGGTTCACTCCCCAGATGGCCACAACAGCAGGAGCTGTGCCGATCAGGAGCCAGGCACTTCCTCCGGGTCTCCCACGTGCGTGCAGGGGCCCAAGGACTTGGGCTGTCTTCCACTGTTCTCCCAGGTCATAGCAAAGAGCTGGGTCAGATGTGGAACAGCTGGGACTTGAACCGGAGCCTATATGGGATGCCAGCAGTGCAGGTGGTGGCTTTACCTGCTATGCCACAGTGCTGGTCCCCAAAATATGCATTTTAGACAAATATCACTCATGTGTTTCTGCAGCCAATGGGCCTCAAACCAGCAGTGAGAAACATTGGACCTCAGCGTGCAGAGGTGTGCCAAGTGCTGAGAGAGTAGGCCAGATGTGGTCCTTGCTGGGCGGGAATGAGGTGAGGACCCAAGAGAACACAGCCTCAGGTATCTTTGAGAAAGAATCCCCGAGTGTCACTGTGTGTGCAGATTGTCACCTGCCATCTTTACGCTTGTGTCTGGCTCTCCAAGTTGGAGAGTGGAGGGTACTGCCTCTGTGAACACGAGTATGTGCGGTAAGCGACCGTGTTGGACTTTATTGACAAATCAGGCAGTTTGTTTTGTTAGAATAACTGAGAATCTGTGTGAGGATCCTCTGCCCACAAAAAGTAATCAGTGTGTTCGTGTTGCTGGGTGTTCAAGTCTACTTGTTAAGGTTACTGATAGCATTAGCACAGCCGGCTTCTCAGAGACCAGAGTGAAGACTGGCCCCTTTCACCCAAGTGATGTCATGGAGGCTTCTGTTTCGTCAGACTCACAGAGTCCGGGGCTGGCTTCTGCTTCCTCGTGTGCGCACCTGTACACACCCACATATGTGAAAGCGAGCGAGGAAATTCACAGGTGCTTCCATTCAGTGCAGCCCGTCAGAAGTGAAGGTTCTGGAACTGCGCATGAGGTCACACACGGCAGTGCTTCACCCGTCCTGGTTGGCGTCTTTATAAATTCACGCACAGGCCGTGGCATATCCTGTTTGGTTTCAGGGGCAAAAGTTGTCAATACTCGTAACATTGTCTAAAGGCCCATTCTTCTTTCCCCGCCAGGAAGCGCGGGTAGCTGGGGGCTGCTTGTTAGGAAGGTGTTGCTTCTCATGCTGTGGGATTCATGCTGCCCTGTCCAGGGGTGAAGGAACATGCTAGCCACCTTCATTCAGGGCAGAGGATGTGTGTGTGCGTGTGTGTGTGTGCGTGCATGTGTGTGTGCGTGTGCGTGTGTGTGTGTGTGTGCGTGTAGGAGGATGTGGGTGTCTTCTTGTGGGGAGAGGAGCTTCATTTCTCAGCATCCTTGAAGCTGCTTATCTCTTTGGTTTGTTGCATTTTTGTGCAAACCGTTGGCACCATACGTGAGCACGGTGAACATATGCTTCAGAATGTCATACGGCAACGATGGTAGTAACAAGAATTGGCTTCACACTCAATAACATAATAAAATGCAAATGCTAAGGATAGTTTCTTGCAGCAAAAGCTGCTGCTTTAGAGAAGCAAGGAGAACTTAGATGTGGTGGCTGAATCTTGAGGCTAGCATTAAAAAAAGAAACAGAATTCATGGTGTGAATGTACACAAATGTCAACAATGAATTGAAAAACATTTCTAAAAATTGATGTCAGATTAAGATTATATAAAACAAGTATTTCTAGGAGAGAAGTTAATTTTGAAAGCTACGTGATCTTTTGGGTAGGGTCATCATAGACTATTAAAAGAAACACACGATTATGCCACCTTCATTTGTCTGCCTGAATTTTCAAGATAGGAATGTAAAAGTTTCACCCATGAACTTCACTGGATTAAAGAGCTGTCAGCAACAATGATCAGAACGATACATTAGGATTGACTTTTTTTAAGATTTAATTATTTATTTGAAAGGCAGAGTTAGAGAGAGAGAGAGAGAGAGAGCGAGCAAGAACTTCCATCCACTGGGTCACTCCCCAAATGAATGCAAAGGCTGGATCATGGTGCCCATCCGAAGCCAGGAGCCAGGAGCTTCTTCTGGGCCATCCATGTGGGTAGCAAGACCCAAGCACTTGGGCCATCCTCCCCTGCTTTCTCAGGCCATTAGCAGGGATCTGGATCAGAAGTGGAGCAGCCGGGACCTGAGCCAGCACCCCTGTGGGATGCCAGCACCACAGGCAGCAGCTTTACCTGCTACCTCACAGCATGGGCCCCAGGATTCATGTCTATCAGTTGGAAAGTATCAGTCATTATTACTATACTGTATTAGCTAAAGAATCGAGATTATATCTCTACAGATCACATCATGGATTAAATGAAGGCTTTCAAAGATTCTGCCTGAAATATAATCAGGGATAATCTGCGTAATTTGGGTTCTTTCAAAATGTGAATTATTGGAAGTAGGAATCATTAGTTAGTCTGACACCTGTTATATACGAGGGACTTCAAAAAGTTCCAGGAAAGTGTGTGTCATCCTCTAATTCAGTTTTTCCACAACCTTCTGAGGCTGCCTTGTGTGCCGCATGGTGCCAGCTTCCGACATGTGGTGAGACGCTGAGCAGGAAGTGTGTTGGGAAGGTCAGCAAGTCTCATGTAGGCTCCTGCTGCAGGCAGGGGACACCCTTGAGGCTGTGTGCGCTCCAGGAGCTCCCGGCAAGGGTGGTCGCGGACGGGGGCAGGGTCTGTGCTGAGTGTGACCTTGCCAAGTACTTTTCCTTTGAGTGGAACTGGCCAGTGCCTTGAGCAAACGGGAGTGGGATGGGGGAGAGCTGCCCGGGGAGTCCCAACCTGCTGCCTGGAGCAGCACCGCTCTGCCCGGTCCTCCTCTCCATCCTGCGGCCCTCGGCCTGTCCTTGAGCACAACAGCCAGGCGGGATTCTCCGCTCCTCCTCCCTCTGGACCGCAGGGACTTGTCTTCTGTTGAACATTTGCCATTGTTAATAAATCCCCATTAAATCCAGGTGAGCCCCCCTCCAGGATCGTGGGTATGCTGACTGAAGGGTGTCACTTCCTCCAACAGCTGCACACGGCACAGAGCGAGCTGCTCAGCTCCTGGTGAGGGCCCTGCTGACCGATTCAGCAAGGCGTCCCACTTCCCGTTCTGCTGAGCCACGTCATGCTTGAAATCGCTTTAGGTGGCGTAAAGACAGTCCCAAAGTGATAATGCGGTGAGGTGATCAAAGCACCAGATCTCAGTGCTGTTCTCCCTCCTTTTGTTGAACTGGTTTTTGAAGAACTAATCCTGCAGTGGCTCTGCGAATCTTTTCCTTCCTTACCTTTCACATGAAAGAGAAAATGGATCAATTAAAAAAGAGACATTGATAGTCGTTAGAGTATGGAGAAAATTGATCAGAATATTAATTAGACTTTTGTTTTGCTGCTTTGCCTTAGACAGATGGAGTTCTGATCTTTAACAGCACCATGACTCATGAAACTGCTTGTGTACTAAAATGCCATTATTAACACAACAGTAGTTTTCAGCAGTTGGTAATTATTGGCATAATTAAACATTTATCAAGAAACGAGTATTTATCATTCATTAAGCTTTCATTAAAAATCCATCTTAGCCCAGGCTAGATTCGCCCATGATTTTCAAGTGATAACTTCTTAACTTCTGGCATGAGCATAGTACGTTTTCCTAATAACTGAAGCCCTACACAAGGTGGTGTTCCCAGAACTGTGGCAATTACTGGGTTTCAGACTCATTTTGTGTGAGTGTTTTTAAGGCTTGGGCCTAGAGTGAGAAGGGCTTGGCAGTAACCTTTGGGGGTTAGAGTGTTTGGCACTTCTTACAGCCCCTGTCTAGGAAAACATGTCACCCTTGGCAGAGAAAACTCACTGCTAAGCACACTCTGTAATGACATCTGTACAATTTAAATTCCCCCAAACACGGAGTGTTTACGTGTATCAGGGCATGCAGCTTTCCGTTGAAGAAGAAGCCCGAACAGAAGTCACGGCCAAGGGCTGGTGTCGTGGTGTAGTGAGTGAAGCCACCGCCCAGGATGCCGGCATCCCATTTGGGCACCAGTTTGAATCCCAGCTGCTCCACTTCCAATCCAGCTCCCTGCTAATGGCCTGGGAAAAGCAGCAGAAGACATCCCAAGTGCTTGGGAGACCTGGATGGAGCTTCTGCCTCCTGACTTCAGCCTGGCCCAGCCCCAGCTGTAGCAGCCATTGGGGGAGTGAACCAGCAGATGGAAGATCTCTCTGCCTCTCCCTTTCTCTGTAAACGCTTCCTTTTGAATAAATCTTTAAAAGAGAAGAAGCAGTAATGACCAGTGGAGTCGTACATGAAATGAATGCCTGGATTGAGTTCCTTCCACACCAGGGGGTCATCCTCCGGTCATGCACAACCTTCTGAAAGGTTGTCAGCCAGGGTCTCCCCAGTTGATGGGAATGCGTCACCAAGGGGGCGGTGGCTGCCGCTGGGGTTGTGTTCCGGTGTGAGGACCTATTTTGCTAGCATGCTCATCTCCCAGCATTAAGGGGTTAAATTTAGGGTTGGAATCCGACCCTGCTCTCCAGGCCTTCCTCCTCCTGGAGCTCCTGTGCTGGTCTTTCCTGTTGACTGCATTGCTGCCAGCCTGGAGTGGCAGTCAGTGGATTCCCCGCAGAACTACGTGATGTGGGGCTGCTCTTGCTTTTGTTTCACTCAGAAGCTGAGCTCTCTGACATTTTATTTCTGTGACCTCCCAACCCCCCACCTCTGCTGGTGGCGCTCAGAAGGGGTGCTGTGTCCCAGCCCGCTGCGTAGACCCACTTGCACAGGCACGGGCTGGGCCCCGAATGCTAGTTTGGAAGCTTCCTCTGTGGTTAGCGTGCTGACTGTCCTTGCCAAGACGGATATCTGGACAGAGTATTAGGTAACTAAAACTGCTCAGAAAGCCTCCAAACACATGCTAGCACTTCCAATCTTATTCTATATTCAGCAACTTTGTTTTTGTTTTCTCCTGGGCAAAAAATTTACTGTATCAGTGCTTTTATGTCACAAGAATGAATTGAATTTGTACCCTTTAGTGCAAACAACAATAGACAGAGTGGTAACCTAGTGGAAAACAAATAGACACCCCGTCCCTTTTGGGGATTCAGGGAGGTTCAGAACGATGGAGCTGACGGTAGAGAGGTGGCAGATAAAAAGAGGCCAAAGCCGGGAAGAATCCCGCGGTCATTTGTTACCATGCCATCTTCATGGTGTTTGCTGAACCAGGGTGCAGAGTAATGATTCAGACAAATGACGTTAATCATAATAGCTGGCCCTTTGGCAAAAATGGAATACCTAGCGTCCCAGCCGGAGACCTAATCAGATGCTCCAAAACTTGCTTCCACAGGAGAGAATTTTCTCCCTTTAGTTTTTCTGTCAATGGCGTCCCGTGGGATATATCATCTCTAAGAGAAACAGACTGATAAGAAATTGTGCCCTGTTTCCTGCTTCTCTCCCTGACCCCCTGAAAAATAACCACATTAAACTTTAGGATTAATATTTATAGAGAAACAGTATTACTTTTGTATTTCCTTCATAGTCTCCTAATATGATACAATGGCAAGAGCTATGGTGACTCGTCAAGTCGTATTTTCCATAATCCTGATCATCACATTTCTCTTCACTTGCTTGGAAATGATTTGAGGTGGCCTTGTGCACCATGAAACCAAGTGGTGTCACACACACATGCATTGGTGTTCTGTGATTCTGTGTGAAACGTGCAGATTATTGAACACAGACTGAACTTGAAGTGTATTCTAAGTGCCTCTGGTGAGTATGTATTCAAGGAGCGTGTTTAATGTCCTTCTTGGTCTCTGATAGATGTTAAAAGCTACTGAGAATAATGTCATTTGTTTTGTGTTGGATTTTTATGGGATTCTTAAATTAGCCTCATTGGTGGAATGTGTTGGTTGTTTTTTATGGTTACAAGCTCATTATCAAAACCAAAATGTTCGTTTAGTTCTAAATACTTCTGTACTTATTAATTACATACATTTTGTCATCACTTTGGTGCTTGGATACTTGGAGCATAATGCTGTTGTGTAGAAGGGAAAACAATTTAGAGATAAAGTTATACATCATCTCCGGGGGAAATTAAGTTGACATGTAGGAGCTTAATGTACACACTTTAGATTCTCTGCTTGATTTGCTGTTTTCTTCTTCATAACTCTAGGTAAACAGTTTGTGCTGCCATTTAATGCACAGGTTAAGTGTAGTTGCAGGCTATTAGACATCATTAAACTAAGTAATATTCAGTCATGGGAGAAGGATGGAAGCTTTTCACTTGTAGCTGCTTGGACATTTCATTTGTCACCTAGCACAGCACCACAAAAATTAGTCGTGGCAGCCTTTATGGGATGTATGGTCTGGTGATGTGAAATCATAGTGAATCACACCATCCTGGCTGATTCACGTTCATATGTTTTGCATCCCCCCCCACTTTCCAATGACAAATTTGGCACACATACACAAAGCAGTGTTATTCATTCAGAACTCTGTCTCTAAAAAAATAGTTGTCCCTGACACCCCCTGTTTTTGTAACCCCTTTCAAAAGAACACTAGACTAATCTTTGAGCACAGAGCAGCTCTCAATAATTATGAAAAGACAGAGTGTATTATATTCAGAAAGTGGCATCTTGGCTTCTCCTAGCAAGAAACAAAGTGCGAAATGGTTTAGCAGTGTTGATGAAAGCACAGTATGGCATACGCAATAGGTAGATACCAGCAGATGGACCCCAGGCCCTGGCCCTCTAGATCTGTTCAGTAATCAGCTTATTATTAATATATCCTACAAGCAGAATACTACAGTGTATTTTTCTCTGGCAGACATCGGCATGAAATACTTTTTTAAAGGTAAGAAACCACCATGTGTGAGAAGGAGCGTGACTGAGACGTCCTGCTTAGAGGCACCGTACGTTATAGCTGGACGGCTTGTCCCGGTGGAATCGTGAATGAATCTGATTACCAGTGGGCATCACATCCCCCTGCTCCGGAATACATTGGAATGCCAGCTCCTGACTTCTGAGGATTCTCTCAGCTGCGATGGCTTGTGATAGGGAGAGGTATCGCAGTCGCGTAGGGTCTGTAGGTATTAGTGTCAAGAAGAATAATGTCTTGTTTGCCCTTTCTCCTTGCTTATTGTGTGGGTTACACAAGGATTGGGATGAGTTAATAGAAAACAAAGAAACTAGAGTTGGTAGGAACTGGTGAGAGGTGGGGAAGCAACAGCTTTGCAGACGTACGTGACTCACTGTGACCAAAAAGAACATGCAGCCTTTAGCTCCCAGAGCAAAAGCTCTCATTAAAGCACCTGATGTGGTCGTTCCAGGCACCTCACACTCCCTGGAGGCTCCTTGGAGAATGCCAGCGCACAGGCGGTGTGCAGCGTGGCAGACAGCCACACCCACCCTTCACTTTGGCAAGGGCTTTGGAACCACTGCAGATGGAGTGCAGTGGTGAAGAGAAAAAAAAAAGTTTGATTCCATTTGCACTGTGATGTACGTAGAAAATCAGTGTTGATGGGAAGGCACAGTGGTTTTAGGGGTGGTGGGCAGTGTCACCTCGCAGGCCCTGACTGAGTGTGGAGCCCTCGCTCCTGGAGAGGATTTGTGCTGTCCCTTACACCGCATACCTGAATCCACCTTGTTCACACCCAAGAGGAGGGAGATGATTTATTATCTGTCCCTTGAATTTCTCCGAGCGTTCTGTCTAAACTTTCCAGGAGGATTACATTTGCGATTACATCTTAACAAATGTTGTTTTAACTAGACTGCAATATATGTTATTGACAACAAGCGACTTTTCTTCTCAAAATAACATTGGTGCTTAGGCATGCAATTTACAAAAAAATGACAAGAAAGGGTGGTACTTTTTCCAAGGTGAATGTGAGTTGACTGATTAGCTGGTATTTTAACTTGGATTCTTGCAAATTACAGACATAAGAAACCCTGCAATTTATATGTACTTTAGAAGTGAAAGCTTTAATCCCGTGATTCATGCAAGTAAAGTGGTAATAATTTAAGTACCATATTTTATTTATCCCTCAGAGTTGTCAGCTGATACCAGAAGAATTTCCACGATTTGGGGGTTGCTGCCTTTGGCCACCTAATTGCTTCTTAGGAAGTAAGAGGGAGATTGCTTATATAACTGCACGGATTGTCTTTGGCAACGTCGAGCCAAGGCATCAATCAGTCCATCTGGGTAAAATCACAAGCTGACTCCGATATTGCTAAATATTTATACTGTCAAATACACACAGACATCCAGATGAAAAGAGGCGTTCATTAGGAATTCTCCAGCTTGTCAGTTTAAAGATGTAGATTAGAGCAAAACCTCCCACTATGGTACTGAGTGCTCAAGAAAAGTCTATATTTAGCCATTCTGAGCAATAAATATCATCATATTGCCTCATTTAGGTAAATAGAGAATAAATATTGTCAGGATGATCTAGGGATAACGTAAACAGACCGCTGCTCAGAGTGTGTTCCGCGGAAATACCAGGACAGT
Organism: Oryctolagus cuniculus; assembly: GCF_964237555.1. Taxonomy (NCBI): domain Eukaryota; kingdom Metazoa; phylum Chordata; class Mammalia; order Lagomorpha; family Leporidae; genus Oryctolagus; species Oryctolagus cuniculus. The sequence goes on along the minus strand of NC_091441.1, from coordinate 3,789,037 downwards.
GATGTGCCGATGATGCTTTCTGGTTTAACCCTTTTTCTTAATCACACGCCCTCCCCTTTCTGGTAGCAAAGACTGTCGCTGACAGATGGGGGTGGGGGGATGAAAGGAAAAAAATTGTAACCGCAAAGGTGATTTCAAGTTATGTGAATTGGAACGCTAATTAGTGCTTGTGCTGCCGTATCCTCTTCATAGTTGCAAAAGCTGCCGCTGCCGACAATAAAGACGTGTGCGGCCACGGGAAGTTCATCTGTGAGTTGAGCAAGCTCATGCAGCCCGTCCGTCCCCGGGGAGCCTTGCAGCTCCAAGGTTAAGACGGCACTTGACAGCACGCCGAGGCAGTGTGCATCCCAGAATTCCTTCTGAAGCACACTTTTCCCTGGGAAGATCTCTCCTGGAGAGTTTTCCATGGAAGCCTGAGATCTGGACCTCAGCACAGCCTCGTTTGTGCGCTGGAGCTCCCACAAGCCGCGTGACGCTGGCGCCGACCTGCACCCTAAGCAGGCGGAGGACGTGTCCCTTCCTGGCGCGCTCATGCTGACTGTGCGTCCCTGGCAGTTGGTGATCTCAGGAGCTGGACTCAATGGAATTCTCACTGATGTCGGAGTCTTAGTTAATTACACTAGATGATTTTTGTGAGATTAATAATTAGCATCTCTCTTTATAACTAAATATCCATAATTAATCAGCAAATCATAACGTGGAGCCTAATTAACTCAAACTCAAATTTTAACAGAAAATCCATATTACTCTCCAACATCATTAATTACCAGAGCAATCAAAGTTATCCCTCATGGGATAAAACATAAAGCTTTGTGGGTTTATCAGCTAAGCTGTTAGCATGGAAGAATTTCCAGAGTAACTTGAAATGGTGTTGCTGATTACAGAATCAGAGCGTTCGGTGTCTGTCAGCCACAGCAGCGTACACTGTCACAAGCTGCCTGGCCGCTGGGCGGGTAACCCGCAGAGCTAAAACTCCCCCGGGTGTCTGGCTCGTTCACAAGGGGTGCTCAACTAGTGATTTCCTGCGTGCAGGGAATTCAGTCCCCGTCTTCAAAACCACGCTGCCCTCCTTTGTTTCTTGGCCTCACGGAAGCCAGGTGACAGCCAAGGTCTATGGCCAGCACTGTTCATAAAGGGGAACTTTTGTCAATAATGAAAAACGTAAAAGCAGTATCTCTCAATTATCAAATGTTAAAGATGACCAAAACACGATTCTCTGTGCATGGAGGAAGTACTATGCAAGACCAAGCAATCGCCGTGGACATTGCCGGACTCAGATTGGGTGTGTTTCTAAGAAACGCAGTGACACCACTGTTAACCATGGAAACAAGCCTCACAGGGTTTCGCTTGGAAATTTAGAAGTTGCAAGTGCATTTAAAATCCTTGTTTCAATTACCATATCACCTAATCTTCTAAGTGCACGCATGGAATAGTGTTCTTTTGTGTGGCAGCTGTAAAAATCTTAAGCAATTTTTACTGTCAAGAAAACTCTGGCTAAATAGGGGCTGTTAACCTAGGCAGATACCTGATTCCGAGCTACGAGCTCGCGGCGCTCAGCTAATGGGTTATGATCAGGAACGGTTCCTAATAGCCAGCTAGACGGGGCTGAATATGAAGATTTCTATAATTTTGTTGTCAGCTTGTGATGTACTCTAGTGCTAATTATTTGGAACAATTATGTTTTCCTAATAACAGAAGAAGAAGCAGTGAATTAAGCAGGCTTACCTTCAGATCTTTAGATAACGGTTTAAATGCACTTGCCATTAAGAAATAACATTTCTTTTTGCTTTATGGAGCCCTAATTATTTAAGATGCTTGTCTTTTAAAATCCACTGCTTCCACTTCTTTTAAACCTGTTCCATGTGTCAGTTTACACTGATGATTTCAGTAACTAGTATTTTCTCAGTCTTAAGTTCATGGCTGTGCCTCCCATAGACTGCTTACTTCATGTAGTTATTCAAAAACCATAATTAGTGCAGTAATTAACATGTGGATCCTTCAAAGAAAGACTGCTGGAATCATGGGACACGTCTCATCACTCTTACTGATGTGTGGATGATAAAGAGACCTAGGCTGATGTGACAACAGGATCTGGATTACTGCATGCTAACTGTGCTGCAGGGAGATCCAGACGGGACCTTGGTCCACGGAGCCCTCACGTTTGGAAAAGTAATTATCCACACTGTTTCTGTAATGCGGCTAGGTGTTATCCTGCATTTGCAGCTGTCAAATCATTTGTTTTAAATGTTTTTTTAAAAAATACCTTATGAATACTTGAAAGTTTTGAGTTTAACACATTATCTCTTAATCAGTTTCTAAACGTGAGGCCAAGCGTGGGCATAATCTCTCTCGCTCCCGCTTGGCGCTCTTGCTGTGTGTGTGTCTGTCCTATCTATCCATCATATAGAGTCGTGCTTTTTTTTTTAAGATTTATTTATTTATTTGAAAGTCAGGATTCACAGAGACAAAGAGAAATGGAGAGATCTTCCATCTGCTGGTTCACTCCCCGGATGATCTTAACGGCTAGCCCTGGGCCAGGCTAAAGCCAGGAGTCATAAGCTTCTTCCGGTTCTCTCACATGGGTGTCAGGGGCCCAAGTACTTGGCCATCTTCCACTGCTCTCCCAGGCTATTAGCAGGGAGCTGGATCAAAAGTGGAGCAGCCAGGACAGAAACCGGCACCCATGTGGGATGCTGAGGCCACAGGCGTAGGCTTTACCCGCTGCACACAACCGCCGGCACCCGCTAAGGCTTTTTTGCCAGTTTAAGTCGGGCATTTAATGGTTACTTGAGCTGATACAGGTTGTAGTTTCAAAAGCATCACTGGGGCCTTGCCACCCATGTGGGAGACCCAGATGAAGCTCTTGGCTCCTGGTCTTGGCCTGGCCCAACAGTGGCCATCTGGGGAATGAACCAGAGGATGAAAGATCTCTCTTCCCCCGCCCCCGCTCTCTGTGTGTGTATGTGTGTGTGTGTCTATATATATATAACTCCGATCTTCAATAAATAAATAATTTTTTTAAAAACCCCATAGTCATAAAGAAAAGGCTCGATTTCATACATTTCCCCCAGAGAATTTTTTGGCTAAATTTCAGTTTTCTCATAAGCTGAATCTGTTGTTTTGAAGACGTAGCCAGTGAGTTGCATACAACTAGACTTGGCTGGACAGCACATCGCAAGCCACCAGTGGTGGCCGTGCTGTTTACTGCTGTGGTGTTGGCCTCTTCTCAGGGGTTGGAACGTTTGTCCTGTAGCTTCCTGTAACTAATGGCACCTGTTCACACTGTCAGGTGCCCTGCAGGTTCTGCACTGTGCTGTCTCCTCCTGGTAGCTCACCTGAACTAGACCTGAGAACATGAGGCCTGCCTTCCCTAACTAAAGGAGCTCTTGGAAAGACACCACCAGGTCTGGGCTTGTTCAGAGTCTGAAGCTGGGGGGAAGTGGGGACATTGGAGGTGAAGTGCTGTGCACTGGTGGGGGTACTCAGGAAGCAAGAACGGGCTGCGGCTGGACTCCCACGTTCCATTTATTGAAACATATTCTGGGCTTTGATCACTATTCAGGATAGAGTGGAAGGTTCTCTTCCTTTACGTCTTATCCACGGATTTGTGTCTTCGTATCTTTGCGGTTGTGTTGGCCTGTTCTCAGCTTCCAGCTGCACATGTTATTCAGCGAGTTGCTGAGGTCCAGAGTTGACTGCATTGGCTTCAGACCCCAGAAGGATCAAACCATTAAGCCTTATGAACTCACTGATAACTTGTCGCCGAGTGTGTGTATTTCATAACCTGAAATAGACTGTCAGTCAGGAGAGAGAGCTGCCCAGCTGTACACCTCTTTTCCTAAAACACACACTTTTTAAATCGGCCTCTGCTGACACTGCTGCAGTAAGTTAACTGTAAATTGGTTGTGTATTTTTACACTGTAACCTTAAATTTCATTGTGCTCTGAAAAACCGCACTGTAGAACGCGGTGACCTAGACAGTGGAGAACAGCGTAGCTCTGCATGAGGTGCCACCCAGCACCATTATAAATACTGTGCCCTACTCTCCTTTTTTTTTTTTTTAAAGATTTTATATATTTATTTGACAGGTAGAGTTTCAGACAGTGAGAGAGACAGAGAGAAAGGTCTTCCTTCCACTGGTTCACTCCCCAAATGGCCGCTATGGCTGGTGCTGCGCCTATCCAAAGCCAGGAGCCAGGTGCTTCTCCTGGTCTCCCATGGGGTGCAGGGCCCACACACTTGGGCCATCCTCCACTGCACTCCCGGGCCACAGCAGAGAGCTGGACTGGGAGAGGAGCAACCGGGACTGGAACTGGCACCTATGTGGGATGCTGGCGCTGCAGGCGGAGGATTAATCCAGTGCGCCACGGCACCAGCCCCTGTGCCCTACTCTTGATGGAGGATATGTTCTCATTCGTTCTGGAGGGAGTGAGGAACAAGGGTGCTTCCTGTATGGTAAGCACCACTGTAGGACACATATGACCGTGAGATACAGGATACAGTCTGTTCCTGGTGCTAGAATATCCGCTTAGGTGCCAGTGTCTGATGCCGGAGGCCCAGGAACTGAAGCTGAGAGAGATTCCTCAAGTTGTCCGAGCGCTGGCATGGAACAGCAGAGCTGCTAACCTAGACCTTCCTGAAGCTCGAAGTCTGCTTAAAAGTGCGCTACTAAGGAAAGGGGAGCATTTTTGGCAATTTCAGTCCTCGTGCTTGTGAGTAATGGGAGACGTTTTGTGGTAAAACAGAAGACACCGTGGCCGTAGGGAAACCTATAGGGTTCTTTCTCCGTGCATGCGCACACAGAGAAACCATCTGAACAAGCAACAGCTTGAGCTTGCTTGCCTGATGCCATTTTAACCATTAGATCAGTCAGGCCTGGTGCGGGAGGAATCGGGGCCCTGGCGTGCGGCTGGTATTGGAACACACACACACACACACACACACACAACTGAGCGAAATGCACAAAATAGAAAATGAAAAACAATGTTAATTGGCCACAATTACAGCCGTCTAGTGGACAGTCGGCATCCCTGTCTATATAAAAGCCACATTCGTGTAAGTCTTTCCTTAATTAGAGTGTAGAGTGCATTCACAAATGTCAGTCAGTGAGCAGTGAGAGTCTCCCAGTGCCGCTGACAGGCACTGCCCTCAGCCCATCCTGGCAGAAGGCCATCTTTACATTTAGACAGTTCGAACCCTTCTTACTTTTTAGGCTCTAATTTATACATACCTGGCCTCTCTGACATTCCTTACCCTTTGAATTCGCCATGCTCATTTCTGTATCATCAATAAAAATAAAATAAAGAAGTAAGTGGTGATATGGTTTTCATACTCACCAGGCTTCAGAAGATTACGTGAAGTTAGGCCTTGTGCCTAGAAAATACACACGACACTGGGTGGATCAGCTTTGCTTTCAGAGGCTAACGTAAGTCATGGAATTGCTCTCAACGTCTAGATTGAGGAAAAGACAGTCATAGCTGTATCATATGAGTATAGACAGAAAAGGATTCAGCTGGCCCTCAATTCAGTAGTGTGTCATTAGCTTTTGTGACAAGGAACCATTCAAGATGCTTTTTTAGAACCTACATGCCATGCTAAATACTGGGATTTAATCTGCACACTCACCCCTCCCAGGAGCAGAGTTGGGTGAGTTTTGGCAGATGTGTGGAGGCGTGCAGCCATCCCTGCAGTGAAGTTGGGGTGCAGTCCTCTCCTGCCCCTCTGGGAAAATTCCTTCCCCTGCCCCTCTGCCCTTGGCTGTCCCATGGTTTTGTCTTTTCCAGAATTCTGTATGGATGGGGTTGTGCGAAAGGTAGCCTTTCATTTCATGCCACACACATCAAAGAGTCAGCCTCATCGTTATATCCTACAGCCAGTGTTGTGAGTGGGGCTTCTCTCTCCTCCTGGTGATGAGTCGTGATTAGGAACAGAGCTGCCCTACACAGCTGGGAGCAGGGCTTTGTGTGAATGTGTGTTCTCATTTCCTTAGGGACAGGACCATGGGGTAACGCCATAAGAAATTGCCAAAATGTGGTCAAAGTACCTGTACCATTGTGCACTCCCATCAGCAATACTTGAGAGTTCCAGTTGCTCCATATTCCCACCAACACGGGTATTATCAGTCTTTTCAAAATTTTAGCCAAGGGCCAGCCCCATGGCTCACTTGGTTAATCCTCCACCTGTGGTGCCAGCATCCCATATGGGCACCGGGTTCTAGTCCTGGTTGCTCCTCTTCCAGGCCAGCTCTCTGCTGTGGCCCAGGAAGGCAGTGGAGGATGGAACAAGTGCTTGGGCCCTGCACCCACACGGGAGACCAGGAGAAGCACCTGGCTCCTGGCTTCAGATTGGCACAGTGCCAGCGTGGTGGCCATTTGGGGAGTGAACCAACGGAAGGAAGACCTTTCTCTCTGTCTCTCTCTCTCTCACTGTCTGTAACTCTACCTGTCAAATAATAAAAAAACAATTTAGCCAAGCTAGTCCGTGTTTGATAGATCTCATTATGGTGTTACTTTGCATTTCTCTGGAGACTCTATGGTGTTGAGTGTGTTTTATGTGTGAATTGCTGTGATTGTTAGAAGTTCTTTCGCATAGCACATTAAAGCATACCCTCTCTCTGCGTCGGTACAGGTCATGGAGTCTCCCCACGTGACAGCTGGCCGAATGTTTGAGGGCTGCACGTCCGTGTTTCACCCCGAAGTTGCTGTTTGCTGAGATAGCCTGCTTAGGTGCTCCCTCTCTTCCCCCGTCCTCTCTCCTCCCTCCCGCTGCCTTCCCTCCTTCCCTTCATAGTTCATGGCCTGGCTCCTGGGCCAGGCTTTTATCTGCTGCATCGCTGTGGCTGTGCTTCAGTGTGTGCACCTGACACAGACTCCTGGGACACCCGTTCCCTGCCTCGAGTGCAGTCCTCTGCTTAGCAAGCGCTGTGTTTCCTGAAGCAGCCAAAGGCTGGGCTTGCTTCTGTGGCGGCCGTGTCCGCTTTCTGTTACGGGCAGATTTACAGCCTGACCTGGTGGCTTCAGCTAAGCTATTGATAAACATGCTTAGCCTGCCCTGTAATGAGCCCTGTGTCAGGACGTTGGCGACAACCTCCAGCTGAGTGTATAATTGACAGATATCAGTGCATAAAAGTATTGACAGGGCAGCCAGCAGGTTTGATTATCAATAACAGAATTTTTAAAATTGCTAAACCCCTAGGTTTACTTTGGACACTTAAAGCGGCTAAGCGGTTATGAATTATTTTGACTGCATCTCGTCTTTGGTAACTACTCTGTGCTTCTGTAAAAAGCCCTGGTAAATATGCAGATATGGTCCACCTAAGATTTAAACCCTGGGGAAAATAAAAACACCACAGAAAACATCATGGCAAATGAGAGTGGTTGGCCTTTTCTGACGTCTTTAGAACCTTACATTAAGTTTTCATAATTTACAGACCTGGTATTAGATCAAGTTATACCCCACCACCACCCCTCCCTGCCTTCTTTGAAGGAGTATATAATGGGGCCAGGGGAGTCGCTCTCTTAAAAAATGCACATTAGCTGGTTTATATATAGCTCAGGAAGGGATTTTTGTTGTTTTCAGATAGAGGCTAAGTGTTTAGAATTGGGCTCCTTGACAGTTCTGGCTTTGACCACAGGCAGCCACTAGAAGGCTCCTTGTAGTTCCTGGGTTCTTTAGGGTTCTGTTACTGGAGGCGCTGTTCCTGCTCTGTGGTTGGCTTGGGTTGGCATTCACCTTTGTTCCTTCATTCTTTCATTTTCTTCCAGGATTAGGAGCAACCAAAAGTAATGTTTCTTATAAAGTCGATCTGAATTTAAGATGACCCTGCCCTGTTACCATTTGTGTAGCCCTTGAATAAAACTTGCAAATTGTTAGTGATAGTGAGATTTTCATTGCTAAGTTGGTGAGTGCTATGAAATAAACATATTAATTGTATTTTATTATAAATAAGTTATATTATTTGACTATATCATGATATTTGACTGGTTTATTTAAAAAAAACTATTACATTATTGTTAAAGCAAGTGTGTTGTTTAAAATTTCATATTCTCTGTTAAAGATCACTCTGTTCCTAATGTTTTAGGCCAAGACATAGATTTATTTTGCATCAAGATTCTTCCAGACACTGAACACTAGGTACTCAACACAATGGTACAAATTCTTCTACAGCAAAGAATTCTCTTCTAGGCAAGTATTGCAGTGTAAAAGAGTGCTGTGTCAGCAAAGTACATCTGAAGGAAGAGTGAAGTTTTTTTCAGCTAGATTAAAGTGTGTCTGCGCACATGCATGACTGTAGATATGGAGATAATGTCTTCCGGACAGAAAATCTTAAAAATCTTCAGCTAGAGCTCTTTCTCAATGTCTGACTGGACATAAAAAGTCCCTCATCCTGATTGCAGTGCATGGTAGTAACTGAACTTTTCCATCTCTGTTGTTTATGTAAGATTGCAAGCACTCAGCTCATCTGAGTGTCTGAAGTCCCTCCTGCTGGCGAGCACTGGCGCGTTCCGCAGGGCACTTGGCAAGTCCCTGCCTCCAGCAGCAGCCCCTTCGCCGGCAAACAGCGGCAATGTTGCCCTGGAAATGCGGCTGCAGTTTCATGAGAATGAAGCACGAGGCACGCCAGGCCCATCTGTGCCAGCCTCGCACGACAGAGCCACCCGGTTTTTCCGTCATTGTCTTTTGTTCTCCGCGGCACGTTCATGGGGCTGTTTCACGAAGGCTAGGATCTGGGGGCATCCACTGGTCTGCACCGTTTTTGCTACTGTTTGTTCTCTGTTATGTTTGTCAGCCCTGCACCCCGTTTCTTTCTTTAAAAATGGCAACTTTAATGTTGACACTTTTTTGTCCTAGAAGACCACAGCGCTTGGGGCTGCGGAGTAAGCGTGAACTAGAGTAGGTGGGCGAATGTGCTCCTAAGCGGAAGGAACAGATCTGCTTGTGCAAGGCCCAGAATCCACAAACCTGTTATCTCATTATATTGATGTCAGCTTTCATTATCTTCATGAATGAGTATTTCCTGTCTCGATGCACGGTATTTGCATATGATGAACTGGCCAGCTTAAACGTGGCTGCTTTTCATGTTCCTGACTTCCATTCAATTGATCAGAAGTCATTCTTAGTTGAAATCACAATGAACCAAATGCAGTTAATCGTGAATCCACTCGAGCTATAAAACTGCAGTCAACCCATTGATTTCCAAATCTGAGTAACCCAACGGGCTGCTAGACCTAAACCGAAACCGCAGAGGCAGTGGTATGTTGGGTATAAAAGAGAACGCGTATTTTCATTTCTCAGCAGGAATTTTAGAAAGATAACTACACGGGACCAGTCAATCAGTCAGTGTTTTCTGGAGACTAAGTGGTTGACAGAGTCTAGTTGCCTACCATGAAACCACAGAGTTCTCCAACTAGGAGGGAGCCTGTGGACTGAAACCATGACTCAGGGCCACAGGTTTTCCCAGCGAGATTGGATGTGAGACCGGATAGTGGTGGGCCCTGCCGCTGCTTTCCACCAGGTGCTTCACTTTTGAAGTCTTAGCTTGGGAATTCTAGGACAAATTTTGGTAGTTCTGATTCTTCAAAATAACATCCAGGGAGCAGCATTGTAGCATAGCTGGTGAAGCTGCCCGCAGTGCCAGCATCCCCTGTGAGCGCCCTTTCAAGTCCCAGCTGCTCCACTTCTGATCCAGCTCCCTGCTAATGTGCCTGGGAAAGCAGTGGAGGACGGCCCAAGTGCTTGGGTTCCTGCATCCATGTTGGTGACCCAATGCGGCTTTGATCTGGGCCAGCCCTGGCTTTTGGTGCCATTTGGAAAGTGAACCCTCTGATGAAAGATTCTCTCTCTCTCTCTGCCTTTCAAATAAATAAAATAAATCTTAAAAAAATAACCTCCAGTCATAATCCAGCAGTTAGAAAGCCAAGTTGCTGTACCACCGAATTGCTGCCCTCCCCACCGTATCCACCTCCGTTGAGTCCCAGCCCCTGCTCTGTTTGTGTGGAGGCCTCTGTGCATGGCTAGACAAGGATCAGTGTGTGCGATTCTTCTCTTCCCTGTCATTTTCTTCTCATAGAATTGAGTTTAAGACTGCTTAAAGACAACTTTTCTGTAGGTACATTTCTGCCCAGGTGTAGCTGAAAAGCCTGTGGTCAGGGTTTATTTGGGTTTTGCCCTCTAACACCCTTGCCCTCGGTGCTTCCTGAGTTTGGTTCAAATAAGTGGTTCTACTCCTGACAGTTTCTCTGTAGACTGTAGAGGATTTGGGGAGGGGCAGCTTGGGTGCCATGAGTTAATCCACTCCTTGGAGCGCACACATCCCATGTTGGAATGCTGGTTCAAGTCCTGGCTACTCCATGCTTCTGGATCCAGCTTCTTGCTAACACACCCTGGAGGCAGTGGGTAATGGCTCAAGTTCTTGAGTTCCACCATCCTCAAGGGAGACCTGAATGGGACTCCTGGCTCCTGGCTTTGGACCAGCCCAGCAATCCTGGCTATTAGGAGCATTTGAATGGAAGATCTGTCTCTCCTCCTCTTTCTGTCACTCGGCCTTTCAAGCAAACAAACAAATCTTTAAAAAGAGAAAAGAATTGAAGGAAGAATGAGACCTTCTTTTTTAAAAAGCCTATATGCAAAAGCCAAGCTAATTCTGAGAATATATGTTGGATTTTAGGATTCTGATGCTACATAAATAAATTTGAAAGGTTGGACAATAGAACAAATAAAGGAATAATAAAAACATGTTTTAAGAAAGAGCCAAGCTCCGTGTCCAAATACCAATGGAGTCTGTGGTCACAAAAGGCTTCCATAGCCTTGGTGGCAGCCCATGACAAGAGCCTCACTGACGTCATAAAAGAAGATTGTTAGTTGTTAAAGGAACAACAGTAGTCACTGTGCACTTGCTCCCCATGTAGGACCTCTGTCCCTATTGAATTGTAATATGAGAATCGACTGCAAATTCCCTGCCCAAACTGTCCTCTATATGTTGTGTGTGTGCGTGGGTGTAAATTGTTGAAGTCTATGATTAGCATGGAGTTGGTCCTCCGTATATAAAGTCATACTAAAAGTGAACCATAATGAAGGAGGAGATGGGAGAGGGAAAAGGAGAGGGAGGTGGGATGGGAACTGGGGCTGGGGGGCGGTATGGGGGAAGAACCACTATATATTCGTAAAGTTTATCTATGTAAAAGTGCATTCATTAAATAAAAATAAAAAAAAAAAAGAGCCAAGCTTAGTGAGTTAGGCTAAGTATAGTTGTAGGGATCGGTTGTTGGTTTACATGTTGTACTAGGGAAACTGGTTTTGAGTAGTTGAACTCTAGTAGCTTAATCACTACTAGTAAGACAGTGTCAGGAATAGGAGCAAGAAATGCAGTGTTGTTGCAGCCACCAGGTGCTAACTAAGAGAGGCCTAAAGTAAGCTCTGAACAACGAGGCAGGCACAGCAGGCTTTCCCCCTGAGAGCACCTGCAGTCCTGCTCCCTCTGCCTCTCTGGCCTCAGGGTCAAGGCCGTGCTCTGCTGTTGGTGCCTGACACCAGGGCTGCTTCAGTCTCCTGGCAGAGTTTTAAGGCACGTTTTTGTAATAGAGACTTTCATAGGAGATATTTTTTCCCTTCATATTCTGTATGCAGCTTATCCACTGTGCTTCTAGAATTCTAAGTATTTTACTAATTCCTTTCAAAGCATGATTCTTACTAATAGTTACCTTGACACTCTGTAAAAGAAGTAAAATAACAACTGTTCACTCGCCAGGGTGATGCAGACACACAAGCACAGGGCTCAGATGGACACGTATCCACGCTGGGATGTGTGATGTCACTCTCTCTGCTTTGCCCTTTGGCAATTCTGCTGTGAGCTTCTCTCAGCCAGCAAATGAGGAATTAATTCAGTGCTGTCATCCTGATTGTCTTGCTACTCCAAGAAAGAGTAGAGCATTTCTGCTTAGAAAAATACTTGATGGCATTTAATAGTGAATAGAGCTGAAGGTAAACATATGAATTTCCATAATTCAGTGGACACAAGTTTCACATGCCCCCCCTTCTTTCTATTAGTGAAGCCACTAATCAGACAGCCTTGTCTTCTGCCCTTTATACAGAATACAGAGTGTGCTGGGAATCAAAACTCATCGAGCCTGTGCTCAGGGAGGGGAAGAAGACTAAACGGTAGACTTGGATCTGTAATGCCATCATGTGGACCACATCTTGGTTGTTGGCAGTGGTGCCGGGTCAAGTCACCACGGTTTCGGCTCTCGTTAGCATTCTAGTTGAATGATAAGGTCCAAGTCTTCCAAATAACATGGACGACCTGTTGGAGCCCTAACTTGCATCTGGATGGTGTTTCTTTTGGGCACCTGATGGCTGGTCACCCTCCCTCCCTCCCTTCCCTGACCCTGGGTCTCCTTCTTTGGTCTTCCTGACTGGCTGTGACTCTTTTTCAGTTGACAAGAGGCCCCTGAGTCTCATCTTCAACTTTGTTCTCAAAACAGCTAGATGGTTTCCATAAATGTTTACAATTATGTTTAAAATATTTATTTAGAGATTAAATAACGAGCCTGCAATTTGCAGAGAGTTACTTGCAAAAACATGTTCTGCTTATGCACAGTCATTATTCCTGAAAACTAAAAAATGAATTTGGATGTTCTCAGGATAGTATATTGAATATAGGTGGATGTGACATTTCCCGTTCTTACATTGCCTTTTGAAGTATTGGAGATATCTTTATGTGCTGTATAAGAATCTTGATCCGGTGAATGGAACTTTAAGGAGCTTCTGAAAGTCAGCTTGTGGCACATGTAGAGTTGCTGTCATAGCATTTTCTCCTGTGTCTTGGATTTTTCTCTTGATGTCTCTTACACTCCCAGAGACTAAATAGCAGTTTATGACCCAGAATGAAGATATATGCGCTCTGGTAGCCCAGCCCCCGTGGGTGGTACACCACGAGTACCCACCGTCCCAGCATGCAGAGTAAGTCTTGAGACTCTCGGGTTCTGTTGGTACAGGGAATGTGTATGATTGGTCTTCTTGAAATGAGAATCTAGTTTCCCCAGAGCACCCTAGGCAGCCTCAGAAGGTTCCGACAGCACCTGTTGAATTGGAGAACCCTCCCGTTGACCCTAAGATACTGCTTCTCGGGTCCTGAACAGAGAGCAAGGGACTTGGTCCCTTGATCAGGCTCAGGAAACGCGAACTAAAGGAAAGGGACTTTCTGCTTAGGCTATGAAGACTGCAGCAGCCCTGGGAGAAGCTCAGAGCTTTCCCGCCTGCATGCCCTTAGCGTCTTCACTGTTCTGGGAGTTCAACAGTGTGAGCCTCAGACCGCGGCCGCCCCAGCACCCTCCTTCTTCCTTCACACCTGCCTTCTCCCCTCATTTCCACTTTTCCCTGCCTCGCCTCCCACCCGCTTTGATCCCCAGCAGTTTGGTTTGATCACACCGTGGAAGCCACGGGGTCTCAGACTCGCCGCCTCGGACTCTCCCTCCGTCTGCCCGCCTCCAGCAGCGGCATTGCCCCACGGTCAGCTCTTCGGCCAGCGTTTCTGAAAACAGCTTGGCGTGCGTCCCACCGTGTGACCAGAGCAGTGTGGGACATGCTCGGCCCCTTCTCATCCGGGGTTTCCTGTAGGAGGCGGTCACGGAACTAAACAGTGAATTTACACTGTGGTGCGTGTGTGAACAGGAGAAGGTGTGAGGGACCCTGCGGGTGGACCTGGCCTGGAGTGCTCGGGGAAGCAGCTGAACCTGTGTCTTCCTTCTCAGCCTCCCTGATTCCCAGAGTTGTGGCTCCGGGCCTCCCAGCAGCCTCTCAAAACCCTCCGCCGTGTCTGTCGCCACTGTCTCCTCTGTCTCAGCCCCGTCTTTTATCCTCTCTTACACTGGCTGCTGGGAAAGCCTCCAGCCTCAAGGCCCTCGCTGGGTCCCGTCACTAGGAGTCGTGTGCCATATTCGCACCCTCGCTCCTCCCGGGAACCCAAGTTTGACCATGTATTTCCTTCCTTCAGCCTCTGCAGTGGCTTCCTGTCACTGTGAGATCCCCAAGTCCACACCCCTGCGCACTGCAGGACGTGACAGCTCCTGCCTGTCCCCCTGCCCCCGGCGGTTCCCACGCGCTGGCGTCTGCAGCTGAGCCGCACTGCCTGCCGGCTTTCGCCTGCGCTGAGATGTTTTCAGGACCTGACAGGTCTTTCCTCTTTGTGAGAGCCGTCCTGATCCCTACCCTACACCAAGTGACTTGTTCTTTCTTTGAAAGCATGGCTATTCGCATGTGTGTTACTGTTTCTTTACCTTTTATTTATTATAATTATCATACTAGTACTTCTAAATAGATTACTAATTTGTTTTTTTAAATATTAATTAACTTATTTGAAAGGTAGTGCATGAGAGAAAGAAAGGGGAAGATAGAGAAATATCTTCCACCTTCTGGTTTACTCCCTGCAAAGACCACAGCCGCCAGGTCTGAGTTAGGCCTAGAAGCCAGGACAGGAAGTTCATCCAGGTCCCCTGCAGGGGTGGCAGGGACCCAACTCCCACTGCCTTCTTGGGCACCAGGGCAGCAAGCTGGTTTGGAAGTAGAACAGCCAGAGTTCAGGCCAGCACCCCAGATTGGGATGCCAGTGTCGCAGGAGGCAGCTCCACCTGCCGCAGCACAGGGCAGCCCCAGATTCTCAGTCTCCTAAAGCCAGAGCTGTGGTCTGCAGTTGCCTTGTGGTGTAGCGGACTCTCAGTATTAATATCTGTGAACAAAGAATTAAGGAAATCTGAAATGTGTTCCCCCGTGGAGCATCCAGAAAATTTAAATTAGTGAGTAGATATGAGACCCCCATATAGCTAGGGACTTGGGGAATAGCTTTACTAGGTAACTGAGAATTTACTAGAAAACTATTTTAGCGCTAGTCTTTGGACCATATCGAAGGGTTCGGCCTGCCCTTTTCTTTCCTGCTTGGTGCAATCCAGAGAGTAAATAATTTCTGTTTTTCTTTGGTGAACTCAGAATCTTCACTGCCCACGCCTGTTAGTTGGAAGAGGAGTTCTTGTTGAACTGAAAGTGAACTCATCGTTTGGGGTTAGGTTTGAGTCCCTGACATGACTAGTCTGCCGTCAGGAGCACTGTGCCATTACCTCCTCACAGGACGGCTCAGGCCTCCAGGACCTGGACTTCATCCCAGAAGCACTGTTTCTGTCTGCTGTGGGACTGTTGCTGGGCCTTCTAACTTTATAACTGAGTGAGCCCAGCAGAACTCAGCTCTCAGTGGGCAGCTGCAAACATGTGGCCAGTTCATCAGAACCCAGCTTACCATGGGAGTCTGTGCCATGGTCGCTGGCCACTGTTACCCTGTGCTTATGTGATGTGCTTCCTCCTTGCCCGGAGCTGTTTCTCTAAGGCATGGAATTTTGCTCTGGATGGCATGGACAGAATCCCAGGGGACCTTCAGTGGCGTGCACCACATTTCCCCACTTTGCACCTCTCCTCCTCACGTGGCCATTAGACCGTTAGGCAGGGCCGGTTGCCCCACCACCGGGGCATGCTGCAGAGCCAGCCTCCTGTGACACCCAGCGCATGGACTGGAGCAGCCTTCTTAGTGGAAGATCTTGCTACCAGCATCAAGGGGCCTCCAAGGCACCCCGCTTCCTCCTCTGTGGCTGGAGGTACAAGGTGAAACAATTTGTTTTGCACTTTGGAGGAGAGATATCTGCAGGACTATTCACTCGACCCTATAATCTTGACTGAAGCGTTAGGTCCGGGCTCTCTCTGGGGTATATCTTCCTTCTGCAGACCGTGCGTGTCTTACTTACGCCTCCTGAGTGCCGGCCTCTCCTTGGCTTGTGCAGTCTGCTCCGCACGGTGTCAGTAGCGTTGTAGGCTGGCGTGGTGTTTCATGGGATGTCCGCCCAGTGTGGTGCCTTTGAACCATGCTGTGACTGAGGGCAGGAGAGGACAACATAGCCTTGAGCAGACTGAATACTGACCGTCCGTGGGAAAGCAGAGTGCCGCCCACATCTCGGTCCCGGGACCAAGGCACCGAAGCAGCATTTCCCACCACTGCGCAGTAGCGGAGCGTCACCTTGTGCCGAGGCCCGTGGGCTTACCTCCCCGGGCAGCACCGTCTCCCGAGCACTGCCTTAGTGCTTAGTGCTTAGTGCTTAGGCCCCTCAGCATTACCTGGACAAGCCAAATCCTCCAGGAAGCAGGGTTTAAGGAGAGACAGTAAGAGGGAAGGTGGAGGGAGGGGCGAGAGCCACCCTTCCCCACGGCAGGCCTGCTCCTGTCAGGGACAGAGCCACAGAGAGAGACGGGGGCCGAGCCGGCTGGCGAGAAGCTCCCTGGCTTCGGGAACAGGCCTGCGCGCTCTGTCACCTGCGAGTCTCCTGCGGAGGCAGTGGGGGCACTGTTGTTCCTGTTCCTGGTGGGAGATGTCAGTGGTGGGTCTCACGGCCTCCTCCCGGGTTTCTAAGTGACTCCAGTTGTGGCAGTTGTGTGTTCTTTGAGTCTCATTTGTCAGGCCCTCCCTGTCAGTGATACCATGGGCACTTAAACACAGTAACAAAAGTCCTGCGAAGTGTGTACTGCCCACAAGAGCCAGGGCAGAGTCAGCCCTCTCCGGACAGTGCCCAGACCCCAGCTGGGTGTCACCTAAGGAAGTGTGCTGTGGTGTCCAAGAGCTGCGGCCGGAGGTCGGTCACCTGGAGCCGGGTCATCAAAGGTTCCACTTGGCGTACCTGGTGGAGCCGTGGTGTGTCGGATCTCTGGGAGGCTGACAGCCATGGGATTAACAGATCTGCTCCTGCTTCAGCAGATCTCGATGTGGAACCCAGGTGCCAGCCAGGACTTCAGAGCCCTGATGTGAATGCCCTCTGCACTGTCCGTAAAAGATTGTCATCCAGCCTGTTCTGCGCGGAGGCTCCTTGCTAAGGCTAAGGTTTGCACTCTACTCAGTGCTAGGGAGACGGAGTTTACTTCTGTCTGCTCTTCCAGCTTTGTTCTCCAGAACCATGAAGAACAAACCTTCTCCCTTCTGCAAGACAGTCCTTTAAATATTTGAAGATTTCAACCATTCTGTTTTCAAGTCCCACATTGTTTTTATTTCTCTTCTCTATGTTCAAGTCTGGCATTGTTTTTTGTAAAACCAGTGCACCTGAGTCTAGCCTGCCCAGCGTGTCCCTTTTCTGGCTCTGCCTGTGTCCACGCAGCCACATCCCTGAACTGATGCTGTCCTGTGTGCACCAGCTCTCTCTGCTCCTGGTGACAGGACCTCACACCTGTCCCCAGTGCACTTCATTATGTTATATGCTTAACATGCCGCAGATAGTTGAGTCATGTAAAATGTTCTGCAGACCCACAGCTTTACTTGCATGTGTACCCATCGCAGGTGAACGCTGACCCAGGATGCGTTCGTACAGGTAGATCAGGAGTAGTAATGAGCCCTTACTGTGTGTCAGGAACAAAGCTGAGGACTTCACATGGACTGTCTCCTTTACTCTCAAGACAATAGTAGTAGTATTCCCATTCTGTAGATTACAAAATCAAAATTTAAGGAATGTAGG
Source organism: Oryctolagus cuniculus (assembly GCF_964237555.1). Lineage (NCBI taxonomy): Eukaryota > Metazoa > Chordata > Mammalia > Lagomorpha > Leporidae > Oryctolagus > Oryctolagus cuniculus. The sequence goes on along the minus strand of NC_091441.1, from coordinate 3,771,506 downwards.
TAACTTCCTGGAACTATAAAAAGCCTGAGATTTTACCTAACTTCATAACCAGCACCTCATCCTGCCACAGTTCATGGATACTGGAAGAAGACATGAGGCTCCCGGGTCAGAGACCGAGACTCTTGTAACTCACAGCTACAGTGAAGGCAAGAAAGTAAGTCTCTGTCCAGGTTCCCAAGTCCCAGTTCCCACAGCTGACAAGGGGAGAGCAGTGCCGCCTGTACCCTCAGTAGGGTGCAGTACAGGAGATGAATTGTGTGCCCAAATATTTTATCAGAAGTAAGTTTGTCTGTCCTTTGCTCTGAAAGAAAATGCTGTTCTCCAAGGTGGCTCACTCTGGAAATATCCATTAGATAATCTAGAATAAAGGCAAGCTAGCTCTGCAGACACGTGGGAGAGCCAAGAAGACTTGTCTTCCCCGCAGTGACTTGCTCCCATCTAGCAGGGAACTGGGTCTAAGCATGCCGACGCCAGAGCTCAAGCTCTTAGGGAAGAATCTTAGAGATCATTGAGTCCCTCCTCCTTTAGGTTCTCAACTGCATGTGACCGCTCGGCTGTTAGATGCCCAGTGTTGGAGCTCAGCTCCCGTGGTCATAATAGTTCTACCCTCAAGGAGTCCTGCTCCAAAGGTGAACATCCTTATGAAGCATTAAAATGTAGTGTAGAGGTTGGAGATTCATGCTGCAGGCCATATGAGTATCTACTTAGGATCACTAGTTAAACAGACGTACAACTGAAAAATGTGTAAGTGCCAAATTGCTTTCCTTTTTATTATATTTTTATTTATTTTCATTTTATTTGAAAGGCTGAAAGACAAACATCTTCCATCCACTGGTTTACTCCCTAAATGTCCACAACAGCCACGGCTGAGCCAGGCGAAAGCTGGGAGCCAGGAACTCCGTCAGGTCTCCCATGTAGATGGCACAGCCCCAAGTACTTGAGCCACCTGCTACCTCCCAGGGTGTGCATTCCCAGAAGTGGGTAATTGGAAGCAGAGCTGGGACTTGAACAGGGCTCTCTGATAGGAGAGTGCTGGCAACCCAAATGCTGTGCCAAATGCTATCCCCAACTTCTTTTGGGCAGAGTTCAATACCGGTGCCTTAGAACCTAGCTATTTCTGCCATATTTATTCAGAAACACTTTTGATAGGTGATAAACATGACAAACCACAAAGCGTCTAGGGGCTTTCTTTCTTCTTGTGCTCATTCAGGGAACCTAAAAATTCTGCTCCCAGTATGCTCTGATTTCACAGTGGATATCTGTTCTTCTACATTTAGTTCTAAGTGGAATAGATCATTACCTTTCTCTTCCAGTTCCTGGCTACCCTTCAGAGCTCAGGAATGTAGGTGGGATTGTATTTCCCACCACAGTAGCTCCTTTTAAAAATATTTGTCTATTTGAAAGGCAGTGACAGAGACCCAGAGAGGGACAGACAAAGATCCTCCACTTATTGGTTCACTCCTTAAATGGCCCCAGTAGTCAAGTCTGGGCCAGGCAGAAGCCAGGAGCCAGGCACTCCATCTGGTTCTCCCGTGTGGGTGCAGGGACCCAAGCACTTGGCCATCTTCCACTGCTTCCCAGGCACATCTGCAGGAAGCGGAATCAGAAGCAGCGTAGCCAGTGCTCCAACCCCTACACCACAGTGCTGACCCCCACAGTGACCTTGATGAGGCAGAGCGCTGGCGTCAGAGCCACAGGAACAGATGGGAAGCTGTAGCGGAAGTTCTGGTAGGGAGAGAGAACTCACGCAGAATGAAACTCCGAACTTTGGAGGTTTTAAAGCCGCTGCAACTCCATAAATGCCCGCCCTTTAAAAACATGAGAATTGACAAGGGTTACTGAATTCCTGGGCATCAAGGCTTTGACTCCAGTGCACCTTCAGAGCCAGGCTGATCTCAGCCGAGGCAGCTCTGGGCCAGGCCCCAAAGGGCTTCTCCCATGGACTTCTCCAGGGTTCGAGCCCTGTGTCTTTACCTGGAGGCACAGCCCTGCTAGGCCCATCTGAGAGCCACAGCCAGTGCTGGTGCTAGAGAAGGCCTTGAACAAGGAGTGCGGGGAGAATGGGGATGAAAACTGAACTGGGTGGAACACTAAGCTGCATGTGTCTGTGATGGGATGTGTGTGTGTGTGTGAGAGAGAGAGAGAGAGATTCAAGAAGACACGAAAATTTGGGGTGGGCGCTGTGGCACAACAGGTCAAGGGACCTCCTGGGACACCTACATATCCCGTATTAGAGTGCCTGGGTTTAAGGACTGGCTACTCTGCTTCTGATCCAGCTGCCTGCTACTGTACCTGGGAAGCAGCAGATGAAGCTGAATCAAGCACTTGAGTCCCTTGCACCCACGTGGGAGACCTGGATGGAGTTCCCGGCTCTTGGCTTTGGCCTGGTCCAGCCCTGGCTGTCGTGGCCATTTGGGAAGCAAAGCAGCAGATGGAAGATGTCCTTCTGTCTCTCTCTCCATTCCCCCTCCCCAAATCATTCTTCCTCTTTCCAAATAAATAAATTTCTAAAAAAAAAAAAAAAAAAAAAAAAAAGGAGACGTGTGAATGTGACATGTGATGGAGCACGTGAAATGTTTGGATGTGGGGAGTGGTAACTAGCCTGCTGTGCGTGACATTGTGCGTTGGGGTTGTCTGGTGCTGTCAATGCACGGAGCCTTGCGTGGTCCAGATGTGGCTCTGCCTCTCTGGAGTCTCACACAGAGCCGTTTGCTGATCCACAGAAGCGCTTCCCTCGCAAGGGGCCCGGGAGCCTGCCCTCCGGCCTCCCACGTCCTCCGAAGCCCCTCCCCCTGTGGCAGGCCTGTAGCCTCCTTTTGGGAGACTGGCACATTCCAGCAGAAGTCTTTCAGGTCTTCTGCCTTAACCCTGCTGAAGGGCATGCCAGGCAGGCGCCCTGGGAACCCCGGGAACAGCCCTGCGTCTTAGGAGAGTTCCTTCCTGCGTTCCTGTCACCTGTGGTGGTCGCCATGCCTCATACACAGCGTCCCCGTGTGATGTCTGTTAGGTGACACGGCTAAAGCTTTGCTCTGCTCCTGCCTGCGTCCCGGTGCAGGGAGCACGTGGTGGGTGTTGTCTGTCCTGAGGACTTGTGAGCCTGCCTGCCAGTGAGAGAGCAACTCCCAGCTCCTGTCAAACACGTTCTCAGTGGAAGTCGTCTTACCCGCCTGACGAAGCCTTTGAGTCCCCTAACGAACTAATGGAAACACAGGCAGAGATCCATCTTCATTCACAAGTTCACTCCCCAGATGTCTACAACAGGTGGCCTGGGCCAGGCCAAAACCAGGAGCCCAGAACTCAGCCTGGATCTCCCACATGGGTAGCAAGGATCCAAGGAGAGTGCCTGGGATGGAGTCCTGCCTTTTCTGTCAATCCAGCCTCTTACTAATGCCTCTGGGAGACACAGATCATGGTTCAAGGACTTGAGTCCCTGACACCCAAGCACAAGGCCCGGATGGTTCCCTGGCTCCTGGTGGTGGCTTAGCCCAGCCCTGACTGCTGCAGGCATTTTAGGAGCGAACCAGCAGATGGAAGGTCTCTGTCTCTGTTTCTCTGTCATTCAAGTAAATAAAAATGAATAAATAAACATTAAAAAAGGGACACCCGGCCAGGTGTGTGGAGGGGAAAACAGCTGATGCTAATGTGTTATGTTGCATAAACCTTAGGTTTCGGTTGCTAGCATTTACACAAGGCTCCAGTTTGTAAGTGGGTTTTCATTCATCCACTCATTTCACAGGCAGGGATCAAGGCTTATAACTTACCTTTTGTTTATTTTTTAAAATTGTTTTTTAAACTTTGCCATCCCAGATGTACCTAAGTCCTAAGCCACAGCTATTCTGCAAGTTTAAACACGAGTTTAACCTAGGTATTTGGGAAAATGTTCAAAATAAAGGTTTACTTGTTAAAAAATGTTAGCTTTTCCCACCGTGACCCTGGCAGTGTCCAGCGCGCTGTGCCCCGCCCTTCCTCAGCACCGTGTGGTGAAGGCTGAAGGCCAAGTGTGGGCCAAGCCCAAGGCCAGGTGCAGGCGAGCTGCTGTCGGCAAGCCCACCTGTGTAGATCCAGGCGCGGAGAGGCACCCACTGCCTGCTCTCGCCTGCCCAGGCCCTGATTCCTGTCCTGCCTGGGTGTGCCAGGACCCCCTTGGAAGTGGCTCAGGGCGCAGTGGCTGCCGCTGACCACCGGCTCCGTCTTGCGTTTTCCCTCTGCAGACTGCCGCACCGACGCCAGGCTCGGGCTCCTCCCCAGGCCGCACCGGGCTGCTGCTCGCGGCTCGCCGGGGTCCCTTCCGCAGGCAGCCATGTGCCCGCAACATCTGACTCGCTTTCAGATGTGGAGAAGAAATCGCGTTGTTTCGCATGTACACAAGCAGCTGCTGTCGTTTGGCTACGAGCAGATGTTAGACCTCCACAAGCTTTGCGGATAATTAAAATACTAACAGTTAGTGCTTTACCCCAGCTGTAGGAGCTGTTTACTGTAAATTTGATTTTAATGGTGCCTCTGTGCTGTTACGGGGAAGCCGTTTGCTTTTTACCTTCATACCAGAGTGTCTGCAATGAAGACAAATGTCTGTTTCCTCTCATCTCCTCGGGAAAGATGGGGAGATACCGTAATAGGAAAGACGAACGTGACTACGAGCGTGGTGTGAGCTTCTCGTGGGGTTTCCCAGGAAAACAACAAAGAGTGGATGCGAGTTCATTCGGTCTCGTAGCCTGCTCGGCCGCCGCCTGCCCTGCGGCGACTTTGACTGGGCTTCTCATTTGCATGATTTTACTTTCAAGGTATGTGTGATGTGTGTAACTTGTGAAAAATAGGCCTCGTCTCCCGATGCTGTGTCATCTGTACTGGGGGTTTCGAGACTGTCAGAGGACGCTCAGGAAAAGGTCACTGGGCCTGCTCATTTTCTGATTCAGTAATGCAAAAAAGAGCGTGCCGGCGCGAGTCTGTAGGTCAAGCAGGAGGCCTTGCCAGAAGCAGAGGGCGCTGTCTTCCAGTGGAATGGGAGGCCTTTGGGAACTCACCCAGGCAGCCTACAGGCCCTGTGTCCTCTTCAGCATGGCCTGAGTGCTGATGCGGGGAGGCACCAGGGACAGGCTGAGGCCTGGCTCCCCCAAGGGGCATGGACACGTCCAAGATGACCATCCTGCCCAGTGGCCGAGGCCGGCGAGGCGAGCTAGCTGTAACCTGGGCTCACACCTGTGTGGTTCCCGTCCCTGGGTTTGTTCCACGTGGGACTCAGGACCTCGGAGCCCTCGGCTGCAGATTCTCCTGGCTGTTTTTAGGAAGTGGTCTCCGTGGCCCGCGACAGGGCCATTGCCCTGCGCAGGCCGCCTTTCAAGTGCCGTTGCATCCCCTCTGTGACACTTGAAGCCGCGAGTCGCTGTCAGTACAGCAGAGAAACAGTTAACTGCTCCCTCCCTCACCCCCCAAAGCCTGTCAAGATAACCTTAAAGGACCGTTCTTATCTTACTGAGTGAGATTTGTGTGCATAACTCCCATTACTGTTAGATCTTCATGCATGAAAATGATAATATATACCTAAGGGTCTGATTCAGTACAGCGCTTCTTAGGGTGGGTGACTTTAAAAGTAAAATATTGGCTTTTACTCTTTGTCGCTCTTCAGTGCGCATGGAAGCACCCAGGCCCACAGAGACTGTTCTTGGTAAAGCTAGAAACATGGACAGTTATGTACCTCCAGCTGGAGATAAAATTTATTCTTTCTTTCTGAATCTTAGAATTCTTTTCAGGGGTCTCTGGTAATTATCTTGAGTTGCTACCCATGTTAAATGTAGTGCTAACATTAATTAAAAAAAAACAGGCCGGAGCTGGCATTGTAGTGTTCTGGGTTAAGCCACTGCCTACAATGCTGGCATCCCATAAGGGCACCAAATTGTGTCCTGGCTGCTCCACTTTTGAACCAGCTCCCTACTAATGGCCTGGGAAAGCAGTGGGAGATGGCCCAAGTGGTTAGACCTCCAGCACTCCCACGGGAGACCTGGAAGAAGCTCCTGGCTCCTGACTTCGGTCTGGCCCAACCCTGGCTATTACAGCCATTTGGGGAGTGAACCAGCAGATGGAAGACCTCTCTGTGTGTCTCTATCTTTCTCTCTGTGTCTCTCTATAACTCTGCCTTTCAAATAGATAAAAATAAATTTTAAAAAGTTAAAAAAAAAAAACTGGGAGTGCCTAAACTTGTCTCCTGGCTTGTTGTAGGAACTGCTTTCTAAAACCGCCTGGTGCAGCTCAGGAAACCGTGTATTGAGCTGATGTAAGAAGGGTTTCCCGGGAATGGTGTGAGTGGGCCCAAGTTCATTTTTCACAGCAAGACTGTTCCCCCATCTCCTCTTGTGAAACATGGCCTCGTGAAATTGAGGCCGTAGTAGCGACTTCTTCAGTCTGCACCTGCACGTGTTTACACGTAGTGCGAAGCAGATGCTGACCAAATGCCTTTTTGTCGTTATGCTGTGTAAGTTAGCACATCTTTAAGCCAGTTCCTACCAGCATAGGTTTTCATTAGGTGTTTGTTTGTTTGTTAAAGATTTTATTTATTTGAGAGAGAGAGAGACTTATAGTGAGAGGGAGAGACAGAGAGAGAGGTCTTCCATCCGTTGGTTCACTCCCCAGATGGCCCCAACAGCCGGAACTGCACCAATCCGAAGCCAGGAGCCAGGAGCTTCTTCTGGGTCTCCCATGTGGGTGCAGGGCCCCAAGGACTTGGGCCATCTACTGCTATCCCAGGCCATAGCAGAGAGCTGGATTAGAAGAGGAGCAGCCGGGACTAGAACCGGCGTCCATATGGGAAGCCAGCACCACTGGCGGAGGATTAACCTACTACGCCATGGCACCGGCCCCTTCCTTAGGGTTTTGAATGACCAAAAGCAAGTCTGTACCCTGAAATAAATCTCTCAGCTTAACGACATGTCAGAGGCCACAGTAATTCTTAACTTTGCATTTCAAATATTTCAGCATCGTGTGTGAATTTCAGTAACATTGACCAGAATGATTTTTAACTCTTGAAAACAATGGAGAGATAAGAGTTATTAACTAACTTGTGTCCTCAAAAAATAAAGATGACACTAATAAGGTAGAGAATTAATGGGTCAGCTCTCGGGACGTAAGCGTTCAGGTGCCTCTGGCCCATGCAGCCCTCCTACAGCCTGGTGCTTTCTGTGCTCCCAGACTCCTCCCGCCTCAGGTGATGGGAGCTGTCCGTCAAGACCTGGAGGGCGGATCTGTCTGACGAGGGCGTGGCTCAGGGAGGGTCCCACAGGGTGGGCCGCTGTCAGCACCAGGCATGCAGGGAGCTCTCCGACAGGGCGTCCTGCAGGATGCCAGGGCATTGCTATTGTCTATAAAATGAATAAGTTATACAGCAATTATTGATATCGATTTGGCTAAACTATCAGCAACTGCTAGTATGAGAGTAATGTAGTCCCTGCTTTGAAATTTCTAAAAAGGTTATATTTCATTGAATTTTAATTTGTCATTTTTCCTACTTTCACTTGAGAAACTTATAAGCTTTTGTGACATTAAAATATGGCTCTAATTTATTAGCATAATCTGTTAATATTGTTTCATTTTAATAGACATTAAGTATGATTTCTTAACATTCTTGTTAAAATTACATCTTAAAACTGAAGTGAAGAAAAATTGTATGTGGCTTAAGAATTACAGTGTCACGTGTGCCCCAAATTTTTAGACGGAAAGTATGGTTTTTAGTCGCTTCGTGTTCAAGGTGTTTTAATTACGACAGCGAAGCACCCAGCATTCTCCTGCCTGCTGGCCCTCCCTACCAGAATATGGAATCCCAGCCACGCCGTGTCTGAGAGTAACCTAGCAATGGATAAACATTTAGTACTGTTGCGGGAGAAGCTTAGAAATGCAGAATAAATGCTGGCTCGTAGCAGCACAGTGGTTTACATAGGATATTAGCACAAGCTTTCGGCGGCATTAGGCTTTCACCCCGCGACATGTCTTTTTAATGCCATCTTTATCTGCTACACGAGGCATGAAATCTACTTTCGGTTTTAGAACTGCTGGCAACCTTTGACCCCTTTAGTGGAGACACAATGTGACCTTTCTATTGTCATCAGCTTTCATTCTCCTGAAAATTCTATGAATTTTTATTACAAGTTTTTTTTAAGCCAAGCTGAGGCTTCCACAAATTACTTGCCACAGATGAGATGAAGTTGTTGAAGTGGCGTGAGATAAGTTTTACAGCCAGCATGTGTGCTGCGAGGAGCCCAAGCCTGTGTCCTACAATGTCATACACCAGTAACTGCTGAGCCCACGATTGGATAAATACATCATTTTATGGAACATTGATTGTTCTATAAACCCAATGGAGTATTATGCTCTATGATCAAACCATTTAGATTGTGTGTAGAGCACAGAAAATGCCGTATTCAGGATGGTACTAAAAGTGCCATTTGTGTATTTTATGGATGTCATTACAGGGGAAACTTCTCTCTGTAGGCCCTGTTTACTGCAAAATTTTTTAGTCTGTAATGACATTTTTCATTCACAACGCATGCCTTCAAGAGAGGGGGCCCTCTTCTTATTTGTTTCATTCGAGTTTACTGCACAAATTCTGTACATTTTAATTAAATGTAAGCTTAACAAAAGCATCGGGCATTTGTTCCGTGGGGAAAGACGCTGGCAGCAAAGAGCAGCACCCACCCCGGCGGAAGCCGCCAGGTGCAGGGGCCCGGCTCTGCGGTCCAAGGCCTGCACGCCTGCCTGGATGCTGCTGGCTTCTTGTGGACCCTGGAGGTGTTCACCCCAGAGGATGCAGACCACAGGGCTACCGCGTCTTGGTGGTGTTCAGGAGTCCTGAGCCGGAAATCGCCTCCCCAGAAACAATCCTCAAACAGCCCCACAAAACATTGCTTTGCTTTTACTTCAGCCGAGGCCTAAGCGTTGGACGCATGTGGCTGAGAGGGGAGTGGCGTGTCTGGTGCCCAGGGAGGCGGACGAGCACCGAGCCCAGCTCCCTGCTTGTGCGGGCTGCATTTCTGCTCGCTTCGCACCTTCGCACAGAGCGGTGTGTGGCCCTGCTGGAAGCATGCCCAAAAACACTGGCCCACTGTTTGGCCGTGGAAGCTCACACTGTCTTTTAAAAATGTCAAGTGCAGCACAAACGTCATTGGAGGTCCGTGCAGCCTGGCGTCACGGTCGGGACCGAGCAGCTCAGGAGGAAACTGCGCAAGGCCTGTGTCTCCCAAACACTGCCCGGCTTGGCCACGTGCGCCGTGGAGAGCGCCACAGTTCCTGTTACTGCAGAGGGCTCACAAGTGGAAGGTGATGTGCCCAGTGCACTCTTGGTCACAGCCCAGCTAGAACTTCAAGCAGAGATTCACATTAGTGTAAATGGCACTTGAACTTCTACATAGCTCAGCGTTAATTCATTATGGTTGAAATGGAAGAATCTTCAGTGGGTGAATCTTTTTCAATCTGATTGAGGCTGTTACGTTTTATAGGTGCCGTTTTTCACAGCAGTACTGACAGCACTCGAAGTTATTAAATCGTGGAGTCCAAAGACGGACCTCCTGTTGCACTGGCGACCTGTGAGGGACCAGCCAGGCTGCTGCCGCCCGAGCTGAGGGTGCTGGCTTGGCTCCGTCACACCCTGTCCTGGCAGTGTGTTTACCCTCGCAGTTTACTTTAATGGACTGGCTTAACCCACCTCTGGTTTCAAATTGAGTGAGTGCTCTGAGTGGTGTGATGAGCTGTGCTACAAGAAGTCGGAGGCTCATTCTTCACCCAGGAGACTTCTGTCCAGTTGCAGAGTTAAGAACAGAGCTGCCTGGTTTGCTTATAGAGACTCCCCGGGCCAGGCAGTCCCCCCTCCCTGAGGGTGGTCATCCTCCCTCAATCTAGAGGGGCCCAGAGTCCCTGGGGAGGGCAGCCCCTCTTCCCTGAGGGTGGCCGGCCCCTGGTTCTAGAAGGGCGGGGCCCTCGTCCCTGGGGAGGGCAGCCCTGTGAAGGCGGCTGCTCCTTGTGTCCTCTTTTCCTTTGTAAATCAAATTCGGTGTCAGCTAAAAATGACCTTGAAATTAGAGAACAACCAGTCCAGCGCCCAGAATGAAGATGGAGGTAGATGAGCAGTGGGGAGTTCCATGCACAGAGGGAGATGATGGCGGGGGGACCAGGGTCAGCAGAAGTGGACGACGAAGCGTAAGGCCCCATCGGGCTACTGCTCGAGACTGAGCCCCTCTGAGCTCTTTGAGGAGAGAAGTCAGAGAGGATCACCCACTCTGATCATCCGTCATTCATCAGAAGATCACGGAGCGATGAGTTAAAGCAGAGGAGGAATTCAGTCCTTGCCTGCCAGGGGCTTTGTGCTTCAAGCTAGTCTCACGCTTACCTTCTGATTCCCTGGCAAGCCCCTGGGTCTAAGATGGGCAGAGGGTTGTGCCTGTCTGTAAACCCAGGGAGGTGAGGGGCAAGCTGGCAGGGTCCCAGGCAGATCATCCAGCCCGGGGCCCTGGGTGATTCCCTCCACAGCACTCCACCTTGGGCCGGCGTTGTGGCATGGCAGGTAAAGCCGCCGCCTACAGTGCCGCCATCCCTTATGGGCGCTGGTTCAAGTCCTAGCTGCTCCACTTCTGATCTGCTTCCCTGCTGATGTGCCTGGAAAAGCAGTGGAGGATGGCCCAAGTCCTTGGGCCCCTGCACCCATGTGGGTGACCCAGAGAAAGTTCCAGGCTCCTGGCTTCAGATGGGCCCAGCTCAGGCCATTGCAGCCATTTGGGGAGTGAACCAATGGATGGAAGGCGTCTCTCTCTCTCTCTCTCTCTCTCTGCCTCTCCCTCTTCTCCCTCTCCCCCTCTGCCTTTCAAATAAATAAATAAATCTGTAAAAAATAAAAGGGGGGTCTAGATATGGAAATATTTAAAAAGATCAGTCCTAGATCATTCACTCATCCAGGAGGAGAGAAGGTGGGAAGAAAACTGATAGGAACAGGAGCTCTCTTTCCGGAGATCACCATTGCCAGCCACGTTTGCGGCCTCTCTGGCCTCGGGCCTCGCCCCTCCAGCCCCCAGCTCGTGCCAGTTTCTTCTGTAGCACAGATGGCAGCTCGGGCCTGGCCACTGAGACCCATGAGACAGGCTCACAGCTCTTACTCCACACGGCCCAGGCCTTTGGGGATCCCTGTGCCTGCCTGGGCTGGGGCACCCCGCACTTACCCTTTAGCATCCAGCTTACAAATGACAGACTGCAAAGGACGCCCGGATAGCTAGGCAGGAGCACGCGCCCCCTTCCGGCCTCCCAAGCCCCCAAGCCAGGGGATTCCCACAGGCTCCCCCTGCTCCCGTCCCTAACTCCCACTGGCTGGGTTATTGCCGTCACGTTATTCTTAATAGAATATGCAGGCTTTCCTTCTTCCTGTTGAATAAACAAATTTACTGTATCTAGGATTTGGAATTAAAAGATGATATTCCTTGGAGCAGGGATTTACCCTGGGGGTTAAAATGTTTGCATCCCACATCACAGTACAGTACGTGGTTCTCACCTCAGCGCTCAGTTCTGAGCAGCGCTCAGAGCCCGGGAGGCAGCAGGTGATGGCTCGAGCGCTTGAGTCCCTGACTTCCAGCCTGGGCCCTACCCAGCCCCAGATGTTGCTGGCTTTATGAAGTATACCTGGGAATGGAAGCCCTGTGTGTGTGTGTGTGTGTGTGTTGCTGGCTTTATGAAGCATACCTGGGAATGGAAGCCCTGTGTGTGTGTGTGTGTGTGTGTGTTGCTGGCTTTATGAAGTATACCTGGGAATGGAAGCCCTGTGTGTGTGTGTGTGTGTGTGTGTTGCTGGCTTTATGAAGCATACCTGGGAATGGAAGCCCTGTGTGTGTGTGTGTGTGTGTGTTGCTGGCTTTATGAAGTATACCTGGGAATGGAAGCCCTGTGTGTGTGTGTGTGTGTGTGTTGCTGGCTTTATGAAGCATACCTGGGAATGGAAGCCCTGTGTGTGTGTGTGTGTGTGTGTGTGTGTTGCTGGCTTTATGAAGCATACCTGGGAACGGAAGCCCTGTGTGTGTGTGTGTGTGTGTGTGTGTTGCTGGCTTTATGAAGCATACCTGGGAATGGAAGCCCTGTGTGTGTGTGTGTGTGTGTGTGTGTGTGTTGCTGGCTTTATGAAGCATACCTGGGAATGGAAGCCCTGTGTGTGTGTGTGTGTGTGTGTGTGTGTGTTGCTGGCTTTATGAAGCATACCTGGGAACGGAAGCCCTGTGTGTGTGTGTGTGTGTGTGTTGCTGGCTTTATGAAGCATACCTGGGAACGGAAGCCCTGTGTGTGTATGTGTGTGTGTGTGTGTGTGTTGCTGGCTTTATGAAGCATACCTGGGAATGGAAGCCCTGTGTGTGTGTGTGTGTGTGTGTGTGTTGCTGGCTTTATGAAGTATACCTGGGAACGGAAGCCCTGTGTGTGTGTGTGTGTGTGTGTGTGTGTGTTGCTGGCTTTATGAAGCATACCTGGGAATGGAAGCCCTGTGTGTGTGTGTGTGTGTGTGTGTGTGTTGCTGGCTTTATGAAGCATACCTGGGAATGGAAGCCCTGTGTGTGTGTGTGTGTGTGTGTGTGTGTTGCTGGCTTTATGAAGCATACCTGGGAATGGAAGCCCTGTGTGTGTGTGTGTGTGTGTGTGTTGCTGGCTTTATGAAGTATACCTGGGAATGGAAGCCCTGTGTGTGTGTGTGTGTGTGTGTGTTGCTGGCTTTATGAAGCATACCTGGGAATGGAAGCCCTGTGTGTGTGTGTGTGTGTGTGTGTGTTGCTGGCTTTATGAAGTATATCTGGGAATGGAAGCCCTGTGTGTGTATGTGTGTGTGTGTGTGTGTGTTGCTGGCTTTATGAAGCATACCTGGGAACGGAAGCCCTGTGTGTGTATGTGTGTGTGTGTGTGTGTGTTGCTGGCTTTATGAAGCATACCTGGGAATGGAAGCCCTGTGTGTGTGTGTGTGTGTGTGTGTGTTGCTGGCTTTATGAAGCATACCTGGGAATGGAAGCCCTGTGTGTGTGTGTGTGTGTGTGTTGCTGGCTTTATGAAGCATACCTGGGAACGGAAGCCCTGTGTGTGTGTGTGTGTGTGTGTTGCTGGCTTTATGAAGCATACCTGGGAACGGAAGCCCTGTGTGTGTATGTGTGTGTGTGTGTGTGTGTTGCTGGCTTTATGAAGCATACCTGGGAACGGAAGCCCTGTGTGTGTGTGTGTGTGTGTGTGTCCTTTCTGGTTTCCAGGGCGTGGGCATTTGGCGCAGAGGGGAAGACACTGCTTAGGATGCCTGCATCCCGCGTCAGGGTGCCTGGGCTCCAGGCCCTGCTGTGCCACAGACTCCAGCTTCCTGCAGGTGCTCACCCTGGGAGGCTGTGGCCCCTGCACCCACGGAGGAGACCCGGATGGAGCTCCTGGCTCCTGGGTTCAGCCTGGCCCAGTCGCAGCTGTTGCAGGCAGTGGGGGAGTGAACCAGCAGATGGGACATCTGTCACTCTGTCTCGCTCCCACTGTCTCGTACTCTCTTTGTATTTCTGCTTTTCAAATAAGATGAAGAAAAATGTTTTAATTAACAAGGTTTTCCTTTGGATTGGAAGATACTGCTGCCATTGCTGTCTCACTACCAAATATTGAATATGTCAGAAGTGACCACAGTCAAGGGCAGTCAACTGTGCTGCCTCCCCGGGAGCTGGAGTGTGTTTGCACACCCAGCCCACAAGTGTGGGGAAGTGCACACCAACCCATGACTGCGTACACCCCGGATCCCAGGACAAGCCTGTCAGCCGTCACGTCAGCCGGGCCCTGAGCGCTTCTGGCGCCATGAGCTCTCCCATGCTGCTGCAGCGGCTTTTTGGTTTTTGTTTTTTTTAAGATTATTTATTTGCAAGCCAGAGTTAGGGAGAGACAGAGAACTTCCATCTGCTGGGTCACTTCCCAGATGACCGCAACAACCAGTAGGCAAAGCTAAGAGCCAAGAGCTTCATCCAGGTTTCCCAACGTGGGTGCAGGGCCCAAGCACTTGGGCCATCTTTTGCTGCTTTTCCCAGGCCATAGCAGGGAGCTGGGTCAGAAGTGGAGCAGCCTAGACGCCAACCAGTGCCCGTATGGGCTGCCGGCACTGCAGGCACTAGTCCCTTGCCCGCGCTTCTGAACACTGGGCCCTGGCGTTTTGTTGCCATTTCTGTAACACAGGACTGTCTTACTGTTAAGCCTTTGTCAAGGCCCTAACTGGTCTCTGTCTCCCACAGGCATTGTTTCCAAGTCCTACGAGTGCCGCCTGAAGGGACAGGGAGCCACCTTTGTGGAGACGGACAGTCCGTTCACGGCAGCCGCCCTGGCAGAGGAGTCGCCCGTCAAAGAGAAGTCCCTGCGGAGCAGCAAGAGGCAGGCCCCGCCTCCCGAGCAGGTGCAGCAGGTCATCATCATCCAGGGCTATGACGGGGACTTCGCCCTGGACGCCTCTGTGGAGGAGACGGCCGCGGCCACCCTGCAGACCCTGGCGATGGCCGGCCAGGTGGCCAGGGTGGTGCACATCACGGAGGACGGGCAGCTCATTGCCACGAGTCAGAACGCAGCCCACGTCGGCAGCGTGGTGCCCGGGCCCATCCTCCCCGAGCAGCTGGCCGAGGGAGCCACGCAGGTGGTGGTCGTGGGGGGCTCGATGGAGGGCCGCGGTGTGGAGGAGGCCCTGGGCCCCGGAGGGGCTGTGATCCAGCAGGTCACCAAGCAGGAGGTCTTCAGTCTGTCCGAGGCCGGGACGCCCGACGCCGCCTCTGCCTTGGATGCTTTGCTCTGCGCCGTCACCGAGCTGGGGGAGGCGGAGGGCAGGGCAGGGAGCGAGGAGGAGCGGGGCCGGCCGGGCCACAAGGACGTGCTCATCCAGCTGCCCTGCCAGGACGCGTCGCACGCGGCCGCCGCCGAGCCCGAGGGCCCCGAGATCCAGGTGTTCCCAGACGGCCAGGAGAGCCCGGGGGCCCTGGAGGTGCGCACCCAGGTGGCCCGCGCCTCCGCCCTCGTCGCGTCTCCAGAGCGAGCACAGGTGGCCTTCAAGAAGATGGTGCAGGGCGTCCTGCAGTTCGCCGTGTGTGACTCGGCTGCGGCCGGCCAGCTCATCAAGGACGGCGTCACCCAGGTCATCGTGAACGAGGAGGGCGCCGTGCACATGGTGGCCGGGGAGGGCTCCCAGATCCTCATGCAGGAGCCCGAGGCCCACGGCCTGAGGGTGCCAGGCGAGCACGTGGACCTGGTGGAGTCTGACGGGGAGATCTCGCAGATCATTGTCACGGAGGAGCTGGTGCAGGCCATGGTGGGCGAGTCCGCCAGCGGCTTCCCCGGGGGCGCCACCCACTACATCGTCACGGAGCTGCCCCCGGGGGCGCAGGAGGACGCGGGCGTGTTCTCCCACACCGTGATCGAGACGGCCGGCCCCCAGGAGCTCCTGCAGGCCGAGGCCGTGGCCCCGGGCGGGGCGGAACAGCTGACCAGCATGGTCATTTACACCCAGGACGGCTCCCCCGCGGCCACGGTGATTCAGAGCCACAGAGAAAGCAGCGAGCTCCATGAAGCCTGAGCATGGGCGCCGGGCCCGACTCCACCCAGGGGTGCAGGAGAGGCCCAGCGAGAGCCGCGAGCGCGCCGGGGCAGTGGGCCGGGCCGGGCCGGGCCCGGGCGGCCTTCCTGGCTACAGCTCGCTGGCCTGGCTTTCACGCCCTCCAGTGTTCCCCGTTCAGTCCCTGCAGGACGGTGGCCCGCGGCGGTCAGCTACGGAACAGGCCTCCTGCGGCGTGGGGCTACTGCCCCGGCGGTCAGCGCGCAGCTGGCTTTAACGTTTTGTTGTCAATTGGTTGAAAGTTGCAGCTGCGATTATTACCGTCTGGAAGCAGTCCACTCCATTCATTTTCTCTTTCTTTTGAAACTTTAGGATAACAATGTCCCCAGACCAAAGGAAGCCTGTTAGTTCATTTCACGTCTAAATCTCCTCCCTTCAAACATTGTCACCGTATTCATCGCTCTGGTTGCATTCTGCATATAAGAAATATTAAGCCCATGGTTAAGAAAAGCCTTGAAGTTTATTTAAGATATACCTTGGTTAAGACAGCTGTTGCTCCTGACTTAGCTTCCTGCCATGAAATCTGTCTATGAAATGTGCACTCTGGAAAATACTGCTCATATCAATATTTTGCTTTTCATGACAAACATTTGTTCTTACTGCTGTCGCTCTGCAGGATCTATTTGTGATTTGTGTCGGTCTGAACAGGCTGACCTTGAAGGTAAGCAGACAGACACCGTGCCCCTCCACCCCCCGCCCCTCCCGACCGGCGTGGTCCGTGGACGCACCGCGCTGTGGAGTACGAGTTCCTGTTCCAGTTTGTTTCTAGATATGACCGCTCTTGCTTCTCCGGAACTGTAAGATAATCCCCTCCCTCCAAGGCAGAAGTTGTTTTCATTCTGTTTTCTTTGAAATAAAATTGTAGCAGTAAGCAGCGATGGAGTGTCAGTCATTGCACGGGGCATAGGGGCGGCCCTCGCTCGCTCCCTCCTGCGAGGCCGGGGCTGACGTCGGCTGGTGTCTCCCGCAGCCACATGCCCCCTGTGTTTGGCGAATGGCCCAGGCACATCCTGCGACAGTAACGTCGCCCATCAACCGAGAGCCCGTGGAACCTCTTCCCTGGGATAACCAGGCCACCTCCCCTCACACAGGCCCCTCCAAACAGCAAGCCGGGAGACCTGAGGCCTGGCGCCCAGCGCGGTAAATAGCCCTAAAAATGGCAGGGCCACGCGGTTGCTCTCCAGCGTTGTCTTCGACAAACAGTGACAGGGCCAACTCCTGTTTGTTACCAGAATAAAGGTGGCCTTTACGACGTGATGGCCCTCGCTACAGAAGGGGGAGGGGTGTGTTCAGCGGCGATACTTCCAGATCTCCCAGCCTAGGGCGGCTCGACTCCGCCGTGGTGACGTGGACATGCTGCGGTTTACCAAGAGTGACTAAATATGTCTCGGTGGCATGTAACCCTTCATCAAGCCACGCAGCCTGCAGCGGCACACCGGAACCACGCTGCGTGCATGACACAGAGAGCAGGGCCCTGCATGGCGAGGGGCGTGCAGACGGGGTCTCCAGGTGCACCCGGGGACTGCACGGCTCCCCCGGCCCGCTGCGTCCTGTGAGCACCTGTGGAGCGGGTCCATGCTGCCTCTTTCCTGTCCCCACGCGAGTCCAAGCGTGCACGAATCTGCACCTCAGCATGGCGGTCAGTAGGGACGTCCCGTACAGCGGCGTCTGCAGCATGCTTCCGGAAGATTCACCGAGTAAGCAGCAGAGCCCGTGAAACCCCTACCTGGAGGCGGGAATCCGGAGAGGCCACCTTACAGCTCGCCTTGGCCAGTGAAACGGCCCGACCCCAAGGGCAGGTGGCCTGCGGGGAAGACCGGGGCCAGCAGTCGGGGTTTGCAGTGCTGTGGCCAGGGTCGGGGCAGGGGAGGGTGCCAGCCGGGGTGGAGGGGGACAGAGAGCAGAGCAGCTTGCCTGGCCCTGGGTCCACGCCCGCGACAGCCCAGTGACAGGCATCGGTTTGCTTTGCCTGGAGGAACCGAGTGCCGTGAGGAAGGCACTGGCCCTTACGCACACAGGCTGGAGCTGTGCCATGAGGGCGCCCGGGAGGCGGCCTGTCCAGGGCGAGGGCGGTGGGGAAAGAGCCCTCAGGTGACCGGCCCAGAGGAGGTGTGGGTTTACAGCCCAAGGAACCGGCGCCACGGCCAGCATGGAGGGTGGGCAGTGGCAGGACGCACAGCCCCGGGGGAGGTGCGGCCGAGGAGCCCAGCTGGACACGGCGAGGGGCGGAGTTTGGCCGGACCAGCTTAGCGGGTTCTTGCAGAGAGCAGATTGGATGGGGACGGACAAGCGCAGGCTCAGGCTCCAGCCTGGTCAAGCAGAGACCCTGTCAGAGCCCCTCCCCGTGCAGGAGCAAGGGCCCCACTCCCGGGGTCTCAGTCCCCCCCCCCCCCCCCGCCCCGGGAGTCCCCTGAGCACGCTCTGGGCTCTGCCACTTTGGCCGTGGCAAGAGGGAAGTGTGGGAGAGGCAGCTCCGAACTGTGACCCCGGCGGTTCCAGGAAGAGACTGGGAAGGCCGAGCGCCGCCCTGGGCCCTGCCTGCCCGCTGCTCTCCGTGAGCAGAGGGCCCATCTCGGTGAAGAATTCCGCTCCTGCCCGCCCCCCAGGGAATATCATTTCCCACGGAGGAGCAAGTTCCCGCGGGTGGCAGTTATGCGTTGCGGAAGCCCCTTCTAATCAGGGACTGGTGATTCATTCTCGGCTTCGGCGGGCGATCCATCTGACATGGAAGGGGAAAAATTAGCAGCTGTCACCGCGTGATGAGTTAATTTCCTGACGGGCCTGACACTGAAAAGCCATTTGGAGACATGGCGACAGTGACGAGGAAACCTGGAGCAGCTTTCTAATTGGACATGAAGAAAGGGCAGGGAAACAGGCCGGGCAGGGCCGCCAGCCCGCGAGCCGGGGGCTCGGCGCCAGGCCCACGATGCCCGGAGGGTTGCCCGGAGGGAGGCCGGGCCCCTCGTTCCTGGCTGGGCCCCGGGGTCCCGGGGGCGCTCAGCCCACTTCTTCCTCCCCTGCGCTGTGTCTGCCAGCGGAGAGAGACACGGGCAGCCTCTGGACGGGACCCTGGGCCGTCTACACGCTCAGGGTTCCAGCGTGGGAAGGAGCCTCGTGAGAGAAGTATGGAGTGGGAGGCAATGGTGCTGTGTGGGGAGGGGCCGGGGCGGGAGAAGCCGCGCCTTGAGTACCTGAAGGCGGAAATGAGACGCAGAAACCAGCAGCCATTGAGGTGAGCAGGCAGCACTCGCACAGTGCTCCATGGGGTTCTGGAGTCGGGGCCCCAGCACCCGGCCCCGGGCCCTCGGGTGCCACACGCTGTGACCCAGGGCAGGTCAGCTCCTTCCATCCTCTGGACGCCGGTGTGCAAATCCAGCAGAGCAGAGTCACGCCAGACAAGGAAGCAGGCGGCCAGGACCCATCTCTGCCCAACCCCTGGAGCCCCTCGCCCAGGCCAGGACCCCCCTCCAGGAGCAAAGGGCTGAGAAGGGACTTGGGCGGGGCGGGGCGGGGCGGGGCCGGCAGTGCCAGTGCCCAGCCGCAGAGGCCCAGGACCAGGAATGAGCAAACCCAGCCTAGATCTCTCCGCCAAAGGCGCACTTCCTTCCTCCATGGTCTGCCTTTTCAGGACCTTTTAATAAATTCCTTCAAAATGACCTAATTTCAACATGACTTTCGACATCATAAAAAGACAATTTATAACCGGGATAAAGCCGGACATGTGGCCCGGCCCTGGGGGCCAGAGCCAGGCCCGCGCTCCCTGTCTCGGGTTTCTCTCGGAATCCTCCGAGGTGGAGGAGCAACAGCCTTCGGGGAGGAAGGACTTGTGTTTGCACGTCCAAGCCGAGCTCCCATCCACTGCTCTAGCCCCGCCCCCCCCCCAAAAGGCCCAGAGCAGCCGGGACTGGGCCAGTGCCTTGCCCTGCGGTGGGAGAAGCCTTGGGTTTTGGTGACCCTGAGTGATGGGGCTGGGCGTCTCAGGACAGGTGTCCTGGGGTAGCTGCAGAGACGCAGAGGCGGGGCAGTGCCCTGTTCTACTCCAGACAGCGCGCTTCTCACCCCTGCCCTGGAGCAGGGATGCACCCGGGGTGCCCTGGATTTGGCGAGCATGCGCCTCCCATGGGGCAGGTGTGGGGGGAGCAGACGGAGGTGCCGCAGGAGGCAGGTCTGGCAGGCCGAGCTCCTTGGGGTGGGGAGGAGGGCTGTGGTGCTCCTGGCTGCCCAGGCCCCCAGTGAGTGGCAGCACCCAGGCCTTGTCGTCCTGAGACACTCCAGTGGCCCTGGGTGCGGTCCTAGGTCCCAGGCTCACCTGGGGCAGAAGGCTCTCCAGGTCCGGACGCTTCGGGCAGGGGCCAGAGGGCTACACAGAGGTAAGGACTGCCTCTGGGGCCCCCGGGGAGAAGGCGCCCTGGCTCCCGAGATCCTGCACTGATGGTCTGGACCGAGGCCTAGGCCTTCGCACCCATCATCTGAGCTGGCCACGGGCGCTGCCAGTCTCGTGTGGGGCCGAGTTGGGAGTAGAGAAGCCCCAGTGCTAATCCCAGCTGGAGGCCCGGGGCAGCGACACGGATGGCTCCAGGCAAATGTGCACGAATTGCTCGAGGAAAGCAGTGGGAAGATGACTGAGGCTGCCACAGCGGCCGTGGCCAAGCCACCCCAAAGCTGGACCTACACCAGCACAGCCCTGGGTGGCTGCACACTGGGGAGAGCCCGTCCCGGGACAGACAGCCTGGCCTGTGCCAGACCCTCGGAGTGGCCGTGGAGGCTCAGGGCAGTGCCTTCCAGGAGGGGTGCACAGCCGAGGGCACCTCACTCCTGCCCTCGCCTCCCCAGGGCCCCAGAGCTGCGCCACGTGGAGCTGTTCCCAGCAGTGCCCGCCTCCTGCTCCCTCCGGGGCTTAGATGCATGGCTGATGCACGGCTGATGCACGGCTGGGGACAGGGCCCACCGCCGTTTGTTTCCAGGCTACAGCTGCACCCGTGACGGGGGAGCAAGTCTCTCAGGGGGCCGCCTAGAGCAGGGGCAGAGGCAGGTGGCCTGGGGTCGCCACGCCAGGCACACGTGGCAGGCACTCTCCTCCCCGCTTCCGCTTCCTCACCTGACTGTTCCCCACTGTGCACATGCAGGAAGCCGGCGGCGACCGAGCCATCCCAGGCCAGGCCAGGTGGGAGGTGTGGAGCCCAGCCGTCCAGAAGGTTCTACAGGCACCAAATGCCCACTGTGGGGAAGAGGAAGGCTCTTGGCTGGGGCCAGGGACTTCACAGCGCCCCCAAATGCTTCAGGCTCTGCCGAGCACACACACACACACACACACACACACACACACTGATGGCGCCGTCATTACACAAAGCACGAAAACAGCACTGCCAAAGGGTGACAGCGAAACAGCCCTGGCTCTTACCGCTTGGCTAACCCAAAAAACCGCTGTCACTTTTAGGACAAAATTCTTTTCAAACAGTGACTGGGCTTCCTGGTGAGCTGGAGTGGTGGTGACTTGGAGCTGGCCGGTGTGGGGCTCCTAACAGGAGGAGGGCCACTCAGCCACGTTCCCGCCATGGCTTGCGCTGGCGTCGTGGGGACTCCCCAGCCACTGTCTGCGGCACGTTGTCAGAAGGACTCACTGGCGCAGAGCGCACACGTCTCTAAGTCTACGTGGGCAGGCAGGGGGGCTGCACTGTGGAGCCCCGTCCTCGGCAGCCGTGGCCTGGCCGACCCCTGCCATGAGACGCCCAGACCAAGAGGGGCGGCTGTCACCTGCCCATGGAGCCTCTGAGTCTTCAAATAAAGACACGGGTAAGTGGCTGTTCTCGCACCGTGTTTCTGCACCCAGCGGCTCGTCGGCACCCCAGTGTGAGCACCCAGTGTCCTGAGCGGCACCTTTGCTGAATTCACTTCCGTTTGTGCACTCACGGTCTGGACGGGGCTCCCACGTGTGGGCAGCTGTGCTGAGACCAGGCGTGTCAGGGACGGGGACCACCTGGACACCAGCCACACAGTCAGCTCCCGTGCGTGTCTGCATCTCTACCTTCCCAGGCCACTGAGGACACGGTCAGGAGATGAAGGGTACCGACCCACAACAACAAGGACAAGGGAGGAGTGGGGGGGGGGGGTAGAGAAAGTGAGAGTGTTGGGGGTGTGGCACGGGGTGCAAACAGGAGGCAGAGGGGCCCCGGGGGTGCGGTGAGAGCAGGCCCCTTCCTCAGTCACACCCTTGCAGCCCCCCCACTCCTCTGCCCCCTACACAGCTGGGGTGCAGCCCCCCACACAGCTGGGGTACAGCCCCCCCACTGCTCAGCCCCCTACACAGCTGGGGTGCAGCCCCCCCTGCTCAGCCCCCTACACAGCTGGGGTGCGGCCCCCCCTGCTCAGCCCCCTACACAGCTGGGGTGCGGCCCCCCCCACTCCTCAGCCCCCTGCACAGCTGGGGTGCAGCCCCCCCTGCTCAGTCCCCTACACAGCTGGGGTGCAGCCCCCCCACTGCTCAGCCCCCTACACAGCTGGGGTGCGGCCCCCCCTGCTCAGCCCCCTACACAGCTGGGGTGCGGCCCCCCCTGCTCAGCCCCCTACACAGCTGGGGTGCGGCCCCCCCTGCTCAGCCCCCTACACAGCTGGGGTGCGGCCCCCCCTGCTCAGCCCCCTACACAGCTGGGGTGCGGCCCCCCCCACTCCTCAGCCCCCTACACAGCTGGGGTGCAGCCCCCCCACTCCTCAGCCCCCTACACAGCTGGGGTGCAGCCCCCCCCGCTCAGCCCACTACACAGCTGGGGTGCAGCCCCCCTCCCACTCCTCAGCCCCCTACACAGCTGGGGTGCGGCCCCCCCCGCTCAGCCCCCTACACAGCTGGGGGTTCTTTCTTCTGGAGAAACCCAGCCAGACGCTGAGCAGAGTGTGGAGCCTAGAGGAAGCCCAGATCAAGTCCAGAAAAGTTCTCAGGAGGTGGGACCAAAGGACAGAAATTGACCAGAGGAAGCTTTTCGAGGACTGGGAAATGAAAGTACCGGGATGGGAGATCTGGAATGCAGGGACAACGCGGGAAGCAGAGGCAGGGCAGGATCACAGCGGCTTCCACCGTGGCGTCTGCCGGGCTCGGGCACGGAGGCCACGAACGCAGGAGACGCACTGGTCTGGCCAACTTGACGTTCCCGCCTCTGTGACGCTGCCACACCAGGAGCCTTCGCAGAGAAAACACAAGGGACTGCAGGACCCAGACCAAGCCCGCGTCCATCTCAGTCTTTGTCAGCCGCAGGGCGGGTGCATCATAAACAGAAGAGGGTTCTGTAGCTCACAGATCTAGGGGCCAAGGGCGTGGCGCCGGCAGAGAGCTCACGGGGGAGATTGCCGTGAACCCTGTGTGCGTGAGCCGCGTCTCGTGGTGAGAGACGGGAGAGCAAGCTCACAAAGCAGAGCTGGCTTCATGACAACCTGGCTCCCGGTAACCAGCCCAGCCCTGGGGGCGCACCTGCTCCAAGTCAGGCCTCGGACAGTGTTTGCCCTGGCGACGTCATCACCGACCCACTTCTGATCCTTCCACGGCCTCTCAGCCCACCACGTCGGGGACCACGCCTCCAGGACAAGAACCTTTGGGGAGCAACCGCAGGAGGATTAGACTTGTAGAAGCATCACCAGGTACCAGAAATTATAAAAAAAAAAAAAAATCTTCAAAACCCCAAGGGAACATTTAACTCTCAAGTAAGCTTTCTATATCTAGCTAACTATCAACCGAACATAATGGAAGAATAAATACAGGGTCAGATGTGTGATCTCTCCAAATATTTGCCTCCCGTTTATGCTTTTTCGTGAAGCTACTGAAAAATATGCTCTTGCCGAAGCCAGCTGAGCCTTAGGATTCAGGAATTAAAAATCAACATAGGCGAGAAGGGGGAGTGTCCAAGGCCTGATAGAACAGACAAAGGGAGGGCTCCAAGCACAGGATCACTCGACAGACTCATTTGTACGGAAGACTTTTATAAGGGTTTGGAAAGTGTGAGTGACAGTGTATTAAAAAAATCTAAGCTGATAAAAGCAACGACGTGGTTATTGATACTCAAAATTAAAGAAGTGTATACGAAACGATCAGTGCAGTGCAGTACAGTGCTTGGCTGAACAGTGAAGAATTTGCCTACCGAGTATGACTTTAACACGATGTCGCCATCGTTAAGCTGGGAGGATGGTGGGGCAGGAGGGTGGGGAAACAAGGATCCTAAATCCTCATCTGTTTGAAAAGGAAGTTAACAGCCGGCGTGGCAGCTCACTAGGCTAATCCTCCACCTTGCGGTGCAGGCACACCGGGTTCTAGTCCCGGTTGGGGCGCCGGATTCTGTCCCGGTTGGTTGCCCCTCTTCCAGGCCAGCTCTCTGCTGTGGCCAGGGAGTGCAGTGGAGGATGGCCCAAGTCCTTGGGCCCTGCACCCCATGGGAGACCAGGAGAAGTACCTGGCTCCTGCCATCGGATCAGCGTGGCGCGCCAGCCGTGGCAGCCATTGGAGGGTGAACCAACGGCAAAGGAAGACCTTTCTCTCTGTCTCTCTCACTGTCCACTCTGCCTGTCAAAAAAAAAAAAAAAAGAAAAGAAAAGGAAGTTAACAGACAATGGCTCCAATTAATGTGCCCGTTTGCGCATCAACAAATTGCACCAGCCATTTCTTACCCACGTGGGGGAGCTAGCACAGGGTATCGTCCCCCTCCCCAGAGAAAAGCCATAGAGGGGAACAGCGTTAGGAAGCGGCAGGAGACGTGGGGAGCTGTCTGGGTGAGAGCAGGGGGGAGGGCTGAGCCCGGGCCGTCCGGCTGGAAACAGAAACGCGGTTCTGGCAAAGTCTTGAAGCAGCCTCACCTAGCCTCGCACCGTGTGATTCCGAGCTTCGGCGCAGGTCCCGGTCCAGGAGCTCGCGGGGGCAGAACCAAAGCAGGACGGGAAGCCGCAGCAGGGCGGCGTGGAGACAGCAGAGGGGGCCCCCAGCCTGAGCACTGGCTGCTCCCCAGACTACGCACCCCACACCCCGGGGCTGAGATGGGAGACTTCCTCCTCCCTCCGCCTGCCTATTTGAACAGTCAGAGTTGTCTGAACTTTGTTTTTTTTTTTAAAAGAGTAAAAATAAATGATGATGTTGGGAACGAATAGTTCTGTGTTTAAAAAAAACTCAGGACACTATCCTCTGTGCAAGAATCCGGGAACCTGAACTGACCCCCATTTTCCTCGATGAGCTTGGCTGGCGGGGTGGCCCCTTGCCTCTGCCTCCCAGAACGAGCCCGAGGCACCTGACAGCACCGGGAAATTGCCAAAACACCAGCCGCGGGGCAAGGTGTCCAACCAAGAGGGTTTTCCGGGCCGCAGACCGCGGAGTGAATCAGTTCATTCAATTCCCCAGTTTTGGCCGTTCACATCGGAAACCACCCCCCCTACACCCCTCACCCTTTGGCTACCGGAAAGTAATTGAGTCAGTGACTCCACGTGGACTGATGCTGATTCCTACCAATTAGCCAGCTAATAGTCATCCTGGCCGTGTGTAGGTATCTGAGCAAGAGACAAAAGTACACACTACTGCATACCGCGTAACTTTTATGATCTAAACTCAAAGTCAGAAACCATGAGAAGCCGCCAGCCGCCTCGTGTGCCCAGTGGCCCCACTGACACCGCCTGCCATCACGAGTCTCTTTTCACAGCGTAAAAAGGGAGAATGGAAACTGCACGTGACCTAATCGTGCACGCGCCAGGAGCGCGGAACCACGCAGAACAGGGACAGGCCGATCCGGCTGGGGCGGCTGCTCCCGGCGGCAGGGTGCGGCGAGGCCTCGGCGTCCTGCGGCTGTTGGCTTCTAATGGTTTCTCCTCTAAGCCAGAGATCACCGGGCTCCATGTGAACCGGCTTCCCGTGGGGCCGTCCCAAATATTCCTCAACAGCCTGCCGCCACCTTCTTGACCCCGAGGCTCCCCAGGGCGCTGGGCTTCTGGATCCACGCCACCCACGGACACCACATCAGGGGAGCGGTCGTGTGGGCCCCAGGCCCCTCCCGGCCACCAACCTGCTCGCGGTGGACTTCAGAGCATGCGCACTGGCGCGAGCCAGACACGGTGGTCCCACTGAAGGGCTGGGGGCTGCTGTCTGCCCCTGCACCATCTCACGTGAAGCGGCCCCACTGGAATCCATCTGCCGAATCGGGAAGCAGCAGCCACTTGCTTGCTTTTCTCGCCTCTTCTATTCTGAGTGACTCAGCTGGCCAGGCTTTCCCTTGGGGGCCACCCAGAGCCCTCGCTGAATGGGGTGGGGGCATCAGGCACGTGTTAGCTGTGGCTGCCTGACGCCACGCCCCTCAGTCAGCTCCCTGGGAGCCAGGCTGACCCAGCCGTGGACCTTCTTCATCAATGGAGAGAAGGAAAGGGCGCGGTTGTCCGCCTTTAGCGCCCCAAGGCTGGACCTGCATGGGAGACCTGGTCCCCTGGTTAGAGAAGGTCAGCTCCACCAAGATGCCGCATCTTAAGACTGGAACCAGCTCTGTCTCCTGGGGCTCCGAGCAGGAGTTTAAGAGGGGTCTCAGGGCCTCAGCACTAATGTGTTTTCTTATTTATTTATTTATTTATTTGACAGGCAGAGTGGACAGTGAGAGAGAGAGACAGAGAGAAAGGTCTTCCTTTGCCGTTGGTTCACCCTCCAATGGCCGCCGCGGCCGGCGCACCGCGCTGATCCGAAGGCAGGAACCAGGAGCCAGGTGCTTCTCCTGGTCTCCCCTGGGGTGCAGGGCCCAAGCACCTGGGCCATCCTCCACTGCACTCCCTGGCCACAGCAGAGGGCTGGCCTGGAAGAGGGGCAACCGGGACAGAATCTGGCGCCCCAACCGGGACTAGAACCCGGTGTGCCGGCGCCGCTAGGTGGAGGATTAGCCTAGTGAGCCACGGCGCTGGCCCATAAATGTGTTTTCAAGTGTACAAATCCTGCAAACCGGCAGCAAAAGGGTAGGGAAGGAATACTTGACTCTAGATCAGCTAACCCGAAGACTCGACTCCCTCCGTGATGGGCTCAGTGGGTCAGAACCGTGACCTGGAACCCGGGTATTTAGAAGCGCCCCCTGGCGAGTTCTGTAGCGAGTTAGCTCTCTGTCCCTTCATTCTGTAGCTTCCTCCACCAGGCCAGGACTCCACCAGGCACCATCAGAAACTGAGAGGCGACCGAGCCCAGGCCCTGCCCGGAGCCAAAGTGAATACGGTTATTCTGATCGGAGACACATGGAAGCGCCTGTCTTGGCATCAGTCAGCCACACAGGAGCCAGTCAGCCGTCACTCCAGCTGGCTCACCGGGAGAAATGATGTCAAACCACCTGAGGACATGTCTGAAGCCGCTTTGGAGGTCTACACCTGCCTCCAGACTGGTGATCTTGTCTGATTCCCAAACACACCAAGCTCGCTGGGTTACTCCAGGTTACTCCAAGCTCGCTGCTACTCCTGGGTTACTCCAGGCCTTTGTATGCGGAATTCTAGACGCTTCTTCTTTTTTTTAAAAAAACTTTTATGTAGTAAATATAAATTTCCAAAGTACAGTTTACGGATTACAATGGCTCCCCCCCATAACTTCCCTCCCACTCGCACCCCTCCCATCTCCCACTCCCTCTCCCATTCCATTCACATCAAGATTCATTTTCAATTATCTTTATATACAGAAGATCGATTTAGTATATATTAAGTGAAGATTTCATCAGTTTGCACCCACACAGAAACACAGAGTGTAAAATACTGTTTCAGTACTAGTTATAGCATTACTTCGCATTGGACAACACATTAAGGACAGATCCCACATGAGGAGTAAGTACACAGTGACTCCTGTTGTTGACTTAACAATTTGACACTCTTGTTTATGGCGTCAGTAATCTCCCTAGGCTCTAGTCATGAGCTGCCATGGCTGTGGAAGCCTTTTGAGTTCGCCGACTCGATCTTATTCCGACAGGGTCATAGTCAAAGTGGAAGTTCTCTCCTCCCTTCAGAAAAAGGTACCTCCTTCTTTGATGGCCCTGTTCTTTCCACTGGGATCTCACTCGCAGAGATCTTTCATTTAGGTCTTCTTTTTTTTCAAGAGTGTCTTGGCTTTCCATGCCTAAAATACTCTCATGGGCTCTTCAGCCATATCCGAATGCCTTAAGGGCTGATTCTGAGGCCAGAGTGCTATTTAGGACATTTGCCATTCTATGAGTCTGCTGTGCATCCCGCTTCCCATGATGGATCGTTCTCTCCCTTTTTGATTCTATCAGCTAGTATTAGCAGACACTACTCTTGTTTGTGTGATCCCTTTGACTCTTAGACTTATCAGTGTGATCAATTGTGAACTGAAATTGATCACTTGGACTAGTGAGATGGCATTGGTACATGCCACCTTGATTGGGATTGTATTGGAATTCCCTGGCACATTTGTAACTCCACCATTTGGGGCAAGTCCGATTGAGCATGACCCAAATTGTACATCTCCTCCCTCTCTTATTCCCACTCTTATATTTAACAGGGATCACTTTTCAGTTAAAATTTAAACACCTAAGAATAAGTGTGTGTTAATTACAGAGTTCAACCAATAGTACTAGAACAAAAAAAAATACTAAAATGGATAAAGTATTACATTGTACATCAACAGTCAGGACAAGAGCTGATCAAGTCACTGTTTCTCATAGTGTCCATTTCACTTCAACAGGTTTCCTCTTTGGTGCTCAGTTGTCACCCATCAGGGAGAACATATGATATTTGTCCCTTTGGGACTGGCTTAATTCACTCAGCATAATATTTTCCAGATTCCTCCATCTTGTTGCAAATGACCGGGTTTCATTGTTTTTGACTGCTGTATAGTATTCTATAGAGTACATGTCCCATAATTTCTTTATCCAGTCTACTGTTGATGGGCATTTGGGTTGGTTCCAGGTCTTAGCTATTGTGAATTGAGCTGCAATAAACATTAAGGTGCAGACAGCTTTTTTGTTTGCCAATTTAAATTCCTTTGGGTAAATTCCAAGGAGTGGGATGGCTGGGTTGAATGGTAGGGTTATATTCAGGTTTCTGAGGAATCTCCAGACTGACTTCCATAGTGGCTTAACCAGTTTGCATTCCCACCAACAGTGGGTTAGTGTCCCTTTTTCCCCACATCCTCTCCAGCATCTATTGTTGGTAGATTTCTGAATGTGAGCCATTCTAACTGGGATGAGGTGAAACCTCATTGTGGTTTTGATTTGCATTTCCCTGATTGCTAGTGATCTTGAACATTTTTTCATGTGTCTGTTGGCCATTTGGATTTCCTCTTTTGAAAAATGTCTATTGAGGTCCTTGGCCCATCTCTTAAGTGGGTTGTTTGTTTTGATATTGTGGAGTTTCTTGATTTCTTTGTAGATTCTTGTTATCAACCCTTTATCTGTTGCATAGTTTGCAAATATTTTTTCCCATTCTGTCAGTTGCCTCTTCACTTTCCTGACTGTATCTTTTGAAGTACAGAAACTTCTCAATTTGATGCAATCCCAAATGTTAATTTTGGCTTTGACTGCCTGTGCTTCCGGGGTCTTTTCCAAGAAGTCATTGCCGGTACCTATATCTTGCAGGGTTTCTCCAATGTTCTCTAATAATTTGATGGTGTCAGGTCGTAGATTTAAGTCTTTAATCCGTGTTGAGTGGATTTTTGTGTAAGGTGAAAGGTAGAGGTCTTGCTTCATGATTCTGCACGTGGAAATCCAATTTTCCCAGCACCATTTATTGAATAGACTGTCCTTACTCCAGGGATTGGTTTTGGATCCTTGATCAAATATAAGTTGGCTGTAGATGTTTGGATTGATTTCTGGTGTTTCTATTCTGTTCCATTGGTCTATGCATCTGTTTCTGTACCAGTACCATGCTGTTTTGATAACAACTGCCCTATAGTATGTCCTGAAATCTGGTATTGTGATGCCTCCAGCTTTGTATTTGTTGTACAATATTGCTTTAGCTATTTGAGCTCTCCTGTGTCTCCATATGAATTTCAGCACCATTTTTTCCAGATCTGAGAAGAAGGTCTTTGGTATCTTGATTGGTATTGAATTAAATCTATAAATTGCTTTTGGGAGAATGGACATTTTGATTATATTGATTCTTCCAATCCATGAGCATGGAGGTTTTTCCATTTTTGGTATCCTCTTCTATTTCTTTCTTTAAGGTTTTGTAATTTTCATCGTAGAGATCTTTAACGTCCTTGGTTAAGTTTATGCCAAGGTATTTGGTTGTTTTTGTAGCTATTGTGAATGGGATTGATCTTAGAAGTTCTTCCTCAGCCATGGCATTGTCTGTGTATACAAAGGCTGTTGATTTTTGTGCACTGATTTTATATCCTGCTACTTTGCCAAACTCTTCTATGAGTTCCAACAGTCTCTTAGTAGAGTTCTGTGGGTCCCCTAAATAAAGAATCATGTCATCTGTGAAGAGGAATAGTTTGAGTTCTTCCTTCCCAATTTGTATCCCTTTAATTTCTTTTTCTTGCCTAATAGCTCTGGCTAAAACTTCCAGAACTATGTTGAATAGCAGTGGTGAGAGTGGGCATCCCTGTCTGGTACCAGATCTCAGTGGAAATGCTTCCAACTTTTCCCCATTCAATAGGATGTTGGCCGTGGGTTTTCCATAAATTGCTTTGATTGTATTGAGGAATGTTCCTTCCATACCCAGTTTGCTTAGAGTTTTCATCATGAACGGGTGTTGTATTTTATTAAATGCTTTCTCTGCGTCTATTGAGATAATCATATGGTTTTTTTCTTCTTCAGTCTGTTAATGTGGTGTATCACATTGATTGTTTTGCGAACATTGAACCATCCCTGCATATCAGGAATAAATCCCACTTGGTCTGGGTGGATGATCTTTCTGATGTGTTGTTGCATTCTATTGGCCAGAATTTTATTGAGGATTTTTGCATCTATGTTCATCAGGGATATTGGTCTGTAATTATCTTTCAATATTGCGTCTTTTTCCGGCTTAGGAATTAAGGTGATGCTGGCTTCATAGAAAGAATTTGGGAGGATTCCCTATTTTTCGATTGTTCTGAATAGTTTGAGAAGAATTGGAGTCAGTTCTTCTTTAAATGAACTTCAACAATGAAGCTGTCTGGTCCTGGGCTTTTCTTTGTTGGGAGGGCCTTTATTACTGTTTCAATTTCTGTCTCAGTTATGGGTCTGTTTAGGTTTTCTATGTCTTCCTGGTTCAATTTAGGTAGGTTGCATGTGTCCAGGAATCTATCCATTTCTGATAGATTTCCCTGTTTGCTGGCATACAAGTCCTTGTAGTAATTTCTGATGATTCTTTTTATTTCTGTGGTGTCTGTTGTTACATTTCCTTTTTCATCTCTGATTTTATTGATTTGGGTCTTTTCTTTTTTTAGTTAGTTGGGCCAATGGGGTGTCAATTTTGTTTATTTTTTTCAAACAACCTGCTCCTCGTTTGGCTGATTTTTTGCAATGTTTTTTCGGATTCAATCCTGTTGATTTCTTCTCTGATTTTAATTATTTCTCTTCTACTAGATTTGGGTCTGGTTTGCTGCAGATTTTCTAGATCCTTGAGATGAACTGAAAGCTCATTTATTTGGTGCCTTTCCAATTTCTTGATGTAGGCACCCATTGATATAAACTTTCCTCTTAACACTGCTTTTGCTGTATCCCATAAGTTTTGGTATGTTGTGCTGTTATCCTCATTTACTTCCAGAAAGTGTTTGATTTCTCTTTTGATTTCTTCTATGACCCAGTGTTCATTCAGGAGCATGTTGTTCAATCTCCATGTGTTTGCATATGCTCTAGGGATTCCTGAGTTGCTAATTTCCAACTTCATTCCTTTATGGTCTGAGAAGCTGCATGGTATGATTCTAATTCTTTTGAATTTGCTGAGACTTGCTTTATGGCCTAGTATGTGGTCAATCCTAG
Organism: Oryctolagus cuniculus; assembly: GCF_964237555.1. Lineage (NCBI taxonomy): Eukaryota > Metazoa > Chordata > Mammalia > Lagomorpha > Leporidae > Oryctolagus > Oryctolagus cuniculus. The sequence goes on along the minus strand of NC_091441.1, from coordinate 3,740,015 downwards.
AGAAGGTTCCATGTACTGCTGAGAAGAATGTAAAATCTTTAGCTGTAGGATTGAAAGTTCTGTATATATCTGTTAGATCCATTTGGGCTATAGTGTCATTTAAATCTACTGTCTCCTTGTTGATCTTCTGTCCTGTTGATCTGTCTATTTCTGAGCGTGGAGTATTGAAGTCCCCCAGTACTATTGTATTGGGGTCTAAGTCTCTCTTTAAGTCCCTTAACAAATCTTTTAAATAAACTGGTGCCCTGTAATTAGGTGCATATACATTGATAATTGTTGTATCTTCCTGTTGAATTGATCCCTTAATCATTATATAGTACCCCTCCCTCTTTGTCTCTCCTAACAGTTTTTGTGGTAAAGTTTATGTTGTCCGATATTAAGATGGCTACGCCTGCTCTTTTTTCATTTCTGTTGGCATGGTATATCTTTTTCCAGCCTTTCACTTTCAGTCTGTATGGATCTTTGTTGGAAAGATGTGTTTCTTGTAAGCAGCAAATAGATGGGCTTTGTTCCTTAAGCCAATCAGCCAATCGGTGTCTTTTCACTGGACAGTTCAGGCCATTAACGTTCAATGTGACTAATGATAAGTAGTAACTTTGCCCTGCCATTTTCCCAAGATATTTTCTAATATATGCTCTGAACTTCCTGTGATCTTTTACTGTGAGGTTTCCTTCCTTTACCTTCTTTCATATTGATGACCGTGTTTCTGTGTTTCTGTGTGTAACACATCTTTAAGCATGTTTTGCAGGGCTGGACTAATGGCGACAAATTCTTTCAATTTCTGTTTGCTGTGAAAGGTCTTTATTTCACCTTCATTCACAAATGAGAGCTTTGCAGGATATAATATTCTGGGCTGGCAGTTTTTCTCTCTTAGCACCTGTGCTATGTCTCGCCATTCCCTCCTAGCTTGTAGGGTTTCTGATGAGAAGTCAGCTGTGAGTCTGATTGGAGATCCTCTGAGAGTAATCTGACGTTTCTCTCTTGCACATCTTAGGATCTTTTCTTTGTTTCACTGTGGTGAGTTTAATTACAACGTGTCGTGGTGAGGATCTCTTTTGGTTGTGTTTATTAGGGGTTCTATGAGCTTCCTGTACTAGGATGTCTCTGTCCTTCTCCAAACCTGGGAAATTTTCTGCTAGTATCTCACTAAAAAGGCCTTTCTAGAAGCTTCTTTCAGCAGGGACCATTCCTTCTCATCGGTGGAGTCTCAGCCTCGGTGCGTCTCTCGGGGAGGTCTTTCCTGAGGCCCCCTTCGATCGTCAGGCTCCTGGCTCCAGCCTGGTCCCATCCTGGCTGTTGCAGGTGTTAGGGGGGAGTGAACCAACAGACAGGAGATCTTTCTGTCTCTGGCTATCAAACACGTAAGTAAGCTTTAAAGTAAACTAATGCAGGTGGGAAGAATCCCTTCCCAGAACGGTTGATGAGAAAAGGTTCAGATTTCCGTGAGGATTTTCCCCGGAAGGTGACGGGAACAAGGTCAGGTTTACAAAACCCGCGCGTGTGCCCGGGCCGCCCAGGCGCTCACACAGCCGCTCCCTGCCCGCTGCTCTCAGCTCTGTAGACAACACAGCTGCTACATCATTTTCATTATTGTCAGGTTGCACAAAGCCTCTTCCTCCCTTGTAAAAAATCTTGAATTCTGAGAACTTTCCCTGGGCTCGTCCTCCCTCTGCTAATGATCCTAACCTTCCACAAACGACTTCTCCGTGTCAGCCTTCGTCTTCATCGCGCTCCCGCCTTGCTCTTTTTCCCCTTGGATTTCCCATTTTTCAGGCCACAAAGCGGACCTCAGTCAGTTGAGTTTCAGCCCCTTCTTCCTGTCTCGGATTGCCTATTACCTACTGCAAAGGTCATTTCAAGTGTAATTCAGCTGGAATTACTTTATTTTCTAATTGCCACATTTTTTCTCTCTCTGTGGTCTCTTCCTCCTCCTAGGCCTCCCGTCCCCCCGCCCATCTTCCTTTCTGAATCTTACTACCCAGGATTTCTCTATTCCTAGCAGTGTGCGATGACCGCATGGAAATCACTGGTGGAACTGATACCGCACAGGTTAAGGTTTGCACCCTCAGAGCCTGCTCTTCAAAATTGGCAGTGACAGTAGGGGCGCTTTGCATGGGCAATGAGAATAGCAGCCCCCAAAATAATAAGAAACACACACAAAACAACAACAACAAAAAAACTAAGTCCCACCCCTGAGCTGGTATCTGCTCGGGGTTAAGAGTCAAGGCTGAGGCACAGGGGCCAGCATCCCGTATTGAGTTGTAGTTGCTCCACTTGTGGTCCAGCTCCCTGCTCGTGTGCCTGGGAAAACAGCATTAGATGGCTCAAGCCTGGGGGTCCCTGCACCCACGTGGGGGACTAGGAAGGAGCTCCTGGCTCCTGGCTTCGGTGTGGCCCAGCCCCGGCTGTTGTGGCCATTTGGGGAGTGAACCAGCAGACGGAAGATCGACCTCTGCCTTTCAAATATAAATAAATAAATAAATATCTTTTAAAAAATAAATAAAAGGCTGAGGCACAGAGTCCTAAGCTCTCCACCAGTTTTTCAGAACCAGATGTGAAAGGGTGGAAGAAAGCACACAAGGCAACACCAGCCCCGTGGAACCCTGGGTGAATGCATGCACATGGGTGTGCATGTGTGCACTGTGTGTGTACACACACGTGCACCTGTTCCTGTGTGCACATCTCTGTGTGCAATATGCATGCACGTGTGTACATGTGGGTGTGATGGGTGTGCTCATGTGGGCATGTGTCTACATGAGGGTGTGATGGGTGTGTGCACGTGAGCCCGTGGTGGAGAAGCAGCAGTCCAGGGGGATTCCTGGGTTAGGTGAGTTCTGCCTCAACTCATCCCAGTGGCTCTTTCCAGAAGGTTCCATCCCCAGCTTCTTCCTGGAGCAGAGGGAGTGCTCTCCCAGGGCTGCAGAACTGATCCATGGGCATCCTGGTCATCCTCTGTCGGCACTGCCTTCAGCCAACGGCTGGTTCTGAGAGGAGGCTGAGGGCAGACCGCTCACCTGGCCCAGCCGCGGGGAGGAGGCTGAGGGCGGACCGCTCACCTGGCCCAGCCGCGGGGAGGAGGCTGAGGGCGGACCGCTCACCTGGCCCAGCCGCGGGGAGGAGGCTGAGGGCGGACCGCTCACCTGGCCCAGCCGCGGGGAGGAGGCTGAGGGCGGACCGCTCACCTGGCCCAGCCGCGGGGAGGAGGCTGAGGGCGGACCGCTCACCTGGCCCAGCCGTGGGGAGGAGGCTGAGGGCGGACCGCTCACCTGGCCCAGCCGTGGGGGACTCCCATCTCAGCACACAAATGCTGCTCTGCCGCGACTCCCGGAGACCAGGCCCGCCGTGGGCAGGGGGCCCTCCTCCACCTCTGCCCTGTGCAAGGCCTTTGGACTTGCTGTTAGAGGGTTCTCTGGGCAGGGCCAGTTTTTTCTTTTTTTTCTTTCGGAAGCAAACCATCACAAACCCGACTTTGTATCGTCACTGCTAAAGTCTAAGCTGGTTCGTATCCCTCAGCGTGGTGGGCTTCAGCACCCGTCTCACCCCCTGTGGCTTTTCCAGAACCACCGCCTCACCAGGAATCCCCATGAGTTTTCCCAGCTCAGACCTGGGATGCTTCTGCATTCTTCTTTTTCTAACGAAGACATCTCGGAGAGGATAAACAGACAGGCACGCTCTCCTGTGTCTTTTCCCATGCTGCCTGGAATCAGTTGTTGGACCACTTCCTTCAAGTCCTCCATTCGCACCGCCCAGCATCATTTCCGGTATCTTCTTCCGGGTTCGGTGGACCTGTTGCTGCTCCCACAGCCGTGCTGTCTTCCTTCGCCTGTTGTCATCGCGCGCACCTGCATCCCCAAGCTGCCCCGCGGGTCGCAGCAATCTCACTGCGGCCTCGCCGGCCCGGCGGCCATGGAGCACCTGGCATGCCCTCCCCTCTGTGCACGTGGGGCATGCAGGAGGCGTGGAGGACCCAGGCCCGGTGAGCGACAGGTGAGGATAGGAGGGTGAGGAGGTGCTGCGGGCCCCAGCCATGATGGGGCACAGGGACCGGACGAAGCTGGGGAGAAGAACTGCTGGCCACTGCGCTGCTCGCCGCAGGTGTGAGAAGGCAGATTCAGCCGGCCGCCGCTGGCTGCTGGAGCCTGGATTCTGCACGGCTGCTGGGCTCTGGGCAGGCTGAGCTGCTGGTCCATGGTTGATGCCTTCAAGATCAGTCCGATGCCAGGAGACCAAACTCCATCCAGGTCTCACGTGTGGGTGGCTGCTCCCAAACACTTGGGCCATCTTCCACCGTATTTCCCAGGTGTATGAGCAGGGAGCTGAAAAATAGCGTTTAAAGCAACCCGTTGAATGCTCTCTCCATGTATTCACATATCTGTGCAGCCATTCCCACGCTCTGACTTTAGAAGTTTTTATCAAGACAAGGGGAAGCTCTGTACCACCCACAGCCACTCTCTGGTGAGAGGCAACTATTTTATCACCCAGTTCATGCACTCAGGACTACGACTGCTTGGCACTGATTTAGGTCTAGGATGAGCTGGGGTTCCACTTTCATTATTTGCCTGCAAATGCCCCATGTGCATGGGACTGTCCTTTTCAACAAGGTCCCTTGGCACCCCGGTCAGAAATCAACTGTTCCTGGGCTGCCAATTATCCCAGTGACCACATGTCAGTAGTACCATACCTTAATTATCACAACCTTGAACAAATTTTGAAACTAGGAATTGTGAGTCTTCAAAACTTGTTCTTTCTTTAAAAAAGATTTATTTATTTACTTGAAGGTCAATTACAGAGAAAGAGAGAGAGAGAGATTGAGAGGGAGAGAATGAATGAAAATGAATCTTCCATCCTTTGGTTTGTTCCCCAAATGACCACAATGGCCACGGCTAGGCCAAGCCAAAACCAGGAGCCTGGCCCCCATCTGTGTCTCTCATGTGGATACAGGGACCCACGCACTTGGCCCATATTCTGCTGCCTTGCTAGGCACATTAGCCAGGAGCTGAATTGGAAGTGGATCCAGGATTTGAACTGGCATTCATATGGGATGCCGGCATCGCAGGCAGTGGCTTAAGCCACTGTTCCACAATGCTGGCCTCAAACTTTGTTTCTTCCAAGAGTGTCTGGATTATTCTGGGTCCCTTGCATTTCCATGTGAACTTTAGGACTACCTTGTCATTTCTGTAGAAATGCAACTTGGATTCTGATAGAAACTGTATTGATTTTGTAAATCATTTATGCGGCAATATTTCCATCTTAATCATTTCAAGTGATCTGATCCATAACTATGGGATGTTTCCACTTATTTAGCTTTTGTTTCATTTCTTTAATCAGTTTTTATAGTTGCCAATATACAACCCTTGTATTTTTTTACTAAATTTATTTCTAAATATTTCATTAAAATTTTCATGTTCAGATCATTCCTACTGTATAAAATTGATTTTATGTATATTGCGTGATTCTTTACAACCTTACTAAATAACTTACTAGCTCTGAAAGGATGTCTGTGGTTTCCCTGTATGTGAGATTAAGTCATCTGAAAATGGAAATAATGTTACTTCCTCCTTTACAACCTGGCTGTGTTTTCTTTTTCTTGCCTAACTGCCCCAGTGGATCCTACAGGTGGTGACAATGGAGAGCCCGGAGGAAGTCATTCAATCTGTTCCCATCAGGTATGACATGTGAGTTTTGATTGATGTCCCTTTCCAGGTAGAAGATGGTCCCATCTCTTTTCACTTTTGTTTCTGTGATCATGAAAGTCGGTGTTTGTTTTATGAACTTCTCCAGCTTCTGTGGAGATGACCGTATGGTTTTCTCTTTATTCTAGTGATATGGGAAAATATAAAATTAATCTTGCATTTGATGTGTAATCCCTATTGTCTGTCGCTGAATTCAGATGGTAGAGTTCTGTTGAGGACTGTTTTCCTTGATTCTCATTCCTCTATAACTCATTTTCCTCTATGCTGCTGATCTGCAGTTTTCTGACAATGTGTGTGTCGGGTTTTGCTGTCAGGATAATACTGACACTGCAGAATGAGTTGGATAGTGTGCTCTCATTTTCTCAACTAATTGAATTAAAAGAATTGGTACTGATTCTTCTTTAAATGTTTGGCAGAAATCACCAGTGAAGCCAATATGGGCCTGAGCTTTTCTTGGTAGGAGACTTTAAACAGTTCAGGGCCACTGCCATGGTACATAGGGCAAAGCTGCTGGTATCCCATATGGGCACCGATTTGAATCCTGGCTGCTCTCTTCCAATCCCGCTCCCTGTGACTGCACCTATGAAAGCATCAGAGGATGGCCCAAGTCCTTGGGCCCCTGCACCCACGTGGGAGACCTGCACGAAGCTCTGGCTCTTGGCTTTTGTCTAGCCCAGCCTGGATGTGCAGCCATTTGGAGGAGTGAACCAACGGATGGAAGACTTCTCTGTCTCTCCCTCTCTCTGTAACTTTCCTTTCAAATAAAAAAAAAATAAATCTTAAGAAAATAAAGTAACTAATTCAGCTTTATTTTAATGATTTATTATTTATTTATTTATTTGAAAGGCGGAGTTACAGAGAGAAAGGGAGAGACAAAGAGAAAGATCTTCCATCCGCTCAACTTCTACAGGTCTAGTTAGAGCTTCCATTTCTTCCAGAGTCAGTTTTAGTGGGAATTTGCCCATTTTATCTGTGTTACCTAACTTTTTGGGACACAGTTGTTCATTGTATCCTCTTACAGTTCTTTTCTGTATGTTTTGTTGTACTGTCCCTGCTTTCACTCCTGATTTTAGTACTTTGAGTTTTTCTTTTTTCTAGATGTGTCTAGCTGGAAGTGTGTCATTTTTTTTATCTTTTAGAAATCAACAAATGGTTATACTCATTTTCTCTATTGCTGTAGTATTCTGTTTCAGTTATTTCTGGTCTAACCTTTATGAATTCCATTATTCTCCTTGTTTTGAGTTTAGTTTCGTCTTTGGCAGTTTTTTAAAATGAGAGGTTAGGTTATTAATTTGTGATCTCTTTTTAAATGCAGGCGTTTGTAGCTGGATTCAGCTTGGTAGAGTTTTGTTGAAGACTGTTTCCTCTATGCTCATAAGAGATGTTGGTCTTCAGTTTTCTCACTTTGTGTCTGTCAGGTAAAATAATCTTCCTCTGAACACTGCTTTTCTTCATTCTGTAAGTTTGATATGCCATCTATTCTATTTCTTTAACACGAAAGCATTTTCTCATTTATGACTAAACAGATACACTGGTTATTTAGGAGTATACTCCTTAATTTCCACATATTTATCAAATTCCCAAATTTCCTTCAGTTATTAATTCCCAATTTCATTTCATTGTGTTTGGAGAACATGTATAATTAATTATTTACATTTATGGGTCTCTGTTTATGGCCTAGTGAGTGGTCTACCCTGGAGAAGATTCCATATGTACTGGGGAAGTCTATGTTTTCTGCTACTGAACTCAGGAAGACTGTGGGGTGGTCTGCAGATGTCTGTTACACATTAACTGGTTTGTGTGTTGTTAAAATCTTCTGTCTTCTTGTTGATCTCCTGTCTAGTTGTTCTATCCGTTATTGAAAGAAGAGTATTTGATCTCCTGCCACTCTTGATGAGTTATGTATTCTCCCCTCAATCCCATCAGTTTTTGTCTGTGTCTTTGATCTCTGTTGTACATGCATGTATTTTATAGCTGGTACGTGTTTGAGTCAGACTGGCCCTATAAAATGTCCCTCTATGTGTCCCACTATAAAATGTCTCCTTTTATCTCTAGTAACTTGTTTAATTTGATCCATTGACATTTAATATTTGTATTGATGTGGTTAGAGTTCATCTTCCATTTTGATTCTTGTTTTTTTTTTTTTCAGGACTCATACATTTTATGTTCTTCTGTTTTTCCTTTGGTATCTTTTTTTTACATTAAGTGGTTGTATTCTCTAACATAATGTTGTGATCTTATTGATTTCTAAAAAGTATGTATTGTTTGAACTATTTTCTTAGGGCTTACTCAAAGGTTTACAATATATCTTAATTTATCAGACTCTACCTAAATTCTAATAAGATACATAAACTTTCCTCCTACATAGTTCCACCTTCTGCCTCCTTTATGTGTCATTATTGTGCATCTTATGATCATACATGCAAGCTGAGCAACGCATTTTTATTTTAGTAGTTTGTGACACTAATCTTCCCATTTACCTTTTCTGGTTCTTTTCACTTCTTGTGGGTGTGATCTGCCATTTGGTGTCATTTCGTTATTGCAGTGGTTCACCTCTGCCTCTGTTCTGTGACTGTCAAATATGAGGCATTTCTATATGTTATAGGGCCCACAATAAAATCATATAATATTGTTTAAGCAATTGATTTTAAATAAGATGAGGAGGAAGAAGAAATGTGCTGTAATACCCTGCACGGTTACCTGACTGCTTTCTTTCCTTGTGTCTCCGTGCCTATGTGTGCCTGTGTCTGTGTGTGTACATGTGCCTGTGTCTCTATGTGTACATGCGCCTGTGTCTGTGTGTGTATGTCTGTTTCTGTGTGTGTCTCTCTGTGTATATCTGTGTGTGTGCCTGTGTCTCTGTGTGTACGTGTGCCTGTGTGTCTGTGTGTATGTCTATTTCTGTGTGTCTCTCTGTGTATATCTGTGTGTGTATGTGTACCTGTGCCTGTGTCTCTATGTGTACGTGCGCCTGTGTCTGTGTGCGTATGTCTATTTTTGTGTGTCTCTCTGTGTATATCTGTGTGTGTATATATGCTTGTGTCTGTGTGTGTATGTGTGCCTGTGTCTCTGTGTGTATGTGTACCTGTGTGTCTGTGTGTGTGTATCTGTTTCTATGTGTGTCTCTCTGTGTATATCTGTGTGTGTGCATGTGTCTCTGTGTGTATGTGTGCCTGTGTCTCTATGTGTATGTGTACCTGTGTCTGTGTGTGTATATCAGTTTCTGCATGTGTCTCTCTGTGTATATCTGTGTGTGTGCATGTGTCTCTGTGTGTATGTGTGCCTGTGTCTCTATGTGTATGTGTACCTGTGTCTGTGTGTGTATATCAGTTTCTGCATGTGTCTCTCTGTGTATATCTGTGTGTGTGCCTGTGTCTCTGTGTGTACGTGTGCCTGTGTGGTCTATTTCTGTGTGTCTCTCTGTGTATATCTGTGTGTCTCTGTGTCTATGTGTGCCTGTGTCTCTGTGTGTATGTGTGCCTGTGTCTCTATGTGTACGTGCGCCTGTGTCTGTGTGTGTATGTCCATTTCTGTGTGTCTCTCTGTGTATATCTGTGTGTGTGTATGTGTGCCTGTGTCTATGTCTGTATGTATGTGTGCCTGTGTCTCTATGTGTATGTGTACCTGTGTGTCTGTGTGTGTGTATCTGTTTCTATGTGTGTCTCTCTGTGTATATCTGTGTGTGTGCATGTGTCTCTGTGTGTATGTGTACCTGTGTGTCTGTGTGTGTATATCTGTTTCTGCATGTGTCTCTCTGTGTATATCTGTGTGTGTCTGCATGTCTCTGTGCCTATGTGTGTCTGTGTGTCTCTGCATGTTTCTGTCTGTGTGTACCTGTGTGTGTGTGTGTGTGTACACATTGATCTCACTGTCTGGTGTTGCTTGCTTTCACCCTCAAGAACTTTCTTTAAAGTGTGTCTTACAAGGTGAGCCTGCTAGCGACAAATTCCCTCAGTTTCAGTCATCTGGGAATACACTTATTTTGTATTCATTTGTGAAAGATTCGCTGAATAGAAGACTCTTAGTTCACGGCAGTTTTTCTCCATTTACCATCTCACTGCCCCTGGTGGCCCCTGTTTCTAATGAGAAAACTATCGATATTGTCGCAGTTCGCTGTGTATGATGTTTGACTTTTGTGACTTTCAGGATTCATCTAGATCTCTAGCTTTGATTGTCTTGCTATGAAGTGGGTAGGTGTGGACCTGTGTGTTTTTCCTACTTGGAGTCTGTTGGTTGTTGGGGAGGAGAATATAGATTAAGTCAGCCTAACGATCCACATTTCTCTTAGGCTCTGTTCATTTTTCTTTCTTATGTTTTTTCTTTGTTTCTCAGAGTCTTCATCTCTGTTGATCTATCTTTAAGTTCTTGAGTTCTTCCTTTTGCCATCCCAAATCTACTCATAGATTTTAGTGAAGTTTTTATTCCTGTTGCACTTTACAGCTCCAGAATGATCACTTGGTTCTTTTTTGTAATTTCTATATCTTCAAGATATTCTCTATTGCATGAATCATTGTCATCATACTTTCATTTAATTCTTTACACATGGTTTCCTTCTGTTCTGTGAACATATTTATCATTAAACTTTTTCTACTAAGTCCAATATCTGGGCCCTCTTATTGGTGGTTTCTATTGCTTGCTTTAAAAAAAAAAGCAACTGGATATGGGTCACACTTTTGTTTTCATGTCTTGTAAACTTGTTACAAACTTTTTATTTATGTTTAAATATTAATTTTACTTATTTGAAAGGCAGAGAGATGGGGAGAGGGGGAGAGAGAGAGAGTGAGCGAGAGCAAAGAGATGGATTCTTCATTCACTGGTTCACTCCCCAAATGGTTGCAATGTCTGGGGTTGGGCCAGGAGAAAGACTGGAGCCTGGAACTCCATCTGGGTCTCCCATATGAGTGTAGAGACCCAAGGGCTTAGGCCATCTTCCACTTCTTTTATAGGCACATTAGGAAGGAGCTGTACTGGAAGCAGAGTAGCCACAACTTGAATCAGAGCTCTAATATGGGATGCCGGCACCATTAGCAGTGGCTTAACCCACTGTGCCACAGTGCCAGCCCCCAAATTTGATATTTTAGACAATATCTTGTTGGATCTCTGGGTACTTGTTGTCTTTGTTTGTTTTGTTGTGAGGTGGTGTGGCTGGTCTAGTTTAACAGTCTTTTTCCCTTGAATGTGTAGCCTCTACTGTCCATGCTCATCATTTTTCTTCATTTTAAGTTGTTGAGCCTGGATTTGTAGGGGTCATCCAGGATTGGCACAGATTAGTGGTCATCATCAATTGGTCAGAGGCATGAGTCATGCCTAAGCCTCTCAACCAGTACGTCCCTCACTCTCGACCTCTGGATGTCTGTGTGTTTCTCTACTGCACTGCCTTTTTCTTTAAATATATATATATGGTTGCTTATTAAACAATTTTTTAAAAATTTTTAAAATTTTGGATTAAAGTGAAGTGCCCTCCCACCCACACTTCTACACTTCTTCCTCTTATTGCTCCTATTCCCATTCTTATTTTTTTACTAAGATCTATTTTCATATAACTTTATACACATAAGATTAACTCTATACTAAGTAAAGAGTTCAACAAACAGTGAAAAAACAAGCACTGTTCCTCAACAGTCGAGACAAGGGCTGTTCAAAGTCATCACATCTCAAAGTGTCAATCTCACTTCTATAGATTATATTTTAGGTGCTCTATTAGTTATCACAGATCAGGGAGAACATATGGTATTTGTCCTTTTGGGACTATGTCTATACATTTTATGGGGTGTAGTGCAATATGTCAATACACTGACACAGCATAAACCAATCACACCAGGCACTAGGCCTTCCATTGTCTTTACTGCAGACTGTAGGAGGCCCAGTGCCATCACCTTCATCTGACTGTACTTTGGTTCCTATTACCCAATCTCTCCTAATCTCACCCTTCCCGGGCTCTAATAATCACTATTTTAGATTCATATTGAATATATATAAACTTCACATATGAGAGAAGTCAGGCAGTATTTTCAATATCTTAATGATATATTTCGATGAACGTAAGTTCTATATTTGAAAATCAATTTACTAAGGCTTTCTTTGTTAGTTGTTTCTTTCTAAGTGGTTGCTATCCTGTTTAAGGGCTCTTTGCCATCTCAGGATCCAGCGTTGCAGCACAGCAGGTGAAGTTACTGCCAGTGACACCAGCATCCCATATCAGAGTGCTGGCTTGAGTCCCAGCTGCCCCGCATCCAGTCCAGTTCCCTGCTAATTTGCCTGGGAAGGCACAGGATGATGGTCCAAGTACTTGGGCCCCGTCACCCATGTGGGTGGATGGAGTTCCAGGCTCCTGGCTTTGGTCTGGCCCAGCCCTGGCTGTTGCAGCCATTTGGGGAATGAACCAGTGGATAGAAGATCACCTTCTCTAACTCTGCCTTTCATATAAACAAATTAAAAAAAAGATTTTATTTATTTATTTGCGAGGTAGAGTTACAGACAGTGAGAGGGAGAGACAGAGAGAAAGGTCTTCCATCCACCGGTTCACTCCCTAAATGGCCGCAACGGCTGGAGCTGCGCTGATCTGAAGCCAGGAGCCGGGAGCTTCTTCCAAAATCTTAAAAAAAATTCTCTGCCATGGCCAGTGCTATGGCACAGTGGTTTAACGCCCTGGCCTAAAGTGCTGGCATCCCATATGGGCACTGGTTCTAGTCCCAGCTGCTCCTCTCTGATCCAGTTCTCTGCTATGGCCTGGGAAAGCAGTAGAAAATGGCCCAAATCCTTGGGCCCCTGCACCCACATGGGAGACCTGGAAGAAGCTCCTGGCTCCTGGCTTCTCTCTCTCTGCCTCTGTTCTCTCTGTATAACTCTCTGACTTTCAAATAAATAAATAAAATATTTTTAAAAATTTTTAAAAAGTCTCTGCCACCTCAAAAATCACAAAATTATTCTTTATGTTTTCTTCTAAAAATGTTTTATATTTTGTGTTTCACAAACAGATCTGAAACACATGTATGTGTGTGTGTGTGTGTGTGTGTATGAGAGAGAGAGACTTTCAATCCATGAACATGGTATGTTAACTTTTTTTACATCTTTAAATTTTTTCTCAAAAATGTTTGTGTTTAGTACAAAAACCTTGCATTTTATCAGATTATTTCTAGATATTTGATGTCTTTGATGCTATTATAAGTAGTATCAACTTAAAATTTGGTTTTATTTAGTCTGGTTGACAGAAATACAACTATTTGTGAATATTTGATAGGTATCCCCAAACCTCTCCCTCACGTCAATTTCTTCTTATTATCGTTAAGCCTATCAGGAGAAAGGGGTTGCATTTGCCATTCTCTCCACTTCAGGGAACATTCTTGTCATTGGCCCACACAAGCACAATTTTCTTGGTTTGTTTGCTCCCCCCACTTTATTTCTGTCCCCCCCACACACACTGCCCTCTATTTCAAGTGTGTCTCTGTTTTCTGGTCAGTGGCATGTCTGAGAGCCTTCTGCTGTCCTCTAGTCTTTGGGTTTCTCACTGGACAGATCTACAATTGCTCATTGCCAACTATAGACAGTGCTCTGTGTTATGATTTTTAGAATACATGCATTTTCCCACCTGTCTCTATCTCAAAAAAAAAAAAAAAAAAAAAAAAAAAAAAAAAAAAAAAAAAGGACCAGAGAGCTGGAAGCATGATCTCTGTGGCCCCTGCCCACTCACTGGGTTTTGGAACCTGGTCCTGAGACAGTGTTACACTGGTTCCTGCCTGTGTGAGTAGGGAAGCCCTCAAGTTAAACTTCATGGCAAACTTCCCTGCATGAAAATAATGTGTGGTAGTGCTATGTCCTCTTAGCCAAATGATGGCCCAATATGCCAGCCATGGCCATGTCTTCCCTAGGGATGGCAGGAACGCAGGAGCAGTACGGGGGTGGCTCTCTACAGTGCTGCTGTGTGCCACTGTTACTTGTGTGTGGTCAGCAATCGGCCCAATGATCAGCTGCACCCAGTTTACTCTTTCCAAGCATCTCCTCATGCCTGGTACCATCTCCAGCGTTGTGTAAGCGTCATAGGCCTTTCCGTGGGTCTCAGTGACATGGTATAGGTCAGCACACCTCTAGAGGCGCTTTCCAGGAGAGATCAGCCTTGGGATAAAAGCAAACCCGGTGAGCACACAGACTTTGGTGCATGAACACAAGCGCCAGCTGTGGCTTGAGGACGTTGTGACCTCAGAGCTGGGTGCATACCCCACACTCTCCCTCCCCTTCGCCTTCACAGATTGGGGTTTAGCTTGTGCTTCCCGCATCCTGTCCATCTATTTGCCATATCAGCTTTTCTTAGCAGCTGAGCCTTCAGATCCCAGTGCTCCCAGCCTTCCATTTACTTCACAATCGTGCCCTGGGCAGCTCTGTGTTCCAGGCTGAGGTGGTGGCATTGAAAAGATAAAAAACCTTGGGACTGGCGCTGTGGCGCAGTGGGTTAAAGCCCTGGCCTGAAGCACTGGCATCCCATATGGGCGCCGGTTTGAGACCCGGCTGCTCCTCTTCCGATCCAGCTCTCTGCTGTGGCCTGGGAAAGCAGTAGAAGATGGCCCAAGTCCTTGGGCCCCTGCACCCTCGTGGGAGACCCAGAAGAAGCTCCTGGCTCCTAGCTTCAGATCGGCTCAGCTTCCTGTGTTGCGGCCATCTGGGGAGTGAACCAGTGGATGGAAGACCTCTCTCTCTGTCTCTACCTCTCTCTGTAACTCTGTCTTTCAAAAAAAAATCTTAGAAAAAAATAAAAAAGAACAGATAAAAAACCTGGCCATGGTCTCCCCCGCTTGGCCTTGGCTCTGACAGACCCAGCAGGCCCAGCACCACAGACCCGTACTGCCTTGTGAATGACTGCTTTGCAGTCACTTTCTAAGAGCAGTGAGGAGGTGAAACACTGGGTGGCGGGCAGCATCTGAGGGTCTGGGGGCTCCGAGAGGGTAAGAAGCCCTAGGATGAGAGGCTGGGGGCACACAGAGACACCTGCTTCTTAATTTCCCATTTTCTCCCAAGCCTCGCCAAAATATTGAGCCACTAAATAAATCCAACTCAAAGAGATCAAATTCTTGCAGCAAGTTCTACCCAGTCACATTTATTTTTATGTCTGATGCACCTGACATCAAATAAACAGTTGCTTTAAAAATTGGGTGCATCACAACACGATGACATAGCCAACCTTTAAAAAAAAATGAATGATTTATTTAAAAGGTTGAATGTGTCAGACGGGCATCTAAATCAGCGAGTGAAGCGCCAGCCGTCCCAGCGGCTGGGACAGCCAGCAGAGAACAAGCGGAGGGGCAGAAATGGTGCAGGCTGCACCCCCCTCCCCCAGAGAAACGAGCAAGTTGTGTGGCTAGATGCGCTACTACGGGGCTGAAATCCAAACGGCTGCAGAGGGCGTCCTGGGTGTTGCAAAGGTGGCCTGTGCAAACCGCAGGCCTTGTGGGGACAGGGGTGTGCTCCCTTCGGCTGCCCCCCGCCACACCTCCCTCTGGGAACCGGTGCCAAGCAGCAGCAGGTGCGGCGGGCATGGGAAGGTGTCTGCCTGTGGAGTGGCCCGGAGGCCTGGGTCAGGCGCCCGCTGTCTGCTGTGTGGTCTTCAGCAATTCCCGACCTCCCGGGCCTTACCTGGTCCCCACAGAGCCGAGAGGACCACGCCAGGCGTCGGAACGGGGCGCCGCTCAGAACGGTTGGGTGCGGACGTCCATCTCCAAGGGCAGGGGCCGGGAGACCCCCGCATGCAGCTGGCCGCACCATGGTTCTGGGGTCACTTCCTGCTTCTGGAAGATTCTCCGGACCTGCAGAAGTGGTTTGGGGACGATGCCTGGGAGCTGGCCCTGCCTTGCAGCCCCAGAAGGTGCCAACTGTGAGGTGCCGTGGTGGGGGTGCCCACCCGGGGCCGCCCCTCACCCCTGCCATGGAGGCCCTCCTGCCCCACCTTAGAGCCTCCATCATTTTATCCAACGAGGAAATTTTTTTATGGAAGACTCTCCCTCAGGCCGCATTGGCTAGAACTGAGCCGTGTGTGGGCTCCAAGGCCAGTGACCGACAGGCAGGACCTTGTCTCGGACCAGCCTGTTCTGTCCTTGGGCCTCTTTCCCAGCTGAGCATCACCTAGGCTGTTAGTAGGCAGAGGCGGCTGACAGAGTCCTGGGGCCCCCAGAGCCTGGCCCCACGCCACCAACGCTTTCTTCCTTCCTGCTGTCTGCTCCCAGTCTCTGGCCCTTGCTGACCGGCGTGCCCAGCCCACACTGCCCTGATCCCCTCGCTCATCCACACCCCAGTTGTGGAGTTGATCTGACCCCCAAGACAATGAGGTGCTGCAGGACAGATCCCATAATACCCAGGAGGGCACAGGCCGCACCTGAGTTGAATCCCCGGAGCCTTGGACCTCACTCTCCCAGCAGAGCCTGGCCGGCCCCAGTGGAGCGCATGACTTCCCCAGTAACACAAGACGCTGGACACCCTCAGGGCCTGCCGGGGCCATACCCATGTGTTCTCCAATGACAGCATGACACAGCAGACGGGCTCAGGGGTGGTGCATGCCCCGGCAGTGACAGCCCCGTGCTTGGGGTTGAGGGCTTGCCCTCCGTCTGTCTCCCGTTGTTTGGAGACAGGCAGAGGGGAGAGAAAAGTCTGATTCGTAGCTCCGTCTCAGAGCCCAGGGCCGAGCAGGGCAGTGGGCAGTACCCAAGGCCAACCCAAGGCCAAGGGCAGCCTCCCTGGCTGAAGCCTCCCAACCCAGTGGGAGGAAGGAGAGCAGCGGGAGTCCTTGGCTCTGACCGTTTCTTGTGAGCCGGGCGCTCGTGTGCGGAGCCCGTTCTCAGCAAAGTCCCCAGCACAAGGGGAGGAGGAGGACCGGGGAGGGGGCGGCACCTTCACCGCAGCTCCACAGCAAAGCAGTCAGCACCACCCTGGAGGCAAGCCAGGCCCTGGATCCTCTCTGCCCCGTGTAAGAGGCGCTGTCCCCCCGGCACGTGCCACGTCCTGTACTGATGTCACAGACCCCCGCCAGGGACCACAGGCTGTTGGGCCTGAACGCAGCAAGTCCTGGGGTGGGGGTCTCCCTGCCTCCACCGAGGGCCTGGGGTGCCTGTGGCCTCTCCCTGGCTCCCCCTTCTGCCCCTCCCATCCGTCTGCCGACTTTGTTATGCCCAGCGGTGTAAAATGTGTATTGCATTTGGTTCCTGATGATAGTGAGAATAGTGCGCTTTATTTATGCTCAGGCCTCGGGGCCAGGCTTTGGGGCCCCCACGCAGCTCCCGCTGCTGCACTTACTTGGTTTCCTGCAGAGCTGAGTGCAGGCGGAGGGGCAGGCCGGACCCCCACCCTCACGGGAAGACTTTTCAGCAGGTTGTACAAACGCAGATTTAAGCGTGCGGTGGGGCTTGGGGAGCCGCTGTTTCCCATTCCACTTGTGATGGCTGCACTCGCCCTAGGGAGCGACGCGGTGTCCGCGGTGACATCAGTGGCCCCACAGGAGAGCCTGCCCCTTGTCAGGCCCGGGCTGGATGCCCGAGGCCGAGCCGTGGCTGCCTCCCCGTCGGTTCTCCGGCTTCCCCACAGGTTTGATCCAGAGAAAGGGCCCAGAGGGGCGACGCACACATCGCTGAAATACTGTTTGTGCTTTCCCCACCCAGTGTGGAGGCCTTTTGGCTAATGGAGTCATTGGTTTATGTTCGGGAAGACAGGAAGTCAGGGGTTGGCTTTGAGTTATGCACCTGGACTTAGCAATCCGTCCCTGCGATAGAAACCCTCTGATTTATTCTCTGCAGCTGCAAACTGACCTTTCAGTGCCGTCCTTCTCCCCCTGGGCTCTTGAAGCAGCAAGCGTCTTTCCATCCTGACCTGCATGCAAGGAGCCAGGCCCCTGATCCAAAGCCTTCTGGAAGCTTCCATCTTGCCCATGGTATTAGAGAATGCCTGTGGCTTTTAGGAGCCCCAGGGAGCCTCCATCTGCCGTTTCTCGACATGCGCAGTGTTGCGGCGTGGCGCTCCGACGCCTTGTTGGTGGCGTGGAAACAGAGATGGAGACCACTCTGCGATGGCAGCACAGCCTGTCTCCCTGCGAGGCTGGATGTGTGTAGGGCGGATTTACAGCTGTCAGAGAGAACACCACTCCCTCTGCTTCTCTCCGCGGCTGCCCGTTCCTGGATGAGCCTGGAGGCTCTGCTATTTCTTCTTCCTAGATAGCACCGTAAATGCATGAAACCCCAGCTGGGCCAGCTCCCCGTGTCCAGGAAGGGAAGAGAGGGGTCCGGACAGTGCCCCGGGTCGTCCTGGATGAGGACACAGGGCAGTCTCCAAGGGAGGAGAGGGCCCCACGGAGGTTGCCAAGACCTGGGCATGCAGACCCCGTGTTCCCGTGGCTTCCGTCACTGCCCCCACATACCGGGCAGGTTCTGGGGCAAGGGTGGTGAGCTTGGAGTCCTGTGCCTCGCTCGGCCCTTCGTCGGTCCCTAGCTGCCCATCTTCCCAGGGCCACTTTGCCATGATGATCAAACACTGGGACAGCACCTCCTGGTTCCCTGGACACAGCACCGGGCAAGGGGGCCGCCACCCACCTTGCGTTCCTTGCCCAAATTTACCAGGGCCCAACAGATTCAGGCTGAAATCGCAATAAAAAGAATAAATATGCCTGGTGAAAAGTGGATTATTAATTCAAGCTGTGCCCTCCATCCCAGTAATAAATGACCCAGCATTAGGGGAAGCCAGTTGCTAAATTAAAACTAATGTGGGGAGGTGCGGGCCGGCCGCAGGCCCCTCCCTCGCCCATCCCCAGCCGGCGCGCCCTGCGTGACAGTCCCTGTGAGCCCAAACTGACAGCCCCTCAAAAGCCGCCCGAGAAACCCAGCATTAATTAAGTCATTGCTGGACTGTAATTTCCTTGAGAAGTAAAAAATTCTCACACAAGAAAAGGTTACAGAGACCTTTTCTGTGTCAAAATTACCATGCCGCATGAATATTAATGCTCTTAATGAAGACAGTCTTTTTTTCCTCGGGAAGGTTCTGGAGCAGGTGCCAAACCTGAAGTCTCACTCTGGGCTCCGCAGTCTCGGGCAGCCGGCACAGGGCGGCTCGCCCACGAAAGCCGATGTGCCCCACGGCCACGCCCCTTCTCCGTGTGTCCCAGGCACCTGCGTGCCTCCGTCTCTGCCACCTCTCTGTAAGGGTTGAGGACAGAGGACCTGTTCAGAACTGCAGGTGTGAGCAGGCGTTCCCGGGAGCCAGGGTGCAGAGGCAGGAGGCTGAGGAGCCGGGCCCCCGCACACCGGACAGCAGCCCTGAGCTCTCCTGCCTCTCCCCAGCCAGCGCACGGCACCGAGCGACTGCTCGCTCTCCCCCAGAAAGCCAGGCTGCTCCCCTGCCCTGCCCTGCTCAACTGTGCAGATGAGGGGAGACATGAAGAGAGGCCGATGTGGAGCTTGTCAACACCTCCCCTAATGGGCTCAAGATGTAAGCCTTGTTATTAATGATAATTCGATGAAATATTTTGACTCAATTTTTTGGTCCTCGGTGATGGCTCGTTCTTGGTCCCTTTGCTGGATGAGCACGCTGAGAGCACACGCCAACAGACTGGCCCCGTCCGTGGGGGTGGGCTCCCTGCTGGCGAGGTTGGAGTGCTGCCCCAAGGGCGGTGAAGTCACAGGCTCCTGGGGTGAGAGACGATGATTTATTGAAGCAAACTTGGGAAGTAACCGATTATTCAGAAGTTACCGTGCCTTGCGCCGCCTGCAGGGGCGATGGCACGAGCCTCGCCCGCCCAAACTGCGCAGGGGACACCTCTGGGCCTGAGAGGTGTCCACGCTGGCACAGGTAGAGAGGAGGGCCCAAGGGGCAGCTGCCACCCCCTGGGCCCGCCCTGCCCCGCCCCCGGAAGCCGGGGGACTGATCACATCTGGAACTGCGTCTCCCCTCGTTTTTTACCGATTAGTCATTTGTGACGTAATAAATGCTGTGGCTAACCAGTAATAATAAATCTAGCCATTTTGGTTGGGCCATATAATACCCTGTGTGTATTTAAAAGGTAGGCGTGATATATAGTTATGGGTGCTGATGTAATAGCTATTAGATTTATAATACATCCAAGAAGCATAATTTTATTATCAAGAGCAATAGTTTACAATCTGATTATTGTTTATTACTGACGTCAGTACATGCCTGCAATAGGAATCAGGTTGCAACTGGAAATCAGAGGCATGGATGTCGTTGGTTTTGCCAGGAGTGGCACTTCGTGGGAACCCACAGCAGTTTGGAAAGTGACTCACAACCGCCCAGGTGCACCGTGCCGGCCACCTCAGCACTTTGATCCTGTTGCTGGGAGAGGGGAGCCGAGCCCATCCTAAGCCTTGGGAAAATTTTCCAAGAGAAAACCCAAGTGGGAAGCCAGGCCGGAGCGCAGCTGCCTGCACAAGCAGAGATCCCAGCCGGCCCACAGCTCTGCCCCCACAAATGAGCCCGGGGAGAGAAAGCGGGCATTGGGGGGGCATGAGCCGGGACCGGCAGCTGGGCCGGGCGAGGGTGTGAGGCTGCAGCTCTCTCTCAGCCTGCAGGGTGACTCACCACCCTCCCCCCAGGGGTCCTCCACGGCCCCTCTGGGCCCCGCCTTGTCGGAGAGGGCGTTAAGCCACACCCCTTGGCACCAGCCTGTGAGCCCAGGAGCGGGTTTTATGGCTGAGGGGCTCTGCTGGTTAATCTCACCCGAGCAGGCTGATGGCACCATGGCCTTATTAGGGGAACGGCCTGTGTGCCGCATCTGCTCAGCGGGGTTCCTGCCACGGGGAACGGGAGGGGCCGAGGCCAGAGAGGAGGTGCCCGTGAGTTCAAGCCTGCGGCAGAACTCCCGGGCTCTTCACAGATTCCAGATTCTCCGCGTGTCTCAAACCTGCTTGGAAATGGCGAAAAATATTAAATAGCCCCAAATCCGTGCTCCAGACCCACAAAGCAGGCCTCCAGCTGGGGTCATCCCACGGGTCGAGAACCCGGTAGGGACCACCTCCTCCGAGCTCAGACGCACGTGCAGGGTGGGCAGGTGTCTTCTCTGGGCTGCCGATGGCTGATGGCTGATGGAGCAGAGGGCCCTGCCCTGCCCTGCCCTGCCATGGGCTTCTCCTCTGCGGGGTTGCGGAGCCCCCTGAGGCTGGGGGCGGCCTGGCTTGTGCGTGCCTCTTGCACGTGGAATTTGGAACGAAGGACGCCTGTGCCTTTGTCTCATTGCAGGCTCCTGTGAGCACCTTTGTCTTCCCGGGCTGTAGCTGACCCCGTCTGTCTGTGGGCCACCCCGTTTCCAGGAGGGTCCCCGTGGGGTCCTCCCGGCTGCTGACCTCAGCAGTTGGCATCCCCAGCTTGCGGCGCTGCTTAGCTGCACACACACACCCCCGAATGGGCGAGCTGAGCGTTCCCGGCACTGCAGGCTCTGGCTGTGGACTGCTCACGGCAGTTGCCGGGGCTTTGATTTACATGGTGAAACCTGGAAGCGCTATATTCCGATCATGGAGCCTGGTTTCCGTCCTCATTAGCGACTTTCCACTCGGAAATAAATAGGTGACAGTGACCAAACACAGCCCCTGAAATAGCAGGTCCTCCATAAATGCTTGTCGAATTAAGGCGAAATGAACGAGCCAGCTCTCTTTACACAAAAACAACCAAGGGGCAGCTGGAAGTGTGCACAAGAGGCTGCTTGGGGGTGGGTGTCACCTGGGGGAGCGGCGTGGACCTCCACGAGGGGCTTGGGACCTGGCCTCGGGTCTCACGCAGGTGCTGGCGAGGGCATTTGGGCTTCAGAGGCACATATGTGGCCGAGAGGGGCTAAGCAAACTCCCAGGGGAGCGGCTTTGCGTCATCTTTGGCCACAACCAACACTGGTGGCAGCCAGTGAGGGCCTCTGCTCACGGAGCCCCGGGGTGGCGTGAGGTAGCCTGGCTCCCATGCCCACGTGATCCGGTGCAGGATGTAGTGTTTCCTCTCTCCTTTTTTTTTTTTTTTTTTTTTTTTTTAAGATTTATTTATTTGAAAGGCCAAGTTGCAGAGAGAGAGAGGAGAAGAGCCAGACAGAGGTCTTCCATCCTCTGGTTCACTCCCCAAATGCCCACAATTGACTGGGGCTGGGCCAGGCTGAACTCAGGAGCCAACAACTCCATCCACATGGGTGCAGGGCCTTAGGGACTTGGGCTGCTCTCCCAGGCACATGAGCAGGGGGCTGGATGGGAAGCGCAGCAGCTGGGACTTGAACGGATGCCCATATGAATTATGGGATACCACAGCTATAGTGTGCAGCTTAACCGCTGTGCCGTAGTTCCGGCCCCTGCCCCTGGCTGCAGTGTTGAGTGTGTCAACCGGTGTTACTCCAGACTTAATAATCGCGGGCTCCACCCACGGAGCAGGCTACAAGATGGCATTTTCAATAGCACAGACCTGGTGACATTTACGCTGCCCTTGAACTGTACCTCCGTGGTTTGTGTTTCCATGCATGATCCTTTGGAAGTGTGGCCTCAGTGTGGTTTATTCCCTGCCTTAGAATTCCTTCTGGGCTTTGATACAGTCCCCTCTCCCTGGCCTCCAAAGGTGTTCAGCTCCTCATTGCGGTTGCTGTCGAATATTCTGTCTCAAGGCGATGTAAGCCATCGGTCAGTTTCAAAAACTGAAACCACACAGTTATGTTTGTACACACCTAACAGAGGTGAAAAATAAACACCTCCCATCCCGTGAGGCCATGGAGCCAGGCCCAGAGAACTGTTCCAGCAGAAGGGGAGGACTTCCTCCCAGCCCCTCCCCCGGCCGGAAGCAGAGGGGGTGGTGCCCCCCACCACGCCCGAGGTTGAGGTGCCTCCAGCCAGTGCCCTCCATTTGCACAGCCTGCAAGTGCAGCACGACGTCCCCTTTCCAGGCCTCACTTCTCCCCCGGGGGCAGACTACGTGACCGCCACCCAGGCCACAAGCCTTGTCTGTCTTGCCTGGACAGTAGGCAGTCAGGAAAATAAAATACAACACCCACCTGTCCACTCCATGACTCAGCTGTGAGCCCCCAAGGACAGGCCCGGGTACGTGTCCACACCTGGCACTAACGTGGCACCTGGCACACGGCAGACAGCCGTGCACACTTGGCCCACGGCACGGTGACCCTGGGGTGTCTTTCGTTCTGTCTCAGGCTGGAACAACAGCCCCTCGGGTTGCCCGCGTGTGCTGTGTGCAGCTTGCTCTGTGCCACGGGCTGAGTACCTGCACACGGTGACACCATGGTTCTCCTCAACGCCTGCCTAACGTCAGCGGGGAGAGAGAGGAGCCCACTAGCCCGTGGGATTCCTGAGTATCGCGGAGGAGCGCTGCACCGCTCACCGGACCCCTGCCCCACCGCTCACCGGACCCCTGCCCCCGACGTGTTGAGCCTGCTCTCCCCCAGCCTGTTAGTGTCACTCCCTCCTGAGAAGTTCCTGAGGCCAGAGTTAATGCAGCCCCGCCCCCCACCGTGGCCTCAAGGACTTTTCCTAATCTTGGTGACTTCCCAACAGCCCTCTCTATGTCCCAGAGGGTTGGGCAGTGCGCTTTCCACACACAGACTTCTGTCCACCTAAGCAGCCGCCCCTTGTTCCAGCCACACTCAGTATTTGTTGATGACCTAGTTTGCGAAGCCTAGAGCTGAGTGAGGTGTGGACCGGACAGGCTGTGGTCCCTCTGCGTCTCAGGGAGTTGGTCCATCCATAACCGACAGCCCCAGCACACAGCACATGCCCTGGGCAGCAGGAATGCTTGGTGCTCGGGGGGCGGGGGGCGGTCAGCTTTCTCTCCAAAGGGTCTAACAGTGAAATCCTAGGCTTTGCAGACCTGTTGGGTTCTGCACAGCTGCCCTATGTTGCCGCTGTACCATGAAGTCGGCCAAATGCATAAACTAGTGAATGTGGTTGTGCACCAATAAAATTTACAAAACAAGAAGTGGGCCAGATGGGCCCATGGGTTGTAGCTGGCCCTGCTTTAGGCCAGAGTCAGGAGTCAGCTGGGCTGGGGCCATCTGGAGAGCTCACCAGCTGGGTGGGTCTGCAGCGAGAAAACCGGAGCATCACTGGGGCGCAAGTGCACCCCAGGACTCAGCGCAGGAGCAGCCCAGGGAGGGGGGCCAGGCAGGTCCAGAAAAGGTGGCTTGGGCCCTGCAGGGGAGCCTGGTTGGCAGACTGAGTTTTCCTGCATCTTTCATGAGCTCCAAAGAGCAGTGCTGTGAAGCCCCCCATCCTAGGAGGGGTCAGCGCTGCAGGAGGTGGAGGTGGTGAAGGTGAGCCGGCTCAGGCTGTGTGCGTGTGCAGAAGGCGCCTGTCCCGTCCTGTTTGCTCAGCTTTGCTGCTGTGCTGTGCACACACCAGTCCAGGCAACTCCCGTGAAATGCGATTGCCTTCTCATTCTTGGGAACCTGATACCTCACTGACCTTCAGAAAGCTTCCAGTCCAAGTTTGTAGCCACAACTGGAAGATCTCAATCAGTCTGTGGCTTCCTCCGCCACCAGTGGCAGACATCACTAGCTGATCACAGAGCCCTCCTCTCCCCCCAGGGGCTGGACCTCAGAGTCTCTCCCAGCCCAGCACCCGACAGCTCTCGATGAGAGGTGGCGCCTGACTCCTCCTTACTCACCCTTCTTGGTCTGCAGCAGTGGCACGGGGTGCAGGGACGTCACCCAGGCTGCCCAGTCTTATCCCCAAGGAGTCCTTGCTCAGTCTGTGTGGGCACCACCAGCTGGCGGGCGCTCTCAGAGCTGATGGATGGGCCAGCTCAGGAGCTGTTCTCGGTGATCCTCTGTCTGTGTCTGCCTCTTCCGTTCGTCTTCGGCATCTGTTCCCTCATCCGTAAAGTGAAGAAGTTGGCCCTCGGCTCCGAGCATCGGCTGTCAGTGTCCTGGGGCCGCCCAACAGAGGAGTACAAAGTGCAGGCTCCAGCAACAGACGCATGCGCCCCACGGCTCCGCTGTGGCCCGGGCTGGCTCCCCCAGGCCCTGCTCCAAGCTCCAGGGCTTGCCGCGGGCCTGGTTGTTCCCTGGCACGTGGAGGCATCATCCCATCTCTGCCGCATCTCCACCTGGTGAGTCCCTGGGTGTGTTTCTGGATCCAAATTTCCATTTTAGGGAGGGCCCCATCACCCGAAGCCAGGGCCCAGTCTGCATGACCATGATTCCAACTTGGTCGCGTTTGACACAGCCCCATGGCAAGTAAGGTCACGCTCTGTGGTGCTGGGCACTAGGGCTGCAGCATATGCATTTGTGGAGCGGGCGTGTCACAATTCTTTTTTTTTTTTTTATTTGACAGGTAGAGTTATAGACAGTGAGAGAGAGACAGAGAGAAAGGTCTTCCTTCTGTTGGTTCACTCCCCAAATGGCCGCTACGGCTGGGGCTACGCCGAACAGAAGCCAGGAGCCAGGTGCTTCTCCTGGTCTCCCATGTAGGTTCAGGGCCCAAGCACTTGGGCCATCCTCCACTGCCCTCCCGGGCCACAGCAGAGAGCTGGCCTGGAAGAGGAGCAACCAGGACTAGAACCTGGCGCCCATATGGGATGCTGGTGCCGCAGGAGGAGGATTAGCCACGTGAGCCACGGTGCCGGCCCCATGACCGTGCCACAGTTCTACACACATGCATGTGCCACAGTTCTACATGCATGCACGTGTCACAGTTCTACACACATGCCACAGTTCTACATGCATGCACGTGCCACCATTCTACACACATGGACGTGCCACAGTTCTACACGCATGCACGTGCCACAATTCTACACACATGGACGTGCCACAGTTCTACACGCATGCACGTGCCACAATTCTACACACATGGACGTGCCACAGTTCTACACACATGCATGTGTCACAGTTCTACACGCATGCACATGTCACAGTTCTACACGCATGCACGTGCCACAATTCTACACACATGGACGTGTCACAGTTCTACACGCATGCACGTGCCACAGTCCTACACGCATGCACGTGCCACAGTTCTACACACATGGACGTGCCACAGTTCTACACGCATGCACGTGTCACAGTTCTACACGCAGCATTTGGATGCTTGGTTGGAAGAGCAGAGTCCTACAGAGCTGCTGACTGTCGTGATGTAGAAGGTGGAGGGCAGAGCTGCTGCACTGTCGTGATGTAGAAGGTGGAGGGCCCGGTCCCGTCGCCTTCTCAGCCCCAGGGAAGATCGTGAGCGGTCTCAGAGCACGGGTGCAGTGCACCTGACATGAGCAACGTGGAGCCGGTCGCATCCAGAGGAGGCCGGAGTGCCCCTGTCTCCTGGGAGGCGTCTCTAGCCGAGTGTCCTCGTTTGCTTGGGGGCCTTAGGCCACCTTGACGGTGTAGCTGGGAGGTTACAGACAGGCCTGGCCTTGTGTCGCCCAGACAGTGTAAGCGGGTAGTCTACTGGGGGGTCTCGACCCACACGTTCCCCCAGCCGAGAGGCCGGAGTGTAGAAGGCGGCAGAGTCAGCCCATCCCGTCCGCGGGAGGAAACCCCAGTGAAAGTTCTAGACCCACGGCTCAGGGAGCGTCTCTGGCACTCCACGGGCGCTCTCACTGGTGCCCAGGCAGTAGGACCGCCCATGACGCCATGGGACAGGACAGCTGGGTCACTGCTGGCCCCGGACCTGCCCCTTGCTGCCTCCCTTGGCTGGTCTTCAGCGGCACCCTTTCTCTGTAATAAACCACAGCTGTGTGCAGAGGCACGTCCAGCATGTTCCAGAAGCCATCAGGTCCGCGAGAGGTCCTGGAATACCCAGACTGTGCCGGTGGTCTCAGGAGCAGGGTGGGCTCTGGCAGGGTGCAAAAGGTAATGCGGCCCCACCCACCCCCATCCTCTGCTAAGGGCAGAACTTTGAGACCCACATGCCCACACCAACCAGCGCCACCCCTGCAGGCTGCCCTGTTTCTCGCTCCTCTCCCTCTCCTGCTGGCCTCATTTACTTGGATACAAATCCCAAACATCATTGCATGTCCTGATGGAGGTGCCCCACTCCCTCAGCCTCCAGTGTGGGCCCAGTGGTGGAGGCCTAATGCACAAATGCTCACCCGAGGGAGACGTCCTACAGCCAAACAGGTAGCAGACAGCAAGTCGGTCAGGCCTGGCTCTGTGTATAACAGCCCTCACTCGGGGTCCCCAGGGACCCCTTATCTTTTGGAGCCTGGGCGCCCAAAGGTCCCCCCACGGGGCCCCACCTCTTAGAGGTTAAGTGACCGACTCGGCACTGCCAGCCTTGCATGCGAGTCCTTGGCAGAAAAGCTGAGTGCAAGCCACGGTACGCCCCGCGGGCACTGCCTCAGCTTCCTCTTTGTTCTTCCTGCCCCAGCTCCCCTGCGCCTCCTTCCTCAGTTTCACCCCCCTCTTTCCCCACTGTCTCTTCCTCCAAATTGTAAGTGATCCTTGGAGGGCCAGATAAATTTCATCAGCCAAACTCACGTGTCTTCTGCCATTAATTTAAAATCGGGTGAGCTCAGAAGGGGAAAGAAGCAAAGTTAAACTGTCCCAGGTCCTTGTAGTTCATCTTTGTCCCCCTGGCGCCCAAGGCGTGGACTGAAGGCATCCAAGCAAACATGCGTCTCCAGTGGGGGAGCGCCTTGCTCCTGGGGGAGGATGTGACAGAGAGATCCGGCTCGCATCAGGCGGCTCCTGTGCCGTCTTCCAGAATACTGCCCGTGAGCTGGGTGCTGTGGCGAAGACGCTGCAAGTTTGCCCTGCTTTTCCAGCCGCACGGGGGTGGCGCGGCTGCGGAATCTCAGCCACCCGGAGCAGAGGTACACGGTTGTAGGATCGGGGTCGGGGGCCATAGGAACAAGTGAGCATCAGACAAGGAGCCAGTCTGCAGAGGAGGCCGCGGAGGAGCAGGGAGGCGCTTCCGGGCGCTGCGCCCCCTGCAGGCAGGGTCAGGGAGCCATCACATGCCCGCATCAGCCGGTTGGACAGGCCCGGGGCTGCTGGGCACAGGCGCGGCCCCGCTGGTGAGCGCTGCCTTGAGAAAGACCCTTGGATTCCTCCTGGAAATAATGGGAGGGCTCCACCCACCGCTCAGGAGCTGGGCTCATTGCTTGTGTGCTAGGTGTCCCCTGGCCTCTGCACATTTACAGAGAAGGATGAGGGTTCATGGAGAGAACAGGGCAGGGCGTGTGTGTGTGTGAGAGAGAGACAAAAACACATTTTATGCACGAAGAACGAAGCTGAGGGTCTCTATGCACTTGGCCTGGAGCAGACAGGTGGCCCCAGGCATCAGGGAGCCTGGTCTCTCCGCGAGGCCGAGGGAAGATTGACGGCACTGGTGCCACTGTCCGGAGACGGTTTTCCTAGCCCTGGGGTCTTCCCAGTCAAAGATGAGCAAACCTCGGAGCAGTCGGGGCCCTGCACGGCTGCACGCTCCAGGCCCTGAACTGCTCCCTCGCTGCACCCCTGCACCCTGAGATCAGCAGAGAGGGCCGGGGGAGGCTGAAGCTGGAGGTCAGCCAGGTGGACGGGGCCCGGGGGCTGGCGGGGACGCGGCCCCAACCCTCCTGGCTCGGCACAGTTCCCAGAGACTCACTTTATAGGTGCTGTGACAGGAAGGGGCCGTGGGGGCGCAGGCCTGAGAGGCGGCGCTGGGGCAGGTGTGCGTGGCCAGCAGTCCCAAGTCGGCCTGTTTACTTCTCACCTGCCACTCACCAGCCTCCCGGGTGGTTTATGGCATGTGTGCTAAAGAAGTGACCATAAAGAGCCAGCTCTGCTTTGGTCATTGCGAGCCGGCCACCAGGGAGTCATGGAGGCCTGGGGGAGGGTTCCACTGTGAGCGGCTTGGCCTCTGCTCTTCCAGAAATCCAAGCCTCTGCTCCCTGGGCTGCCTGGTGATGGACCCCCTGGTGATGGACAGCTGCCCTCCCTCTTCAGAGCCTGAAGCCAGCACACCGCCGGGGTGAAGGTGGCTGCAGGGTCCCCGACCCAGACTCCAGGCCGTGCCTGCACAGGTGTGGGCACTCGGCAGCTCCCCGGAGTTCAAACCAAATCTACCTGCAGAGCCGCAGGGCCCAGGCCAAAAGCACACACAGGCAGCTCCAAGGAGGCCCTGGGGCTCCAGCCCAGCACGGGCGCCCTGTCTCCTCCTCCCTCTGTCCTTCTGCTGACAAGGCCAAAAATGGAACCCCCCACTACCGGGGGCTATGCCTTCCCCAGCCACGGCGGTGGCACAGCCACCGGTGCCTGTGCGGACCCAGTGCTCCCGGCTCCTGAAGCCTGGTGAGTTCTTCCCTACTGCTTTGTGGCACGCTGCTCCCCTGGGCTAACGGGACAGCAGTGTAGACATGGGGAGGCGGGGCATGGAAGCCAGGTCCCACTGTCTTGGGATCCACAAGCCACTGGTGGGCAGAAGGGGAGCCAGGGCGGGTGGGAGCCCCTCACCGAGTCACCCCTCTGCCCGTCTCCTTCGTCCCTGCTGGCCGCTGAGGAGTGAGGAGAGACGACCCCTGTATTCAGGGGGCTCCCAGCCCAGGAGTCTGTTTTACCCAGCACCGGGCGCTCAGGGGAGTGGGTGGGCTCCTGTGTGTATGAGTGTGAAATGGGGGGGGTCTACGAGTGTGAACTGTGAGAGAGCGGACTGAGCGCACATGTGGGCGTGAGTGTGTGTGAATTGTGTGTTGTATGAGTTCCCCGTGAGGATGGCTGCACCCTCCACAGGGCATACGGGGCGGGCCCTGGTCCTGCAAGGGCAGGCTTCCAGCAGCAGGTGCCCTGGCCTCCCCGCCCGTGGTCACCTCCCTGCCTGCGCCTCCTGGACTCGCTGGCGCTGCTTGTCCCCTTTCACTCAACCCCAGAATGGGGCCATTGCCGTGGGGAAGCTTAGAGCACAAGCATGGCTTCCCCGTCGCCCTCTGTTTTGACGAGATTCACCCATATTGCGTCGTCAACCTGTGGCCGGCCCAGGGAAGGGCATCCCTGGTGTCACCTGCTCTGTCTGGACGAGAGTTGGCCTCAGGTGTCCCTGGCTCCCTGCAACACTCGGATCTCCACCGGGCGGCAGGGGCCTGGCCCAGCCCACCCAGGCGGCTCCCTCCCTCATCTGCCATCCAGCGGCCTGCGGCTCCTAGTGGCAGGAGGGCAGTGTGGACCAGGCCCCGCCTGCTGGTGCAAAGCAGTCAGCCCTCGACCTCTGCACAGGGGAGAGGACTGTCCCCTCCCCCAGAGCATCTGCCCCCTCGGGATCACACCCATTTCCTTGCCGGACATGTTGGGACTTTCAGGTGCACGCCAGAGCCGTGGAGGACCAAGAGTGTGTAGCACAGTCACAGTGGAATACCACAGGCCATTCCTGCCGGCGCGGCGTGGGGCGTGCTCCCAGCCTGGGCCACCCGCCTGCGAGTGCACCTGGTGACTCACGGAGGCTGCTCGGGGGCCCAGAGGAGATGGAGGAGAATTCCAGACACCTCCTTGTAGGATCGTACCTTGGCTTTTCCCCACACAGTCTGCACGGTGCTGGCAGACAAGGGCTGGGGGCCACGTGACATGAGGAAAATCAGCCATGACTGCTGAACACTGGTGCCCCAGCCCGCCAGGGGTGGAGCCAACTCGCTGCCCCGCCTCAGACAGGTGCATTTCCGCTCCAGGTGCAGCTGCCCGGGCTCCTGTGCTCCGGACAGGCAGAGAGTTGGTGTTGCGGTTGAGCTGTGGTTACCAGGACCCTGTAGAGAACGCTTGAGAGAGGACAAAGGATCCGTTTCTGATTTGAGTGGACTGCTGGATTTGCACAAAGCCTGTTCTGGCCAAAGGAAAATCAGAAATGACACGGTGAATGAGATTAGTCACGTAAAGTCCTGTAACAGAAGCGGTTCTTGGAGGTCTGACTCCAGTCTTTTCCCCACTGAGACGCAAAGGCTGGCTCGGGTATGAATCAATAACAAGCAAATATTTATTAAAGTAGGACAGAGGGGCTGCTGCGGAGAACCGCGAAGCATTCCCGCTCCCGGGAGGCCGGGGGAGAGCTTCCCTCCAGGGCGGGAGTCGCTCCCGGATCCTGCTCCCGTGCCCCCGGCCCAGCAAGGGTCTCTGGGCACATGGGGGTGGCGGCGCAGAGCGAGGGGTGCGGCCCAGGGCTTGGGGCGAGCTGGAGGAAGAGGGAGACCCCACGGGACTCCATGTCCCATTAGCCGCAGCCCCGAGGAAAAGCGAGGATTCCCTGGACGACGCGTGGTGCTGCAGCTAAACCTCGTCCCTGGCATGAACAGGGACGCACAGGGAGGGACGGTGGTCCCTTCCCTCGCCCCTGCCACGAGCCTTCCCTGCGGTGGGCGGGTGCTTCCCACTGGGTGGGTGAAGTCCTCCTGGACGGGCGGGGGCCTCGGAGGGCCCTGCTAAAGCCGTCACCACCTGCCAGCGCCAGTGCCAGGTGGTCCTTACGCCTGGGCTGAGCAGCAGAGAATGGGAGGAACCAGGGAGGCAAGAAGGCAGCTCAAGAAATCCATTTCCACAACAGTTCTGAAGACACCTCGTGTAGGACGCACGGCCTTGAATCAAACTCACCTTTGAATTCCACTTCCCACACTCCTGCCTTCCTGTCCCTGGGGCAGCTCACCCCACACCCGGCGAGAACAGCAAGAAAGAGGGCCGGGCGGGGCTGGTGGGCTCCAGTCGCGATGTTTTGCTGTCGTCTTGCTTGGGCATCAACATTCATCTCTGGGAACTGTGGAACAGCAAACGAACAAAAACCCCACAACCGTCCTGATCCTGAATGCATGCACCAGAGGGTGCTGTGCCGAGGGTCTGACCGGGAATATTCACGGTTCCAAAGCGCATTTCGGCTTCATTTTTTAAAAAGGCAAAAATGCCGTATTGTAGGTTTCTGCTTCCCTCTAGAAGAAAAAAAAAAACAGGATACCGTTTTAAGCTGCAGCAGTGGGGGGAAAAAAAAAACATGTGAAATATATGATGTGGTGTTTTTACCAACTGTCTAAATAAAGGTTTAGTGAGTCACTATGGAAAACAGAAAATCTTTCTTTATTTTAAGAGCCGCAATTTGAGAGTGTTTTTTTTCTCTCCTTTTTTTTTTTTTCTTTTTTTCAAATGCAAAAGCTTCCCTTGGGTTTGTAACTTAAACATTACCCATCTGCTGGATCCTCCCTGGCCTGAATTTACAGCAAATCTGAGATTTCATTTTTCAAAAAGAGCACTTTAGAAGCGAGCGTGTGCGGCTGGCAGCATCTGTGCGTGCCGAGGGCTCGTGTGCTGGGCACGGGGACCCCACCCCTCATGCGCAGCCTCAAGCTTGGCCGTGGGGCCAAGGCCCAGACTCCAGCGCAGAGCACAGGTGAGCGGGGGCTGCAACCTCGCTGGGACCATTTTACAACATCATGCACAGGGCCTGGGGCCCAGAGGCCCACCGCTGACCTTGCTGGAAGCCCCCGGGTCTCCGTGGGGCTGCAGGTGGGGCTGGCTGGGAGGGATTGACTGATCGCTCATTTTGAGTGCCCCTGTGGCTGCAAGGCCACAGCCAGGATGTTATGCGGGGCAAGGGGCTGACTCCAGCTGCACCTGAGTTTTTCTACTTAGGTGACTATAAGCATTCCACCTCCCAGAAGGACGCGCAAGCGGGTTCCTGGCTGTCGCGGGGTGCCCTGAGCCGTGAGCTCACTCGCTGTCGCACAGCGTCTGCAGCCGCATCCGTGAAACTGTTCCATGCGCTTTTCCAAACAAGACACCTCACAACCCCCGTGACCGCTTCTCCTGGGCCTCCACACGACAAGCAGCCGCGTGGCGAGCTGGGAGGAAGTCGGACCGAGGCGCGGTCCACGCTTGGTGGCGGTGATTATCTGTCTTCTGCGCTCCAGGACGAACCACGCCGCGCCGTCTGCTGTGGGCTCGCGTGCCCAGCAGGGCGCAGCTTGCTGCCTCCCATGGGGTGCAGGCTGGACCAGCCTCCGCCTCGCCGCGCCTGGGAGAACAGTGCGCCGGCTCCTCTGGAGGACCTCGCGGGTCAGCAGGGGTGGGGTGGGGGTCAGCAGGGGTGGGGTGAGATAGGGTGTGGGTGAGGTTGTAGGTGCACAGGTGTGACAGAAGTGTGAGTGTGCAGGTGTGAGATAGTGTGGGTGTGCAGGTGTGAGATAGGAGAGTGGGTGTGCAGGGGTGAGATAGGAGAGGGTGTCGCTCCCCATCTTCGTAGGGGAACGACACTAGACCCTGCCTAGGCTTCATATCCGAGTCACGGCACCATTATGTCGCTCCCCCTCTTCGTGGAGGAACGACACAGGACCCTGCGTTGTTCTTTCGTCTGCTCAGCCCTCCCCGGGTTTGCTGCTGGTTCTTCCCGGGTTGGCTACCGTCCCTTCCACCTCCGTGGAAGGGCGGTTCCCCCTGCCACTTTCCCCACTTCCGCAGGGGAGCGGCACACCACCGGCCGGCTCTCTCGGGGGCTGCTCAGGTGTTCCTTCAGATAGATGTTCCTGGTGCATGTTGTCTCTCTCCTCCTTTATAGTCCTCTTCCACCAATCCCAACTCTGCTACCCACACGCCGAGTACGCTGCTCTCCTCCAATCAGGAGCAGGTCCTGCTGTTTATTGGTTGAACTGGAGGCAGCTGTGTAGAAGCTGTTTCCTCCTCTCCCAGGGCCATATTGTGGGAGAGCAGATGCATAGAATAAGTCTTAATTCCAGTAACTTAGTCTAGTCCGAGTTGCTCCCACTTGCTCCCCACAAGAGGGTGTGCAGGTGTGAGAGGAGTGTGGGTGTGCAGGGGTGAGATAGGAGAGTGGGTGTGCAGGTGTGAGAGGAGTGTGGGTGTGCAGGTGTGCAGGTGTGAGAGAGGAGAGTGGGTGTGCAGGGGTGAGATAGTGTAGGTGTGGGTGTGCAGGGGTGAGATAGTATGTGTGTGGGTATGCAGGGGTGAGATTGTGTGTGGGTGTGCAGGGGTGAGATAGTATGTGTGTGGGCATGCAGGGGTGAGACAGGAGTGTGGGTGTACAGGTGTGAGATAGAATGTGGGCATGCAGGGGTGAGATAGGCGTGGAGGACCGGGTTGGGGCGCCCAGGGTTTGGGCCCACTGGCTCTTCCCGCTGGCGCTGTTCACCATGGGGGCCCCATCAGTCAGGCGTGGGAATCTGGGGTTTGAATAAAGCAGGGGACACGCAGGTGGGTGGGCCCTGCTCACTCACCCACCCACCCAGAGATCTTCAAGGACAAGACAGAGGCTTCCACAGAACAGCACTGGGCTCCGCGTCTGCCTGCCTCGTCCCCTGCCCGCCCACCTGCCCACCGCCCACCTGCCCACCTGCCCACCTGCTCGATGATTCTGACTGCTGCCCGGCCGTCACACCTACACTGTTCCCTTACAACCAGCCCCCACACTCCTCGTCTGTCTGTCCGTCTGACACCTTTGCTTCTCAGGGGACCCCTGATACAGCGCCCCGACCTGGGAAACTTCCGTTCAGTGGCTGCGGCTTCATTCCACGTGGGGCTCGGGGTGGCAGGCGACCCCCAGAGCGTCCAGCCTCGCTCTCAGAGGGCCCCCTGGCTTGCAGCAGCTGGAGCGCAGACTCACGCAGGCGTGTGCGTCCTCAGAAGGGACGCACGCAGCCACGTGGGCAAGTGCCGTATGAATAATTAATCCGTGCGATCATTACCTCAGGATATTATTTCTTAAATATCTCTTGCAAAAGGCAATATGATTACATATGAATGATATCAATTTTCCACCAACAAAAAAATCTGCAGAAATAGGAATTGAATTACACTGTCCAATTTGCTGCAAAGTTCACTGCGTGTGGAGAAATTCATCACAGCACCACCACCCATTTTTATGGGAGCATAAAATGAAGTGAACTTCCATTTTTAATAAAGATGCATAGCGCTTTTATGAAGACTGACTAATAACGCCGTAATGAAGTGAAAAGCCGCTGATAGATTAAGAATGAAAATTTTGAGGAGTGTATTTACTGAGCCTCTTCCGTGGACGGCAGTATTTCTCCGAAGGCTCTGCTGGACTCGTAAAGCGGCACAGGCCAGGATGGCGCGTTTGCGGAGCCGTCTTCACGAGGGGAAACCGCGAGCAACACATGCGTGTTTGTCTGCAGAACCTTCGTGTTGCACGACCCCCGAGTGGCCTGGGCCAGGAGGAGGGGCTGCCAGGGCGAGCGGTGCCCACCGTGTCCTCGTTCTCCTCCTCTGGCCACCCTCAGCCCGCTGGCCGGCCCCCGGGGGCACAGAGCCCTGGCGGCGTGGCACCAGGCAAGCAGTGAGATAGAATGTGGGCATGCAGGGGTGAGATAGGCGTGGAGGACTGGGTTGCTTCGACCCCAACCCGAAATCTGGGAGGGGCGCAGACCCATTCACTGCAGTGCAGGTGCTTGGGCCTCTGCCCGGCCACCTGTGCTGCCCTCGTGGCGTACACAGACCGGCCAGTTACGAAGAGCAGACGTGCTTTCCCCCGTGCTGGAGGAGGGGCGGGCCAAGGTGGAGTCACGGGCCGGTTCGCTCGTCTTCGGGGCTGCTCTGCTTCCACGGGGGCTCCTGGAGCCCCCGTGTCCTCTCTCCTCGCGAGGCCCGAGGCAGCAGGAATAACCAGACTCCTCCGGTGCAGCCCCTTCCTCACAGCCCTGCGGCTCTGGAGGGGGCTCCGCCCCACAGCCTGCTGGGTGGGGTTGGGTTGCCCACCCGTGAGTGTCGCAGACACACCCAGCCACGGAAGTCAGCTTTTCAAGCGCTCACCCCGCGCTGTGGGTTGTGCACACACAGCACTTCCCAGCCCGGGCGGGCCAGCGGATTTGTGGCATCTGCAGGGACGGGGGAAGCCAGGGGGCCGTGTCACTGGGGGCGGGGCTGCCTTCAGAATGCCACCGTGTGGTCCAACGGCAGCTTCTCCGGTCATGTATGTGTCACTGGTTCTGTAAGCAGGAACTCATCTGTGCTTAAGGTAAAAATTCAGAAAAACAAAGAATATGAAGAAAATCCTCCCTCATAGGTGCAACATCTATTAACCTTTTGGTGTATTTTTGTGCCCTTTTTCTGTCTCTTCCTCTCTTACACATTCACAGACACACTTATATGATTGTTATCAAACAATATCACCTTCTATAAATTTTTTAAAGATTTGTTTATTTGAAAGGCAGAGTTACACACACACAGAGAGAGAGAGAGAGAGAGAGAGTATGTGCTTCCAACAGCTGGTTCACTCCACAAATGGCTGCAACAGCTGGGGCTGGACCAAACAAACCAAAAGCCTGGAGCTCCACCTGGGTCTCCCATGTGGGTGGCAGGGGCCCAAGTGAACTAGCAGGGAGCTGGATTGGAAGTGGAGCAGCTGGGCCTACAACTGGTGTCCGCTTATGGGATGCTGGCATCATAGGAGGTGGCTTAACCCAGTGCACCACACGCCAATCCCCTAAAGTTAATTCTGAATGGTCGAAAACCAGGAAGTCCAAACCGGGTTCTGCGCTACCATTTTGCCAGGAGCATTTTCCCCAGGCCTTATCACCCCGCAACCGAGGTGTTTGTGGCTCCAACATGTAGCGCACGTGGGAGTACCTCATTTACTCGGTCACGTCTGAGGACAGGTGTTATGGCTGCTGGCAGCCTCGGCCATGAGCGTCCCCACGTGTCGGGGAGGGAGGGAGGGAGGTACACCTGTTCCCGCTGACAGCTCCTGCCCC
Organism: Oryctolagus cuniculus; assembly: GCF_964237555.1. Classification (NCBI taxonomy): domain Eukaryota; kingdom Metazoa; phylum Chordata; class Mammalia; order Lagomorpha; family Leporidae; genus Oryctolagus; species Oryctolagus cuniculus. The sequence continues at coordinate 3,703,716 of NC_091441.1, read as the reverse complement.
TGCAGCAGACCCCAGGGCTTCCTATAAGGGGCTCACCCCAGCCCCTAGAGTTTGCCCTCCTCCACACCCAGAGAGCTTCCAGGGCAGGGGAAACCATACCGCGCAGAATTTGGAGCGACCCAGAGCCGATCGCTGGGACCCTGCTGCAGGGCGGGGAACCTGAGCCCCCGGCACTCGCCCCAAGCGTGCGCCTCTGTGAGCGGCAGCAGGATCCACACCAGGGAACTGGAGCGTGCCCACGACCCCGTGTGCCTGCTCGGCCCGCCCTCTGCACACGAGGGCTTCCCTCCCCTCTGCACACGCGCCTTCCTTTCCTCCCTGTCAGGGCCGGCTCTCTCTCGGGCTCTCTCATGCCCCCAGTCTCTGTCTCCGATCTCTCTCTCTCTCTCTCTCTACATACATACATATATATATATAGGTAGATAAATAGATATAGATATGTCAGACACATATATATCTGTCTGTCTGTGCCCCCACCTGTGTGTGTGTCTCTGACTCTCTCTCTCCCTCCCTCTCTGCCTCCGTCTCTCTGTGTCTCTGTCTCTCTGTCCTCTGTCTCTGTGCCCCCACCTGTGTGTGTGTCTGACTCTCTCTCTCTCTCCCTCCCTCTCTGCCTCCGTCTCTCTGTGTCTCTGTCTCTCTGTCCTCTGTCTCTGTGCCCCCACCTGTGTGTGTCTGACTCTCTCCCTCTCTGACTCCTCTGTCCCGCACATTCCTGCACTGGAAATTTCCTGTGTGCTGTCTCCCACCCAGCCGCATCTCCTGCCCGTGATGAAAGCGTTCTCATTCTTCACCTTCAAGTCTCCACTCAAATGTCTTCCCCTCTGGGAAATCTTCCCTAACCTTTCAGAGCGGGCAGCCCGTCCCCTCTGAGCCCAGGGGTGCCTGGTTTGAGGCCAGTGACGGTGCACGGGGGAGGTTCGCAGCTCCCTGTCCCCGGCATGGGGCTGTGACCATGATCGGGGCTGTGACCATGATCGGGGCTCTGACCATGATCGGGGCTCAGCGGAGTCTGGTTTGTCACCAGTGCCGGCTGCCAGAGTGCAGAATGACGTGCTGTGGTAAAGACAGATCCCCCGGAGGGTGGAGTCACAGCTGTGGAGACCACACGGCTCCCACGCCGGGCACAGAGCGGACCTGGAGGCCCTGGTGTGCGCTTTGGAGGAGGCCCTGGTTCACAGTCAGATGCGTGGGCTCCAAAAAAAATGCAGACCTCTCTTGAGTGCCCCAGTCTCAGTATGCTTTTCTGTAAAATGGGCACGACTTCTGCTAGGGAGCAGGGGTTAGGGAAACTCTCTCAGAAGTACCTGGCGCAGAAAAACCCTGCTCAGTGCATGCTTCCTGTTGTCATCATCACGTGACCTTGTGACAGACACAGCAGGGCTCCCCCACAGAGGTCCCCCTCGCTCCTGGCAGAGGGGAGACCGTGGATGCGGCGATGGCCTGGGGCGGGGAGTCCCTCGGTAGAGCTGGTGGCCTCTCTGTGGTCCTGTCCGAGGGAGGAGCCACAGGTGGGGCGTGCAAAGGGCAGTGGGGTGGCCTCTGCCCTGGCAGCCCGGGGCCTCACCCTGCAGGTCTGTTTCGGAGGTCTGATTCGGCGTAGGGGCAGGCCAGAGAAATGGTCTGAAGGTGCTACCTGAGTGGGGATTTGCAGCTCTGAGCAGACGCTGTGAGACCTCCATGCACGTCTCCTTGCTGGAGCAGGTGGGACGTCGCCCACTTCCTGGGTCCCTCTGTCCCTCCTGCTGACCCTACTTCCCAGGCACTGCTGGCCATCGGACAGGACAGCCAGGGCGGGACTCCCTGGAGGTCCAGAGCGGGAGGCCAAAGCCCCTTCCCCCACATCAGGTTCTGTTCCCCCGGAACTCCCCTGCTGGAGTCCTTCTCAAGGGCTCCTCTCTCTCACCATGGGCCTCGGCCCCACCCTGGACCCCCCACCTCCTGGGGCTTCCTCTGCCTCCAAGGGCCGCGTGGGACCCTTAGTCCACGCCACAAGCCCCTCCCTGGCATGCATCCCCGACAGGGGCCCTCATGGAGACCGCGGGACACACTTGCCACCACGGGGTATGCTGGTGTCCAGCTGCCTCCCCTTAGGGGTCCTCCCCTGCCCGTGCGGCCCCCACAGACCCAGCAGAGCCTGGCTCGGGCTCGTCATGGGAATAAATGACTTCTCATGCTAAGGGAGCGAGATGAGCTGGGGCCCAGGGGCAGCCGCTGCCCTGGACTCCTCTTGTCAGGAAGACAGAGTGTGCAGGGTTCACAGGTGGACACATAGCCCACGCAGGGGCCCGGTGTTCCTGGACACTGCGTGGGAGAAGGTGGGAGAAGGGACACAGTTTTATGGTCCACATGGCGACCCATTGTGGCATTACCCACAGGCACGTCTTACTTCTGTCCCGCTAGTTTTGAAAATAAACATTTCTTTGAGAATGCAAAGTAAAAGTCAACCTTTAAACACCCCATCAACAAGAACCCATTTTCTAAAAACAGCTGTCGCTCCGGGGCCCATGTACCCACAGCCGCTGTCTCTTCCCGCACGGGAGAAAACGGGTTAAGAAGCTAACGGCTCTGCTCCGAACGATTTAAATTAATGATTGATTTCTCTAAAGACAGTGTGGGATCTATCACTGGCTGATAAGCCGCACGGTGTCCCCTATCTGCATATATCCCTGTTGCACAGCGAGATCTGGCAGAGAATATGAAAAAAAATCAATTTTTCCTAGTTTCAGGCGTATCTCTGGAGTCTGAGACACGTCTGGCTTGTTTTTCAAACACTGCTGCAAGGATTTCAGCTCCCTTCTCGGCGGGCCGAGGCCGGGGCCTGTGGGGGCGTGGGCGCCCTCCGAGGCGCTGGGCTGGGCTGGGTGAGCGTTTGGATAATTGCCGGCGGGCACCACCACAGCCACCTCACTAATGCAGACACCTGGGTCCCTTCCGGCGGTGGTCTGGTGGCTCTGTGGCTCAGCGGCTCCGTGGCTCAGCACCTTGGTGCCACCCCTCCGAGTCCTTCGGCTGACTCAGTAGCACAGCTGTCACAAAGCCGCGCCCCTTCCTCCTCTTTCATAGAGACTTTTGCAAAGCCTGATGTTTGTTGAGGAAGCCAGCAGGTTTTGTTCATTAACATGTGGTTTCAGGAAAACAGCTTCGGGTGAGGGTCCAAAGCCCTTCTCTTTCTCCCAGCCCCTTCTGCATCAGGGACACCGATGGCTACTCAGACCTTGCAGGACAAAGTGCCCATGGTGGAAATCAAGGGTGCATCGGTCCCTCTACTTCCCCCACCGCGAGCGTCTGCTTTATGTGCTTTGCAGCAGCTCAAGGGTTCACTCTGCACCCGTAGCAGCGGTCGAGACACTGGGGCCCAACAAGCGTCCGAGCGAGGCTTCTTCATGGGCAGCGCGGGATGAGCACAGGCGCATCGCGTGGGAACCGCGGGCGCTTGGCGGGGCTCGGCATCCCTGCGTCTGCTTGGTGCCGCGGGAGCCTGGAGAGGAGCCGCGCTTGGCTGGGCTCGCTGCGCTGCTCGGACGCCAGCCTCAGCCTTCCTGGCATGTAGGCAGGGCCAGCAGCCAATGGCATGGCTGCATGTGGGGGCTGGCGCCAAGCCTCCGGTCCCAGAGCGTTCTCAGAGCCTGCATTGCATCACTGGAGGTGAAGTCCCTGACGCTTGCAAGCAGCGCGCCCAGGGAGTGCAGCAAGCCGTGAGCGTTTTCATGCAGAACACGGAAGAAGCGTGTCCGGGTGACTGCCACAGGGGCTCTCCCGGCCTCCACCCCAGCCCCTCCCGCCAGGCCGACACCCCCCCCCTCCGACCACCCGAGCCTCTCACTCCGTCCTCGCCACCAGACTGGCAGCCCCCGGAGGGCAGAGGCCGGGCCTCCCATGCTCACCCGTGCCTCCGTCCATTCATTCCCGACATTAACCTCCTGTCTTGCTTATCAGTCAGCCCTGGTCCTTGGTGAACATCAGCCGGTACTTGTTGAGTTCATGAATGGGAATGTTAGCAGAGACCCTGCAAGTGTGCTAATCCGAGCCTAACCCAGCATCAGCAGTTTAAAAATGAGCAGCCGTGACCCAGAGAAATCTGGTGGCTGGGTCGCACACTAAAACCTCTGGGTGGGTGCCTGCGCTCCCGAGTTTGATGTCAATGGACATTCGGTGTTTTATGATATACGACGAATTTAAACATCTGTTTTATGTTCAGTGTTCATCATAGATTAAAAACTTGAGCTGACTTTTATGTATTTATCTCGGATCCCATGGTTTTGTTTGCTATGTTCCTTTTTTTATTCCAAGAGTTTATCTGTAGGGGATGGCACTGTGGCTCAGTGGTTAAGCTCACATGGGCACCAGTTCTAGTCCCTGGTGCTCCACGTCCAATCCAGCTCCCTGCTAATGCACCTGGGAAAGCAGTAGACGATGGCCCAAGTGCCTGGGCCCCTGCACCTGCGTGGGAGACCTGGATGAAGCTCCTGGCTCCTGGCTCCTGGCTTCAGCCTGGCCCAGCCCCAGCTGCTAAGGCCATCTGGGGAGTGAGCCAGCAGATAGAAGATCTCTCTCTCCTTCTCTTTCTGTCTGTAACTCTGTCTTTCAAATAAAAAAAAAAGTAAGCCTTTAAAGAAAAAAATTCATCTGTAAATCTCTTAGATTTTCTACATGTACAATCAAGTTGTCTGGGGTAGATTTGGCTTTATATCTTTATTTGCCATCTTTATACTTTGTATTTTTTAATCAAATGTTGAATAGAAGTGGTGGTTTTGGGGAGTCTTGTCCCTTGATTTTTGAAGAAAGCTTTCAGTATTTGACCATGAAATAGGATTGTTCTGGTAGGATTTTTATAGCTATCCTTTATCAGATCAAGAATGTTACATTCTTCGTTGACTAAGAATTTTTGTCTTGGCTGTAGAGTTTATTGAATTTTTTTCAGTTTGTTTTACTAAAGTATTTCTTTTTCTCCTTTATTCCTATAAATGTGGTGAATTGCATTGATTGATTTTAATTTCGAATTATTCTTACATTCTTGGAATAAACTCAATTCGAATGTGATGTGTTTATTATTATTTTAATATGCCATGAGATTTGCCTTGCTAATTGTTGTTTAAAACATTTGCAGTCATGATCTTGAGAGAGATTAACTTGTGAATTTAAGTGATAATGATGACAGTGACGATGATGATGTCCCCACTGGTTTGGTTTTTTTTGTTTTTTTTTGTTTTTTTTTTGTTTTTTTTTGACAGGCACAGTGGACACTGAGAGAGAGAGACAGAGAGAAAGGTCTTCCTTTGCCATTGGTTCACCCTCCAATGGCCGCCACGGCCGGCGTGCTGTGGTCGGTGCACTGGGCTGATCAGATGGCAGGAGCCAGATCCTTCTCCTGGTCTCCCATGGGGTGCAGGGCCCAAGCACCTGGGCCATCCTCCACTGCACTCCCTGGCCACAGCAGAGAGCTGGCCTGGAAGAGAGGCAACTGGGACAGAATCCGGCGCCCCAACTGGGACTAGAACCCGGTGTGCCGGCGCTGCAAGGTGGAGGATTAGCCTAGTGAGCCGCGGCGCCAGCCCCCCATTGGGTTTTACTACTGACATTATTCTGTCCTGGGAAACTGAGCTGGCAATGCCCCCTTGTACTTTCTGGGTAATGTTTTCTGCCTTATTATTCTCTAAATATTTGTAAATTTTTCACCAGTGATGTCTTCCAGGATTGGAAATCAATTAAATATTTTAAAGTTTTTAAAATTTAAAATTTAAAATTAATATATGATTATTTAAATTTGTTTATTCTTATTTAATTTTGAGTAAATATACATCTTTCTAGGAATTTGTCCGTTCAATCTAAGCTTTCTAGTGATTTGTCATAACTGCAGAATACTATTTTGTCTTCGCGTGTCTATAGGATCGGAATGTATGTGTGATATCTTGGTTTTCGTCACTGATGTTGGTATTTCCGCCTTCTTCCTTTACTCTTAAATCCACCTTGCCGAAGGTTTATCACGACGTTTTCGCGTTTTGTACGTCCACTGCATTACTAGCTGCTTCCATCTCATTGCTTCTGTGCTTACCCCATTCCCTCCCTCTGTTTTGCGTTGAATCTGTTGCTCTTTACCGCTGTCCATCCCATGCTTTTTCTGTTAAGTCTGCTACTGTTCTTGTAATAATTGCCCCCAGTTTTATAGATCTGGAATAGTGCACTTGGACTGTTGTCACTTGCCAGGCATCACCAGGGTGTTAGAAACCCTTACCTTTGTTTTCCCACCCCTGACTTCTGTGTCGGGGAGAGTAAGGCCCACAAGACCACACGTTTGACCACGTGGGCGCCTGCGTGGCGGTTGTTCAGTCCGCGTCAGACGCCCGTGGTGTCCGTGCCGCCTCCGCGTTCCCTTCCACTCTGCCTAAACGCGGTCTGCCGCTCAGACCCCGGCTCTGCGTCTCCGTCCTCTCCGGGAGACCATTGTCCCCCCAGATGCCGTTTACACCCTTGCTGCTTTCTCTTTTCTGTGTCGTTGACCGTATCTTCCTCCTGATTCAGCCTCGATCCTTCCCATTGATCTATCTACCTGATACTTTACTGATCTTATCAAACCCAAACTTCTGTTAAGTCCACTAATCAGTTTGATTGTTTCATATTTTTAAAAAAATATTTATTTATTTATTTATTTAAGAGGCAGAGTTACAGAGAGAGGGAGAGACAGAAAGAGGTCTTCCATCCGTTGATTCACTCCCCAAATGGCCACAACAGCTGGAGCTGGGCCAATCTGAAGCCAGGAGCCAGGAGCTTCTTCCGGGTCTCCCATGCAGGTGCAGGGGCCCAAGCACTTGGGCCATCTCCCACTGCTCTCCCAGCCATACCAGAGAGCTGACCCCTGATTGTGTCCCTTGTTAACAGTTGTCCTTTTATTCCTTTATGTAGATTCCGATGTGCTGATGAAATTCTCCACGTTTTTCCTTTTGATCTCGTTTCTTTGTCTGTGCAGTGGTCTTTTATTGGATGCCACAGAGCGTGTATGAACGAGTGGAGTGGCTCACTTGGTCTTCAGTTGAGTGGGCATTCCCTCTTACACCTCAGGGCCCCTGCTGTTTCTAGCTGGTGTCAACTCCTAAAAGCCTCTCTCCAACTTTTCCTGCCTCAGTTTTGAAAGGGTAGCTCCCCAAAAGTCCCAAATGGGAGCCTGCGTGTTTCATAAGTTCTCGCCCGCATGACCAGTCCATGGACCTGTTTTTCCACTGTGTTTCCACTGCTTTTCATGGACCTTTTGTGCTTCTCGCCCTGCGTAACTTCTGCATTTGGCAAAGGTGTGCAGTGGAAAACCACGAGATTCGAACTCACTTCTCTGTGTCTTTCTCCTGGGCCCTTGGTCCTGCTTGAGCCCCACACGGGCCTCTAGCCCTGTGAGAGGTTCCGCTCAGAGGACGGCTTCCCGGTGTCTGCCGCCCAGTAATATCAGACACTGCCTTCTACCAAGAATCTGCAACTGCTCTGGGGGAAGTGTAGCTCGGAGGGCAGCAGCTGGCTTTCTGGAGGTTTTCTCCTCGGGATCTTAGCTGCAGAGTCCTGGGCCCTCCAGCAGCCCCAGTGCCTTTTATAGATCCATCTGAATGTTCTCCGTCTATACCTCATCTATGTTTGTGTGCCTATCCACCTAGCAGCGCTCTATCATCAATCTACCTGCCTAGAATCATTCTTTGTCTCGGCCTCTCTCTTCCTGGGTCCCTCTTGCTGTCTAGTTGCTCCTGGCAGGAGCACTGACTCGCTCAAGTGAGGGCTCTTCACCCAGGCGCTCCTGGGATCCCCTCGCCCACATTCCCGCCTGTGGAGACAGAAGAAAGACCACAGTGCACGTTAAACAGCATTTCCTTAGGTGCTTTCCAGAGAGCAGAAACTGTCCCAGACGCTGCTCAAACAACAGAAGCATCTTTAGGTGAGACGTGGGAAGCTGGAGGGCCACGCTCTGTCCTGGGGATTCAGTGCGCACAGGTGCGCAGGGAGGGATCTAAGGAGTCACACGGGAAAGAAGCGAGGCTGACGCTTCCCCAGTCAGCCCTCTTCGATCATGGGTGGCGGCTCTCTGGAATGCTCAGTGCCGTCACAAACCCACTTTGAGAAATGCAATCGGCTCCCGGGGGCGGACGCCTCTCACAGGTGGTTGCCAACTCCAACAACCCTGGCAGTGTGGAGGACACAGTTCAAGGGCAACCTGGGTCGGGCAGGAGTCAGCCTGGGGAGAGGAGGCTGAGGTCAGAGGCCAAGGAGCCTGCCAAGTGTGCTTCCGGCCACAGGGCTGGAGGCCACGATGGGCCAGCCCATGTTTTCTGCAGTAATGGGCCATTAACGGCCGTAATTCCATGGAATGCGGAGCCTTGCAGTCATCTGTGAGTGGACTTCTCTCCTCTGTCCTGAGATAATGCAGGCAAGGCACTTAGCAGCGCACCTGACATTTAGTAAGTAATCAGTGGATGTTAAATATCATTTCAGTTTCTAAATAGTCTCGGTTCCTTTCTATCCTGTAATAATCACCGTTCTTCTATAATCTCCACTCTCGAAGGTGATGACCTTACTGTTGTGTTCGGCACCTTCCGGTACCCGCCCCTGAATTTCAATCAGCATTTTACTGAATCCGAGTCAACGTGCTTCCCCGAGGATTTCTGAGCCGCACCCTCTTCCTGCCGGTCTCGTCGAACCACCTATTGTGATTACAGAGAAGTTTGTAGGCTGGAAACACACAAACACTGTATCATTAATTAGCCCCTGGGACCCGAAAGCACAGAGCTGTAGGAGAGGGAGCAAACGCACGTGTGAACCCCAACGTGGGATGGGATCCACACCCTGTGCTGCAAGGGTTTAAACAACGAGGGGCACCGTCGCCCTGCACAGCTGCTGTGAGAGCTCAGGTTTGGTAGCAGGGTGGAGTCAAGTGCGCCTCTCCGTGGGGCACAGGCCTGGAAGGTGCTCACCTGTGCATTTGTCCCCCGGCTGCTGGCGAGCACCTGCTCCATGCCAGGCCTGTCCTAGATGTGGGGGAACCTGGCCCTGGCAGCTAATGCCCCCTGCGGTTCAAGTCCTATGCGGGAAGCAAGACCAGCTGGCACAGTGGACTCTCTGTGGTGGGAACGTTCTAGACGGTGAGCAAGGGCCAAGAAGGGAAGACGGGGAAGGGAAGACGGGCTCAGGGCTGGGGAAAGGCAGCCAGGGGCTGGGAAGATCTGAGGAAGCTGCCGAGGTGCAGAGCCAGCGTCCGTGAGCAGCAACCCCAGGGCAGCCCAGCTCCGCCTACCTGTGTGTGCAGTGCTGCCAGGTGGAGACCTTAACACGGGCATGATGGGAGGGAGGCACCAGGGAGGTGGGAAACACGACAGCTCAGGGCGCCTCCCCTGCCCACTTGCCCCGCCCATCCTGGGCCTGAGCGCCCAAGGAGATCTTGCAGTGGGAGGCGGGCAGCCATGCGGCGTGGGCCAGGCAAGGCTGTCAGTGGAAGGCGGCATGATGGCCCCAAGGCGTCCACGTCTCAATCGCCTGTGAATAAGTCCCTTTATGTGTAGCAGGGACTTTGCAGGTACCATTAGGGGTCTTGAGAATACCCCAATTATCTGGAGGGCCCAAGACCGCCACAGGGACCCTTGTGAGTGGAAGAGAGGTTGCGGGATGCGAGGGAAGACAACAGAACAGAGGCCACGGTGAGCTGGCTGCAGAGGGCAAGGAAAGAGATGCCCTGGGCCTGCAGGGGGATCCCCTGCCGACACCTGGCACTCAGTCCCTGTGGCCCTGGGGGACATGTGACCTCCAGAGCTGGGCTGACTCACCTGTGCCAGCCACGCCTGTGCCTCCAGGGAACCTTACAGCAGCAGCCACTTATGAACACACGGCTGTGAGGACGGGCTTTTCCCGAGGGCGGACAGACACAGGCAGACTCCACTGAGCAGGCTCCGAGGGTCAGCTGGGGATGTGCTCCTGGCACGGCTGGGCCAGAGAGAGGCTCCCGTCTCCAGGCACTTCGAGGGCAGAGCCAGCAGGCTGTGGGGTCTGCAGGAAGGACACCACGGAGGACACACCCAGCTTCCAAGTTTGGCCTCAGCTGGAACGGAGTTGGCTTTTACTGAGAAAGAAAGATGGCGGGCCCCACTGGGTCTGAGTGGTGGGGAGGCATGGACAGGTGTGAGGAGCCCACCCATAGCTGCAAGGCCGAAAAGGTCCTGTGGCCAGAAAGGGGGTGCTGCCCACAGGAGAAGTGGGGGACACGATGCTCCCGGTCTTAAGTCCCTGCTTGCATGGTCGAACACGGGAACTGGGGCCCAAGGTTTCCAGGTTGGGCTGCACGGGGCTCGCCCTCACGGAAGCCCCCAAATGCACGTGTCCAACACTCCGGATAGCACCTCCATGACGGTGGAAGGGCTGGACACTGGAACAATGACAGAGGTGACAAACAGCGGAGACTCGTGGCGGGGCGGGTCTGGCGCCACAGCCTGGGGTCCATGCTGACTCCGGCTGTATTTAGCATCTGCGTCAATTATCTGCAGGAGAACATAGACTTGGTAATTAAATTCACAACTTGTACGAAATTGGGAGGTGTTGAGAAGACCGGTGAGGACAGAGAAATCATTCAAAGAGTCCAGAAACATGGACAAGAAGCAAAATGAGTCTGGTGTGCCAGACTGCAGGAGGATTTTAACCAGAGGATATTAATCCAAAGCATTGGAATTCAATGGGCAGCTAACAGCCGGCAAAGGAGACACTAGAAAAGGCCGATGGGTAATGTTGGACAACAAATTAATTATAATTCCACCTTGCGGTCCAGTGTGATTCTACCCCGTCCTCTCAGGCCTCATTAGCCTGGGATGGAAACTCACAGCTTTTCCCTCTCCCTGCACACGTGTGCACCCACAGGTGTGTGCCCACATGGCCGGTGCACAACCCCCCCGGCATGCACTTGCCTGTCCCTCCCAGTCCCGCTCAGCTGTCCTCATTACCACGACAGCAATGCAGCACCAACAGCTCACGCCTCGGAGACGAGCTCTGCATGAATGCTTGATGGGAAACCTTACGTGGTGCCAGCTTTGCCGCAGACGGTGGTGCCGGGCTATTTCAGTGCCCTGCCCAGGTGCAGCCCCGTAGACTGATCTGCCCGCCACGGTGGTGCTGGGAAGCTGGCAGAACAGTGGCGTGACCCCATGGCCAGCGCTGATGGCCTCCACACCCTGCCACCCAGGGGCATGCTTTCTCTCACAGCCCCCCTGTTACTACGCGTGCTACAGTCCGGGGGTCTCAGTCCTGGGGGATCCAGTGATGCCCGCTGCACCTCCATCAGAGGGCGCTGTTCTCAGCCTCAGCCCAGACCAGGGCTTGTGTGTGCAACCCCATGATCAAAATTCTTTTTTTTTTTTTTTTTTTTTTTTTTTGGACAGGCAGAGTTAGACAGTGAGAGAGAGAGAGAGACAGAGTAGAGTGAAAGGTCTTTCCGTTGGTCCACTCCCCAAATGGCTGCCAAGGCCGGCGCTGTGCTGATCCGAAGCCAGGAGCCAGGTACCTCCTCCTGGTCTCCCATGCGGGTGCAAGGCCCAAGCATGTGGGCCATCCTCCACTGCCTTCCCGGGCTACAGCAGAGAGGTGGACCGTGCTGATCTGAAGCCAGGAGCCAGGTGATTCCTCCTGGTCTCCCATGTGGGTGCAGGCCCAAGCACTTGGGCCATCCTCCACTGCACTCCCTGGCCACAGCAGAGAGTTGGACTGGAAGAGGAGCAGCCGGGACAGAACCGGCACCCCAACCGGGACTAGAACCCAGGGTGCCGGTGCCACAGGCGGAGGATTAGCCCAGTGAGCCGCAGCGCCAGCCAGATCAAAATTCTGATAGGCCCCCAATGCATGTCTACTGACTGCCCACGCATGGCTCTAACATGTGGTGCATGCCATACAGCTGAACCTACATTTAAAATGACCAATGCGTGAACGTGGTAGCTCTGCCGCTTCCTCCCAACCACTGCGTGCAGCCCACATGGGAGCCCCGGCTCCGGAGGAGTTCTGACACTAGCACACAAGAGCAGGTGCCCAGAACCCCAGAGTTTGACCTGATCTGGAAACAGAGTTTGTAGATACAAGAAGTTGGGGTGTGGTGCTCCCGGAACAGAGGGGCCCCACGTAGCGGAGAGGGTCCTTATGAGAAGAGGGACACACAGGAGATGGAGGCAGAGATGGGGTGAGGCACTTGTAAGCCCAGGAACACCCCTTATCTGCAGGAGCCACTAAAGCCGGCAGAGACACAGGACTCCCCAGAGGGAGTGCACGCCACACATCAGAGTGCGTGGTAAGAATCCCGCTACTCCACTTCCAGGCCAGCCTGCTGCTGCAGACGCTGGGAGACAGCCAATGATGGCTTAAGTGCTTGGGTCCCTGCTACCCACGTGGGGGACCTAGATAAAGATCCAGGCTCCCGGCTTTGGCCCAGGCCAAGCCCAAGCTATTGTGGGCGTTTCGGGAGTAAACCACTGGATGGAAGACTCTCTCTCTCTCCCCTTTCAACCAAATGGAAATAAATGCATTCATTCAACTGGGCTCTGGGAGTGAAGGGTAGTGAGAGGAAACGCTGCGTGGCACAGGCCTGAGCGGGGACAGCCGCTGGAGAGCTGTGCAGTGTGACAAGGGCAGTGAGGGACACACGGGCATCTCCTAACGCAGCCTGTGAGGCTCCTAGGACTTCCGGGGGCAGGTGTCGGAGCCAAGCTCACATCAAATGCAGGGGCAGAGGCTGGGGCCGGCCAGGTGCTGGGGGACGGGCTGGGGGTGCCGTAGAGCCAAGCCAAGAGGTGGGAGCTCTCTCTGTGGGAGGTGGGGAGACCCCACAGGCCTTGCAGAGAAGGACAGGGGGCCCACATCACAGGCAGAGGTCGGCTGAGGGCGCAGCACCAGCAGGACCAGGAGTCCTCTGTCGCAGCTGCCTCTGCATCCCAGGGGGCACTTGGGGAGCCAAGGCTGAGCCGCGTACATCACCTGCAGGGCCCAGGGCAGACAGGAGTGCAGGACCTGGGGGAAGCTTTGGAAGGGGGAGGGAGGAGCTGGCGGAAGCGCTCCCCTGTCTCCCGTGACCTCTCGCGACTTGCTGTCTTTTTTATTTGCTAATTTAATGTCATTGGGAAGGAAGAAAAAAGTTTTGAAAAAGGTGCGAATTTTATGGGTCATCTTTTTTTATTTTTATTTTTTTTTAATTTTTTTTTTGACAGGCAGAGTGGACAGTGAAAGAGAGAGACAGAGAGAAAGGTCTTCCTTTGCCATTGGTTCACCCTCCAATGGCGCACCACGCTGATCCGATGGCAGGAGCCAGGTGCTTCTCCTGGTCTCCCATGTGGGTGCAGGGCCCAAGCACTTGGGCCATCCTCCACTGCACTCCCGGGCCACAGCAGAGAGCTGGCCTGGAAGAGGGGCAACCGGGACAGAATCCGGCGCCCTGACCGGGACTAGAACCTGGAGCGCCGGCACCGCAAGGTGGAGGATTAGCCTAGTGAGCCACGGCGCCAGCCGAATTTTATGAGTCATCTTTCCATCACACAATGCCCGTGTGGTGTGCACACGCTGGGGCCATCGGCCTGTGTGGAATCACCAAAACAGCATGGTTCTCACGTCGTACGTAGGCTGACGGGGAAGTGACGCGCCCCATTCTGTTCCCGCATGTCAGCGTCTGCAGCATAGCTGGGGTTGGCTATCAGGCAAGTACGCCACAGCTGGACTCCTTGGGTGCTAATAGGTCTTGGGCTGCCACTGGCTTGCTTCTGAGTCAGTCCTGGGCACCTGTCACACACCCACTGCATCTCATACATGGGTCCTCTGGATTCCAGTGCTCACTGGACATCACCGCACCCTTGGTGAGGGGGGGAAGGTCTGAGACCTCACTCAGGGCACCCACGGCCCCTGCACACGTCCCATTGACCGTCACTGGCAAAACCCAAATCCAAAGATAAAAGCATCAAGAATTTCAAAATGAAAAGAGAGCATTAAACCAAGCATGTCCCTTCTGAGTTAGGGACCTGTGTGACAGCGCAGAGGACGTGCCAGGAAATCTGACTTGGATAAACAGGCAGGGTCATGGTGTCCAAAGTGGGAGGGAAAAACCCAAGCCCTATTCCCCGTGCTGCATAATTGGCGTCACAGTCCCAGTGTCCAGCACAGCCCAGGTCTGCTGTCCACGCACCCAGCAGCACCACGCCCACCGCCGCCGAGCTCCCTCCACCACTCTGCCCACCCGGACTACAGGTGCGTGCAAGGTCTCAGGCATCCCACACCCGGAACCACTCCCTTCCCACGCTCACCTTCCCTGAAACCCGGTCCAGGCGGTGGACCTGGCTGGGGCTGGTCCCGTGGTGGCGTGAGGAGGGTGCTGCCGCCAGGGCCGAGCCAGGAGCCGCGAGTTCCCACGAGGAGACCCCAGCAGCCCTGCAGGGGGTGGGGAAGCCCTGGAAGAAGCCGTTTGATTGTCGGCTATTTTTTTTTTTTTCAGGGCTTTAGCAATTTTAGGTGACACTAGCCTGCAGCTACCAGGCGTTCACTTCCTTTGTATTTCCTCCCTTTTTGGTGGTGGTTGTTATTTGTGCTTGATTTCGGGGAGGGATCTAAACCGCAGCCACCAGGCAGTAGGAAAATGCAAAGAGTCTGCTAATTCCTTGAGACTATTTCTCACAAAGATTAGGAAGCTGCAGGCTCGCAGCAAAAGCAGGAATGTGTTTTATTGAGGAATACCAGCGTCAGAGGCAGAACAAAAGGACCAAGGCGCGAACAGATGGGTGGGTGTTCAGCGAAGGCTCATGATCTGTGTGAACGGTGCAGGCAGCTCCCTTCCCCCCTTTTTCTGTTTTTGATGCATCAGGGTATGATATGATAGGATATGACAGAACATGTCAAAAATTTAAGGGAAAATAAAACCCTGGGTTTTTTTTTTATTTTTTTTGAAACATCAAACTATTGCTATCAATAGGAACAGCAACTGTTCAAAAATTTGTTTCAGAACTGCCAAGAAGTGAACGTTCATGGGAAAAAAAAAGTATTTTTCCCTGCTGTTTGCAAGGTGGACACAAATGCAAACAGTAGGAGGTTGACAACTTGACACATGTCTAATAAATCTAAAGCATAAGGAGTCAACAATCCACTGTTGGAGAAAGCACCACCAGAATCAAAAGTGCTTCGCCA
The DNA here is from genome assembly GCF_964237555.1 of Oryctolagus cuniculus. Lineage (NCBI taxonomy): Eukaryota > Metazoa > Chordata > Mammalia > Lagomorpha > Leporidae > Oryctolagus > Oryctolagus cuniculus. The sequence goes on along the minus strand of NC_091441.1, from coordinate 3,688,560 downwards.
AGAAAGAATAACCATTAAAAAATAGATTTTCTGAATTCAGTAAGTCATTTAGCACTCGGAGCGCAAGTCTTCAAAACAAGGAAGCGTTTTCTTTCTCCCTTAGAGAGAGAGAGAGGAAAGAGAGAGAGGAGAGAGAGAGAGAGAGAGATGGAGAGGAGCCTCTGCATTGGAAATGAACCAGCGAGGATGCCGCGTCCAGCAGGCAGATGTGAGCAGCTCCGAGGGCTGGTGACAGGGTCAGAGTGCGGAGCCTTCCAATCCCGGCTGCTCTGTGGCTCCAAGCAGGAGCTGGTTTAATTTGACAAGTTGGTCCAGTTACAGGGAATTCACGGAGCAGAGCCGATGCCAAGTGATTTGGCCACCAGCACCACGTCTGCTGCTGGCCAAGAGGGCGGCAGTTGGGAGCCCGTCTCCCTGTCTCAGCGCTCGGATGCAGACAGGGAAAGAGGAGGCAGAGACTCGGGGCGAGGGCGGGAGGTGCCTCAGCGCTTAAGGAGTGGGAAAAAAGGATGAATCATGTTCCTAATATCAACACAATTACGAATTTTCTTTTAACCATTTTCCCCCCAAGCTCCTAATCCCGTTCCTTCCCGCAAGGCGAGGATGAAGCTGAGTGTGGGAATGGTTGGTGGTTCCCATGCAAGCCTCGTGTAAACACCAGCATCGGCATTAATGTTCAGAATCCTAATCTGTGCCACAGAGCCAGAATCCATATCTCCCTGGATCAGGGGAATGAAGACACGCAGCACTGGGTACCATCTCTATGCAGTTCAGACAACTGACACAGTCTCTCCAATTTATGGGGAAATTGACATAATTTTGCAAAAATGCAAACCCATTTGTGAACTGGGTTTTGCATAATGGGATTAATTTGGTTGACTGTCATATCCACTATGCTGCAAAACGCAAGTTAATCACAACATCAGTCTGAGTTTTGTAAGGGAAGACGAAGAAGAGAAGGAAGGGAAGGGAAGGGAAGGTGTCCCTCGCCCTTGTCTGGCTCTCCTCGGGTGAGGAGCAGGCACCTTGGGTGGTTCTGGCAGCCGAGACCCTGAGAGCTGGTCCAAACTGGCCTGTCTCCAAGGAGGACAATTAACAGCTTTCCTAGGAGCAAGGAAAACGCCTTTGGAGGAGAGTGCACCCTGCAAGCTCGCGTGCATCTGTGTGTTTGCTCAGCCTCACCACACACTGGAGGCAGCGCCGTGCGAGGGTCGTGGTCACCCCTGGAATGTGGCTTCTGCACGGGCCCTCTTTCTGTCCGTGGAGCAGAGGCTGGTCATTCTGAGAAGCAGCACCCTTGGGACGCGTGGTCTGAACAGCTGGGGTGTGTGGCAGCAACCGTCGGCCCCACGGGGTACAGGGAGGCAGCAGGACAGCGCCTGGGGACCCAGCCCATGGGAAGGGCGCACGGGGCCGGTGCTGGGCAGATCCACCCAGAAGAGGCTGACGCCTTGGCCCCGTGGAAGCCAGATGCCCTTCAGGAGGTGTGGGCACAGGTGGTAGGATGCGGGGCTGGCCTCGGCGGGGCCACAGCCAGGACGGCCGCAGGCGTCCAGTTCTCTCTCCATTGCCCCCAGGGCTGCTGATCAGAGCTCTCCCCCAACCGCGAGAGACCCCAGGCAGGCGGGAGCCGCACCCAGGCTGGCTGGGGAGGACGCAACGGCGACGAGGGCGAGGGAAGGGGCGCATCCCCTGTGGGAGGGCGGGTGTTCCCTGCTGAGTGCCGGACTCCTCATTCCCTGAGGGGTGCCGTAGCCGGGCAAGGGCGAGCCCTCCGGGTTTGCATGGGAACGAGGCTCAGTCACCAGGGGCAGGAGGTCACCCCTGGCACCACAACTCTGGGCTCGGGGACCTCCTCAGGGTCGTTCTAGGTCCATCAGGCTGAGCTCGGGGTGTTCATGCCAGGGCAGCACTGCCAAGGTAGGTCCTGTTGTCCTCAGAGCGCGAGGCCTCGGCAGCCCCATGGACGTTCAAGCTCCCTGGTCCTTCCACTGGACGACAAAGACCATGGCGGGGCCCTGGGGCATTGGCCTGCACCCTGGAGGGACTCCTGCTCCCCAGAGTGGCCTCCCAGGGAGGACGACTGGGCACCGCTTTGCTGATCTGCATTTCCCTCCTTTGGTGAGCAGCGCCCAGAGCAGGCTCCAGAGGAAAGCCGGCTGGGCAGCTGGGTGAGCAGGGGCCGGGAGCCCACGGGGTGCATGGGCGGTGCCAACAGCACCCGGATTTGCAGGGGGTTCCTGGTGCGGCGTGCACCATCTCTGAGGTCTGTGTCTTGCAGTGTGACTGGAGCGCACCCCTGGCCACGCCCCCCCCCCACCAGGAAGTCTTCCTCCAGGTGTGGGGCTGAGCTGGGGTCAAGGTCTGATGGGGGGTGAAGTTGATGCCCCTCCCATTTCCAGCCTGTCCTCTTGTTTTAGGGGAGGTGGGAGGGAGGAAGAGCGATGCTTGCGCACATGTGGTGCTAGGCCACCTCCTTCTGACTTGCTCGACAAGGGTCACGGTAAAGCGCTTGTCCATCTGGGAGTGAGGAGGTCTAGAGACCCGTGCCCCTTGCAGGTAATAAGTGGTAAAAAGCAAGCACGGAGCGATCGGGGATGCAGCACCTGGGCCCACAGAGCCCCATGCTCCATGCACTGTCTGCCCAAGGCTGAGGGCAGGGCCCACCCTATTTGCTACTCTCTGGGGAGTCAGTATAACTGGTGGACTCCAGCAGACAGTCTGAGACGCAGGGCTAGCTGCCTCTCACGTTGTCAGACTGTAACACACAGCGTTGAGGTGTATGTGCTGGGTTGAGGCCACTCTGCATAGACAGCAGTGTCTAGCTTGCCCTGACTTCACAGAAGCCCCGTCAGAGCGCTCCAGCCTCCGTTCCAGGGCTCTGCTCCCCATCACGTCCCTGGCACAGGAAGAACACACGCTACGCTGTTCTCATCGCTTGCTCCCGGCACCTCCTAGAAGATGCCCAGCAGTGATCTCCAGCCAAGAGCAAGTCCGCAGCTGGAAACGCTGTCTGAGCTGGGAGCCTCTCAGAAGCTGGGGCAGCAGGTGGACCCCTGCGGTGCAGCCGGTCATACGGAGCTGCTACCTCTCCCAGGTGAGGTGCTGCAGGATCATTCCAGCCAGCGCTGCTACAAACGCAGGCAGCGGCCAGGTGCTGGCCAAGTCCTCAGGCCAGAAAGTGAGCGACAGCAAGACCACCTTCCCTGTGGACGGGCCTGTGTTAGAGCGACACAGGGGCCCACGGGAAGAGCTCCTGGGGCTAACGCTGGAACCACCAGGAGCAAAGTGAAATTCTCTGGGGACATAGCTCAGCGTTCAGAAGGGGAGTGTTGGACATAAATGAGGGGTTGGATAAGTGAATGAGAAGGAGGCTCAATGCAGATTTCCAAATAATGCATGCGGCCTCTCTGCCCCTGGAGCCGGGCTCTGGCTCCTGCAGTGTGGGCTCCGCATGAAGACTTTGTTCCCAGGAGCATAGACCGAAAAGGGCAGACAAGGGGCGACTTGACAGTGGACACAGCCGACCAGTGCTGCTTCCCTCACGTGGTCAAGGCCACGTCAAGTTCTGTCATTGGATGTGCCCTTGACCTGATGAACAAAAATGGACTTAACAACCCTTTAATGAGATCTCACCATGAGAACCGTGTCAGACATACCCTGTATTCTACAACATCTCTGACCAGTCCTCCAAGGGCCAAGGTCATTAACGCAGGAAGGCCAGAGGGGCTAGACAAAGGCAACGTGGCGTCCTGGTCGGGCTCCTGGGACAGACACCTGGACCAAGCCCCGGCTTCAGCGGGTAACCCTGAGTCCCCACACATTCACCGAGTGTGAGGAGCGCCCCACGGGGATGTGGGACGATAACAATAGGGGAAATTGGTGTGGGGTGTGTGCACTCCCGATTTCTCTGTAAGCTCAGTTATTTTAAAAGCAAAAGTTAAGCAGAAGCAAAGACGCACCTTCTGGGGATCCCGATGTCCAGTGGAGGCCGGGGTGGATGGGTAGGACTTGCGGGGTGGGGAGACACCCATTGGAGACTGCATGTAGGGGACTGCCGAGCATCACCAGGCCCCTCTGCCAGAATTTTTTAAGCAGAATAGAAAAGAAGCACAATAAAAATAGGCACATAGACCAATGAAAAAAACAGAAACCCTAGAATTAAATCCATGCGTTTACAACCAGATTATCTTGGTGCAGCCCACACTGCTAAAAACATTCCCTGCAGAACAGTCACTCAGTAAACCGTGTTGGGAAAGTTGGATTTCCACATGTTGAACCCTGAAACAAAGCCCCTTCCTTACACCTCATACAAACACCAACTCAAAATGGACCAAGAATCTGTGAGAGCTGAAAGCACATGCAATAAAAACAAAAGGACAAATAGGGTTACATCCAGCTAAGAAGCTTCTGCACAGCACAAGAAGGGGAGTGAAGAGACAACCAGCAGAATGGGACAGAATGTTTGTAAGCCATGTACCTGGTACAGGATTAACATCCAGAATAAAAGGAGCGCAAAAATCCAACAACAATGAAACAAGAAATCAAGAAATGGGTAGACAGAGTGGGCTGGTGTCGTGGTGAAGCAGGCGAAGGTGTCACCTGTGATACCTGCCTCCCACATGGACGTCAGTTCCAGTCCTGGCTGCTCCACTTCCAATTCAGCTTCCTGTTAATGGCCTGGGGAAAGCAGTAGAGGATGGCCAAGTGTTTGGACCCCTCCCACCCACCTGAGTGATCCCCATGAAGTTCCTGGCCCAATCCTGGCCATTGTAGACATCTGGAGTGTGAACCAGTGAATGGAAGACCTCTCTCTCTCTCTCTCTCCGTGTGTGTGTGTGTGTGTGTCTTACTCTCTCTCTCTTTCTCTCTGTAACTCTTTCAAATAAAATCAATAATTTTTTATGAAAAAGAAATGGGTAGATGATCTGAGTATACATTTTCCAAAAGAAGAAATACAAATGGTCAAGAAACACATGGGAAAATGTTCAGGGTTGCTAGCCATCAGGGGAATACAAACAAAGGCCACAGAGAGGAATTGTCTCCCTCACTTAGAATCGCTATTATCCAAAAGTCAGAAAGCAACATATGCTGGTGAGGGTGTGGAGAAAAGGGAGACCTAAGACACTGGTGGGGGGAGTGACAATCAGTACAGTATCATGGAAATCATACACAGATGCCCCAAAACATTGAAAATAGACCTACCCCATGACCCTGCTGTCCCACTGCTGGGAAATGAAGCCAGCGTTTGGAAGACCTGCACTCTCATGCATACATTCACAGTGGCAAAGGCATGACTCAGCCTGGATGTCCACCGATGGATGGATGGATAAGGGGAATGCTGTGTACACGCGCCATGGCGTATCACTCAGCCGTACAACAGAGTGGAATCCTGTCATTTGTGACACAATGGGTGGAACTGCAGATTATTATGCCAAGTGAAAAAAGGCAGACACAAAGACAAACTCCACATGTTTCAATAGTGTAAATACGATAACATGTAATATAGCAAAAAAGTGGAATGCCTTATTTTTTGCCATACTATGTGTTCATTGAATTATGGAGCTTACATGGCGATGTACCATTTTCCTCACTTTATGAGCTTTGTAACATGAAGCCCTTATCATGTGATATTAATGTCCCTGTTTTCAAGAAAAATAATGTATATGTGTGTGGTGTTTACATATGAAATGAACAAGGAAAAATGTTAAAAAGTGTTAAATCTACATGTGCCTATAGAACTCTGTATTATTTGAAAGATTCTAAAATAACAATTAAAACCCAAAAAAAAAGAAATGAAAAGAAAAGAAGCCCAGAAGGGGTGGGTTGTGTGTGGATGCAGATGAAGGGCGAGGTGTTGGGGCGGGGCCCGTGGCATTGCCCCCTGCCTCATCCTGGGGACCCCCAGGAAGGAGTCCTGGGCACGCAGCCCCCCGAGCAAGAAGCACGAGGCAGTTCTTGGCTGTTTCCTAATGCACGGCTCTGCTGTGGACTCTGGTCCTCCTGAACACAGCTAGCCAGAGCTCTGTCCTCTGCCCCCAGCGGAGGCGCACCCTGGAGCCACTGTGGCCACCAGAAAGGCCGCCAGGGCGTGGCACCAGACAACCCAGGCTGGGGGCCCTGCCTCCAAACCCTGCCTGCTCTGCTGGCACCCTGAGGACCAAGGAGAGCCCTGGAAGGACGGTCCTCTAACATGGTTTTTGTTTGCAAATGACCTGCTGTGCAGACAGGGAGCAGCGCCGCATGCCAGGTGCACCCTTCATCGCGACAGGCTGTCCCAGGGGGGCCCTTCAGAAGAGGACAGAAGCCAGAGGACCCCAACCTGACGTCCACCTCCTCCGGCCCACCCTTGGTGGTGGAGCCGCTGCTGCGGGTTGCTAAGGAACCGTGGGGAGCAACCTTTGTGGTCTCACATATGTGCAACATAACAATAAATAACGGTTAACAGGATAATAAATAAACAAATAATAATTATAACGTGCCCCGAGCCTGTTGTTCCTCCAAAATTAATTTATGATGAATTACAACTCGAATTCCTGGGGACGTGGCAGCAGGGGAGGGGGGAGGATTCATCTGCTGCCTGGCACAGAAGGGGTTAAAGACCTGCCTTTCCCTGACCCGGACCCCTCTGGCCCTGGACCCCCCAGGAAGTGCCCAGAGAGGAACCTGTCCCTTTGCCTGCTTCTGACATCACCACTTGCCTTGCCGAGGACAGTTAAGTTTTTTAGATACTTTACTTGCATTTCTAATTCAGTTATTCTTCTGAAATTTATTCAAAGGATTTATGCTTATGAAATTATAATATAATGCTGCCTATATGCCAATGAGCTGGAGGCAAAGAAAATAATTTTCTTCAATTTACACTTATGAGGCTGCAGGAAAATGATGCGTTCTTATCACCTCTTTCTCTTTGTACGTCTCGGGATTTTTTTCAGTGTTGGAAGGCAGGAGCTGATGACGAATTCTTAAGCAGATCACACTGATAATTGTATTTCAGAACTGTCAGCCCTCTGAAGACTGTCCACCGACTGTCTCCACTCCCTCGCGCTGTTGGTGTCACCGCTGCCGTCTCCGGAACTCAGCCCTCAATAAAGCCAGCTCGCTGGGAATATTGTTAAATCGTCTGAGGATTATTGGATCGAAGGGAAATTTATGGATGACACTTTGTAACAATTAATCAGGAACTGTTGATGAAGTTGAAGTTGGTTCTTCTATTCCTAGATGTGTGTGTGAGCGTGTGTGTGTATACACACGTATAATCATAATAACATTCAACCTTTGTTCCAATTGTCCAATGGCTCATTTTGTCATTCTGTTTGATTAATGGACCGTTTGGAGTCCCCAAAAAGTCCTAGTAATACAAATAAAAAGAATCATAAATATTGAATAAGCTCACGGCACAGTTAACCTTGACTACAGTTTGGAACATTCTTGGAGAAACTTCCCTATACAGAAAATAAATTGCTGTGGGGATTAAAAAAATATGCACGCTCACACCAAATTGGAGATTTTGGAGAACGTCACCTCTCTAACCTTGTCACTCTTATTAATCTGTTGTGATTAATTAGTTTAGTTAGCTTTACAATCAGGTCAGCAAAGTGCCACACGCCATCACGGTTCACCATGGGGCTGGGCAGAGCCAGAAGAGACGGTGGGCAGGGAGAGGGAGACCACAGAGGGCTAAGCCAGGACCTACAGAGGAGCTGCCTGTGCAGGGTGGGCGCCTGGCTGCAGCAGAGGCTGTCTCCGTGGGATCTCCTCCCCGGGGAACCATGGCTGACACACCTTCCAGGTGCTAAGTCCAGACGTGCCTGGTCCCTCAACCCGGAAAACAGCTTCGAACGAGGCTGCAGGGACTACAGGTGCTACAGGGGTCTACATTGCAGGCTGAGAGCTGGACTGAGGGTGGGGAGGACTTGGGCTGCAGATGTGCCACCTTGGGCAGTGCTGTGGGCTCTGAAGTCTCCATTTTCTTATCTATGCAGGGGGTCCCTCCCCCCGAGGATCACTCCAATGATGGCAGGCAACAACTTAAAGGAGAGGCTGGGCAGGAGGCTGCCTGGGCAGGATTGTGTCCCCCAAAATACGCGTCGAAGTCGCCGTGCCTGGTGCCTGGGAATGGCCTCGCTGGGCCTGGGCAGACGTAAGCAGGGTAAAACGAGGCCACTACAGCAGGCCGGCTGAGCACCCTCCGGGAGGGCCACGGTGCTCCCTGTGTCCAGCAGAGCGCCGGGGCCTCTCTGACAGCTGGTCCTGAGAGTCGCTCCAGTGACAGCACACGGGGCGACCCTCTAGAGGCAGATTAGTCCGCACTCGGGCCGCAGGGATTCGTTCACCTTCTGATTTATGTCGCCTTTCCTAAAGTCTCGTCGCTGAGTCTAAATAGTGGTGTCTCCGTGCATTCTCTGCTGCTGTCACAAAGTGCCTGGGCCTGGGTGCTCCAGAGGGCACAGAAGTGTGCTGTGCCCGTGGCTCTGGGGCCGGAGAGGCAGGAGCAGGCCCCGCATGGGCGTGGCATTGGTGAGGGCCTGGCGGCTGCACTTGGCATGTGGGGAATGAGAGCAGATGCGCTAGAGACAGCTCGCTGTCGTAACATCACTCCTGCCGCAGCCCAGTGATCTGGTAATCCACAGTGATCCATTCACGAGGGCAGAGAACCCCGACTGAATCCCTTCTCAAAGGCCTCCCTCCAATACCGATGGCGGAGGAAGGTTCCAGAACATGCAAGGGGGCTGAGATGGGTGTGGAGGCTGTGGCTCTCTGCTCTGTGGAGAACACCTGTTCAAGGTCAGGTCCATCAGCCGGGACAGTGGAGGTTCAACGCTGATCCTGATCTACGTGACAACGCAATTCTGTGGAAGAAGATGGAGAGCAGCTGGGCAGGGAGGGGAGACGGGGAGACAAGGACATGGTCAGACGTGGGGAGGCCAGAGGGCAGGGGCGAAGGCCGTGCAGCGCTGCTGGTTTGGAGCTCAGGGGCTGCGGGGTGTGACTGTGACCCTCACGTGGTCATGAGGTAGAAATTTAATCCCCAGTCTTGTGTTGATGGTGTTTGGCGGTGGGGCCTCTGGGCCGTCATTAGGGTCAGCGGAACTCCTGAGGGTGCTCCCCTATGATGGCATTGCTGGCCTTATAAGAAGAGGAAGAGAGGGGCTGGCGCTGTGGCACAACGGGTTAAAGCCCTGGCCCGCAGTGCCGGTATCCCATACGGACGCCGGTTTGAGTCCTGGCTGCTCCTCTTATGATCCAGCTCTCTGCTATGGCCTGGGAAAGCAGTAGAAGATGGCCCAAGTCCTTGGGCCCCTGCACCCATGTGGGAGACCTGGAGGAAGCTCCTGGCTCCTGGCTTCGGATCAGCGCAGCTCCAGCCATTACGGCCATCTGGGGAGTGAACCAGCAGATGGAAGACCTCTCTCTCTGTCTCTACCTCTCTCTGTAACTCTGTCTCTCAACTAAATAAAATAAATCTTCCAAAAAAAAAAAAGAGGAAAAGAGATTGGAGCTGGTGCACCTGCTCTGTCTCACCACTCATGCCCCTGCCATAGGAGGCTGTAGCGAGGCCTTCCCCAGAATCTGAGCCAACGCCAGTGCCAGGCTCTGGGGCTGCCCAGCCCTCGGAACCTCTTAGTAAATTACCCAGCCTCAGGCATAGCAACAGAAGGCAGAGGAACCCAGGCGCCAGGAGTGAGGTCGCCAGTGCGGTGTCCCGAGGGTGGAGAGGCAGAAGGAGAGGAGGAGGGGCAGCCAGAGAATCTCTCAGCTTTCCTGAGTCCCCACCGGGACGGGAGGGGCCCGTGGTAGTCAGGCACGTGCCCCATTGTTGGCCTTTGGGCCTGCAGCCTCCTCCCCGCTCCTGGTCACTGGCGCTCAGAGCTTTGTCCCACTGGCTGGGGGACGTCCTGTGCCCAGGGCTGTGCCCAGCCCACTGTGGCCACCAACACTTGCTGGGATGAGCGACACAGTGAGCAGGAGTGCATGAGTGTTTATGGCTTGGAGAAGAGCAGAGATGCCAGACAGAGGGGAGGGCGGGGCCCGGGGGTGAGCATGGGGCAGTCTCCTCACCCGGTGGAGGGAGACGACCCCGGGGCAGGTGCACATACGCGTGTTCTGGCCGAGCAGTCGGGGATCCTGCCTCCGGGTGAGGAGGAAGTGGGCTTTCCTACTAGGAGCCAGGAAGAGAGAGCATGGAGGAGCCTGGAGCTTCGACAGGGGTGTGGTGGGCCGCAGGGAGCCACTGCGGGTGATGGTGGGCGCCTGGTCTTGACAGGCAGTCGGGAGGGGAGTGGCAGAGGGGCAGCAGCCAAGCATGAAGGGGGGCGCTCAGTAAGCGGGGACCTGGGCTGACGGGGGAGGGGCTGCAATTCTCAGTGCCTCGGCCTGGCACACTGATGTCCCCGGAGCCACGGTCCCACCCGTGATGCCTTTCTTCCTTGGGCGTCAGGCTTTTAGGGGAGGTGAGTGCTTGGGTTTGGGCATCTCCCAGGGAGATCCATGCTGAAGGGTGTTTTCTCCTTTCCTTAGGGTGTGGCTTGGTTTGGAAGCAAACCCATGAATAAAATTGAGCACACTGGTTTCTCACTGGGCAGGTCTCTGAAAAAAAAAAAACAGTCCCCAAGAACACACACAGCCCTGCTTTTAAAAATGCTCAAATTTGGGTCTCTGTCCACGTGCACGGGGAAATGAGAGCTGTTGTAAGGCATATACCCAGCACTTCCCTGGGTTAACCAACACCCGGGGAGTAACAAAAGGGCATCAGTGACCAGGCCTTGCTCAGGGCCTCCATGGGGCTCGGGTTCTGGAATCTTGGGATTCTGGGCTCTGGGAGGGGCTGAGAGTCCTCTGCATTGAGCTGAGGCTCAGGGACGGGAGGATAGGAGCTCCCTGGTGGAGGTGGCCCAAGGTGTCTCAGCCCATGGCCGCACCCAGCCACGGAGGAGGAAGCAGTGTGCAGAGTTCCCAGCCGGAGGAAACACACTTGGTAGCGGCTTTGCCAGGAACTCCATCCAGCACCCTACAGGCCTAGAAGTTAGTGAAGCAGCAGGTGCTTCAGACTTGAGCAGGTGCTCATATGGGATGCTGGCCTCACAAGCAGTGGCTTAACTCAGCCACAACGCCAGCCCTACTTTTCTTTATTTTTCAGGATACCTATTTAAAAAAAAAAAAAAGAATATCATGTTATGTGAAAGGCAGAAAGATAGAGATGGACATAGTGATGAGAGAGAGAATCTTTCCCATCCAAAGTTTCACTTTCTAGACCCTGCAACGGCCAGGGCTGGACCCGACTGAACCCTAGAGCCTAGAACTCACCCTGGATCTCCCACGTGGGTGAAAGGGCCCCACGCACTTGAGTCACCACGGCTGCCTCCCAGCATGTGCATCAGCAGGAAGCTGGACCAGAAGCGGAGGGGCTGGGAATTGAACCAGGAACTCTAATACGCGATGCGGACATCCCAAGCAACGTCTCCAGACATCTCCCCAAACACCTGCTCCATCCCGTTGCTTAAGGAAGCACACGCTGACTGGCTGGGCGGTCTACTATGGTGCTGGGTACCACAGCATCAGGCTCCGCACCGCCCCTGTGGGACTCAACAGCCTTTGCGTTTTCCAGACGCCTGCCGTGGGTCTCAGCCAGGCCTGTGGCGCTGCACTCTGGCTCCCACCCATCCTCTGCCCCTCCCTGCCTTCCTTTCACCCGATGCCCACTCAGCCCTGCTGCACGAGCCTCATCTGCAAGCTGAGAACACAGCTGGCATGGGAAGGGCTCCCTGGTCTTCTCCAGTGAGCTGAGTCTTTGTTCTCACAGTTTGGGGTCTCAGAGATTAAGATGCATGTTGCAAGCAGTGGCACAGATGCTGCAGGCCATTTGCAAAGTCGTGGCTACTCTCCACGTGGGCTTCAATGTGGCCGCCGTTCCTGGTAGCACGCCTGGACCACCGTCAGCACTCGGTATTGGTCAAATGTTACTGAAGGACCATTTTTGGAAGGAAAAGGAGCCTAATTGTGTGAAAGCCGTTCCTTGGCGCCTTCTGATGAGATCAGGAGAGCTTGGAGAACAGCGTCAGAGGCTGGAAGAAGCTTCTGGGTTCCACGGCAGCTCTCTCCAGAAAAGCTGCCCTGTGTTGCCTGCGTGAACAGCGTGTGTGGGAAAAGGGGCTTTCATCACGCCAGACTCGAGGGGTTTTCAGATGGTCAGACTCAGAACCCCAAGAGGGCCAGAAGTATTCTAACCAGTTCTGATGTATATTTTCCTTTCTGTGTATTTACAGGTAGTTCTACCAAAAAAAAAAAAAAAATAGCCTCTAAATTAATCTAAAAAACTCTCTCAACAGGAGTAAAGTACAAATTAACACCGATAAGTAAGCATCGGTTATCATGCAACTGGCAGTTTTTCTTTCTCAAGTACCTAAGTTAATAGTGCAACTTAGGCTGGCGCCGCGGCTCACTAGGCTAATCCTCCGCCTGCGGCGCCGGCACACCGGGTTCTAGTCCCAGTCAGGGCACTGGATTCTGTCCCGGTTGCCCCTCTTCCAGTCCAGCTCTCTGCTGTGGCCCGGGAGTGCAGTGGAGGATGGCCCAAGTGCTTGGGCCCTGCACCCCATGGGAGACCAGGAGGAAGCACCTGGCTCCTGGCTTCGGATCAGCGCAGCGCCGTCCGTGGCGGCCATTTGGGGGGTTAACCAACAATAGGAAGACCTTTGTCTCTGTCTCTGTCTCTGTCTCTCTCTCTCTCTCTCTGTCTAACTCTGCCTGTCAAAAAAAAAAGTGCAACTTAATTAATTTACTTTCTTTATTCAAAGGTGGAAAGAGAGGGTGAGAAGGAGAGAGAGAAAGATCTTGCGCCCTCTGGTTTACTTCCCACATGCCCACAACAGCTGGGACTGGATCAAGCTGAAGCCAGGAGTCGGGAGTTTAATCTGTCTCTCCCCCGTGCTGGCAGGAACCCAAGTTCTTGAGCCGGCGCCACTGTCTCCCAGGGTGCGTGTTAGCAGGCAGCTGGAGATGGAAGCAGAGCTGGGACTCTGAGTCAGGATGCGGGAGCCCAAGCAGCGTGCTACCTGCTGTGTCAAAAGCCCGTCCAACAGTGTATCTTTAAATGGTTGGGCGAAACTCGCTACCTGGTTGGCGTTAGGAGATTACGCTCCTCCACATCAGCCCCTGGGCCCAGGGCCATCTGAGAGAGGCTTTGGGGGCCATCCAGAGGTGGTACAGACCGCCAGGCTTGCCTGCCTTGTCCACTCTGTTGGTAAAAGGCCCTAAATGCTCCCAGGTGACCCATGTCCATGGCTTGGCTTATCTTGTTTCTTTTTTTTAAAGATTTTAATTTATTTATTTAGTTGCGAGGTAGATTTACAGACAGAGGGGGAGAAAGAGAGAGAGAGAGAGAGAGAGAGAGAGAGAGAGAGAGGTCTTCCATCCACTGGTTCACACCCTAGATGGCCACAACGGCTGGAGCTGGGCTGATCTGAAGCCAGGAGCTGCTTCTTGGGGCGCTGGCCAGAGGGAGCCTGGAACTAGTTCCCACAGCTCCACAGGATACGTGGGACAGAAGACAGACCCCAAGGCCTGCAGGGAGCAGTCTGGGAACTGGACATGGAGAGGGGAACAGAAAAGAAAGACCCTGAGATTTGCAGCTACAACCCAACCCCAACCTGGACGTGGAGCTCAAAATCATAAGGTACTCAGTGCACCCAGCTGATGGTCTGCCCAAAGGAACTGCAAAAGCAAACCCAAGTTCTGTCCAAAGGGATGCACCTTCACCTAAACCTCAAAGGAGTCCCACAAGGGAAGGGAGCAGACCACAGAGCAAGCTTGATCTTGAGGAGACGTAGCATGCTGAGAGCCAGAATCAGCGGAGGCAAACAATGCAGAGACAAGCCTGCAAAGATGTCCGGGACGGACAGGTTGGAATAGTGTTTACTGCATTCAAAGAAATGAGTTTCAAGAAAAAAAATGTTCAAGTGACCTTGACTATTTAAAAAAGAACTGAACATGATTTTACGAAGCAAAAAAAAAAAATCCAATAACTGCAATGAACAGTTCTATTAGTGGCTGCTGATGTGATGAGGCTGAAGAGAGAATTCATAAAGTGAAATATAGATGAGAAGAAATGGTTCAAGAATGCATCACGGAGGGTCAAAGAGGCGAGGAAGAAAATAGGAGAGAAAGGTTGAAAGGAGAGAAGGGTGGAGTGAGGTCTAACTTAGCGTCCTCACAGTTTCATAAGAAAGACAGAGGAAACAGGAGGGGGCGCTGTTTGGAGAAATAGTGATGGGAGAATTTCAGAGCTGACGGAAGGCAGAAATCTAAGGCTTCAGGAAGGCCGGGGACCCCCAAGTGGGACAAACACAAAGAAGTTCGCATCGCACTCAGACAAGTCACCCCGAAACCTAGAATACGGGACAGAAAAGGGGTGGGGGGAAGGTGATTTGAGATAAACTCAGGACAGACCCAAAGCCGAGTCCTCAGGGCTGAGCACAGGCATCTGCCGACGAGAAACGGTGTCTTCGATGTGCCGAAAGCGGACAGTTGCACGCCCAGCGAGGCATCCCCATGGATGAGACGCGGTAAAGATATTCAGACAAACACCCAGCAGGCCTAGACAAGAAGATGGAGAACCTCAAAAACTGCACTTTGAGAGGAGGACTATCACCCGCACGGAAGTCTGAGATATGGGGACAAATGACACATGGAGAGAATAGCACGTGTTCCAGTCAACACAACCAAAAATGAGGACGTGAAGCCGCGCTCGGCCTGGGGCTAAAAGTGCGTGGATCTCGGGCTGCTCCTCTTGCGGTCCCGCTCTCTGCTGTGGCCTGGGAAAGCAGGAGAGGATGGCCCAAGTGCTAGGGCCCTGCACCCGCGTGGGAGACCCTGATCCTCGGGAGACTTCTCAGTCCTTTCTGGCCTTCCAGTTCCTTGTGGATTTTGGTCTGTTGAGTTTTTCTTTATCTTTTTGGCAGCTCTTGATAATTATAGATTTTAGAACAGTTTTATCCAGCCTTTCTGGCTGATTTTGGTAGGAGAGATTTTGTGTAGCTACTGATGCCATCAGGAAAGGAGTTCCCTCCTGGCTCCCTCCCTGTGGGTATCCAGGTGGCCCCTCGCTGCCCAGGGCTGTCAGTCAGTAAGCCCCAGGTAGGACGTGGCACCACCTGTGCTCTGGAAACTTCCATGCCTCATCTTCCCCCACAGCTCTGCGTTATCCCCGGCTGCTGGGTTGGATGGGACCTGTAGGTCATCCAGGACCAAGGCAGAGTCGTGCCGGGCAGGAGCAAGGGCTCCAAACTTGACTTCACCCCTTGCCGACTGTGTGACCTGGGGCAAATGACTCAGCCCGTCTGCCTGGCTACCCATTGCTGTCCAATGTGATGACTGTTAGCAACCACCCACAGTGCTCCTGCTGAGTGGGGTGGGAGTGGAGGGGAGGGCCTTGCCCCGGTGCACAGTGGGTCGCAGCCGCCGTTGCTGCTGTCACTACGGGAGTCTCCCACACACCCTTATATGCAGCCAGCCAGGCTGTCGCCCAGGCCCCTCTGGGCGGAGCCCCCATGGAGGTGTCCCACGCCCTCCACAGAGACGCACAGCCCACGGCACCTGCTGGGAGCCCCCTCTGCAACCCCGCCCCTCCTTCCACCGTCCCTGGGGCCCAGAGAGTTACCGGGACTGGGTAATGGCTCAGTCTGTGTCCCCACTCAGATCCCCAATCTGGCCTTGGCCCCATGAACTCCCTCTGGCCCTTGTTCAGCCACACTGTCTTCTGCCTTGGGTTTCCTTTCCTTAGAGCTTGGGGCATCACCCAGCTGACCAGGTGGTCAGCTACGGGAACATCGGCCAGGTCACCTGGACAGCTGAGATCATGCCTCTCCTCTACAAATGGCCTCATCGATGCCTGTGTCTGTGACTCAGGCAGGCCAGGGCTACACTTTCACAGCCATGGGCCCGCCAGGGCACACCCCACACTGGACACCAAGAGCCGCTTGTCTTGCGCATCTTCGTGCTCTATGGCGAACTCTCCTTCATTCAACAAACATCGTCTGGCTGGAAGAGCCAGCAAGGAAGCCAGCTCTGTGCTCACTCACCCGAGTTCCCGCAGGCAGGACAGCGACCACGTGTCGTGGGCTTGGCCTCCCTGTGCCGTGTAGTGAGTGGCACTCAGTGGGAGGCAGCGAGTGGTCAGGGATGAAGATCTCCAGGCGAGTGTTCCCGGCGCGGTGCCCAGCTCTGTGGCAGGGCGGGTCTGGACGTTCCGGGCTGGTGGCTTCTCTTGGTGCTGCTCCTGCATCGTCCCGGGGGGCAGAGGACCTCCGTGAGGGAGGCTGGGAGGCCAATCAGGTCCCGCCAGAGCCATCCACCCCCTCGTTTATGGGGGCCGAGAGGGGGGATTGAGGGATCGGTGCCAGACTGCTGCTCTAGGGTTGAATCCGATATAAAATGCATGTTCCTGTTCATTGCCATTTATGTGTTAGTTATCATTAACAGCCATTATAATTTTTTCCCAGTGGCAATTACATTGATATTACTATATCTAAATCAAAGAGGACATTACAGCAATTACTGTCATAAGTTGATTGGGAACCACCTAATTTTTAAGTGACACTATTTTCTTATCAGCCCGATAATTTTCCTTTGCAATAAATAATATACCAAGAGAATTGTGCAACCAGAACGTGTATGCACATTTGCAAGGAGAATCCAACAGGCTAGCTGGTACATAATTTTTTTTAATAAACAGAAACATGCAGTTTCTCTTTCACATGAGAAGAATAAAATTAAGATCTCAAATCCTAGGGTTGGAAGGGATTTTAACAGATTATGGACCGCATGGGGGTGGGAAGCAAGCAGGCTTTGGAGCTGTTTCTGGAGTATGAAGGGAGGGAGGGACCCGAGGAGAGGTGGGGAGATGGAGCCAGGCCCTTCCAGCCTCCTCACCACAGCGCCCACCCTGGGGTGCAATGTCCGGCCATTCCAGCACCAGGACACTGCCCCAGATGGGGGCACTCTGCCTGCTGGGGCCTCAAATTCCTGTTCACTGGCCCAGCGCCTTCCACTTCCCAGAGGGGCTCGGACTCCCGGGGGTCCGTCCGGGGTGGAGCCAGGGGATTGATGCCCGTCCCCCGAGGGCCCCCATCCTGCGGCAAGCTTCCCCCACTGCTGAGGTGGCCCCATGACGGGCGATGGGACCAGGAGCCCAGGGTTACCCTGAAGGCAGCGGTGCCTCTGCCTCCTTAGCACCCGGGGCCCTCCAGAGTCTGCACCCAGCACCCCTCCTTCTGTCCTCTCCCACCTCACCCACTGCACCCAGCGGGACGGCTCCAGCCCTCCTCCTGCTGGGCCTCCAGATTCCCGTTCTCCCAGCTCCGGGCACAGAGGTGCAGCTCAAATATCTCCACCAGTTGAAGCTGCCAGGAAATGAGCCGTCCCCACCCTGAACCCCACGACCTGAGCCCAGGCTTATCCACACGGATGGTTCCCAGCTGTGTGACACTGTGTCCCTTGGTCATTTACCTTACCTTGCTACCTGCAAGGTCCCAAGGCATCTGAGGACCCACTGGCTAAGCTGCAGGTCCTGGGGACTGGCCAGCAGGGTCCATCGGCTGTTCTGTTTGCTGGCCCTGTGACCTCAGGCACATTTCTTCAGTCCCCCTGCCTCAGTTTCCCTGTCTGTAAAATGGGGGTGAGTATAAGAGCTCCTCCCCCACAGGGTGGTTATGTGGACTGGGGAGGCTGGGTGGGTGCCACCAGCGAGGGCTGATGTGACCAAAAAAGCGCCTCTTCCAGCTTTTGCGTCGATGACACGTTGAAATGACAGTATTTGGATGTGGGGGACTAAGTAAAACATCGGGGAAGTTAATGTCACGCTTTCAGACGTGGCTGTGGGAAGAGTTCATTTCCCGACAGATGAGCAAGACCCCTGTCCTGTAGGTGGCGTCCCCTGGAGCCCCTGCCCCATTGTCCCCCTCTTGGAACTGGAACCCAGGCCTCCTGCCTCCCCCACCTGTCAGCCCCCGGCTGCATCCCAGGCTCTGCGAGGCTCAGGCTATGGGGAGAGGCAGAGAAAGAGAGCGACCAACGTGCTGGTTAACATAACACCTGCGGCGCATGGCTCTCGGGCTGCAGGAGCAGAGCCGGGGGGGGGGGGGGGATGTGAAATAAACACACGTGCTCATGAGACTGCTGCTGCAAAGTCAGCCAGGGAGGACGAGGGGCAGTCAGGCATCCGACTTACAAGAGCCAGAGTGACAAGATGCTGGAGCAGTCCGCGCCATTCACACGACAGGGCCCCAGCCCCGCACAGGGCGTCCGGGAGCCGCACTGTCCCCCTCTGGCTGCAGCCCCAGACACTCCCATTCCACACAAAGTTGTCTTGTAAAGGAATGGTTGTCCGTAGCCAGTCTTCTCTGGGACCGTTTTACCTTAATCCTTAAAGGTGTCCCGTTGGGTGCTGTTGTCCATGGTGCACCTGCTCTCACAGACCAGGAGGGATGGAGGGGGCTTCCTGGACATGCCTGCCGAGAGGGTGTACACCCAGGAGGCTGGAGCCGCACAACAGAGCCCCCTGAGCCTGCCTGGGCATGGGGGTGTGGGGTGCCGTCGAGGGCATGGCCTCTGAATAGCTGGCCCAAGATGAGCAAGCAACATGCTGGTTGACATAATATCTCCGGTGCATGGCACTCGGGCTGCAGGAGCTGTGGCTGGGGCCTGGGCCTGCCCCTTGCATCACACACCCAGAAATCCAGGAGGTCTTGCAGTTCCTGCCCAGGGCTGCAGAGCACACCCAGCCCTCATCTGCTCTTTTTTGGAGAAGCGGGCGGTGAGAGCCCCATGGAGGCTGCTCCCATGCGTGTCCTTGCTCACCTTCACACAGGCTCATGCGTCCGCAGAACCCTTCCCACCCCCAGGAGAGTGCAAAGTCCCGGCTGGTCCCAGGTCACTGCCAATGCCCCTCAGGCCACTGGATTCCTGCAGCAGCCTGAGCCCTGCGAAGGGAGGCCTGGCCCAGGCACAGCCTTTGTGCCCTGGAGTTGAGCGCCAGGCTCCTGGGCAGGCAGGCTGGTGAGGGTGGAGCCAGAGCAGGAAGGGCTGCCGATTCCCCCACCCAGCATTGCCCCAGGAGGCTGCACCCCCAGGGCCTCCTGCATTCGCTAGTGTTTTCCATGGCTTCGCTGCGGGTTGATCTCTCCTGCCAGGAGAGACAGGACTCTCCAGTGTGCCGTTTTCTGTGGTGGCTGACGCCTGGTCCTGGCCTTCAGCTCCTGGTTACGGTGGTGCCAAGAGGAGCGCTCTGGCTGAGGATGGCATCCTCAGATGAGTGGCTTCGCTGTGCTGCAGGTCATCATGGGTCCTGGGACTCACATATCCCCCAAAACGAGAGCGGAATGTCCCGCGGAACACAGCTGCTTGCTCGTGGGCGGCCGCAGCGGCCTCTCCCCCCCTCCCCACCCCCCCAGGCCCCTTTCCCTCCTCAGGAACTTGCACAGGTGAGTTCTCCACCAGCTGTGACGTCAGAGCCGGCTGACTCCCTTAGAGAGCGCAGGTGAGGGGAGAAAGCTTCCGATCATTTCACGGGAAGCCCGTGGGGGCAGAGGCCTTCCCCATGGGGGGTCTGGGGCCAGCCACCATGTGCCCCAAGCCTCAGTTTCCCCCACACTACCCCTCACCATGGCTCCTCTTGCATCTAAAACTCCGTGTGCTGTGTGCTAAGATGATAAAGAAGTTGCCTCCTTTATCACTCCCCGTGGGGTAGATCCAAAAGCAGACACTGCAGGGGGGAGAATGAGAACAAAGCAAGGCGGGTGAATACTGCAGTTCTCGAAGAAGTAGCCTGGGGGTAAAGCCCTCTCCACCAAGAGCAGGCCATCGGTCATTTCATCAAGCAGTGCGCCCGCATGCCTACGGCTGGCCTCTGGTTAGTTATCAACTTATCTTTGAGTCCATGCCTATGCTCAATAATAACACACCGGGCCGGCGCCGTGGCTCACTTGGTTAATCCTCTGCCTGCAGCACCGGCATCCCATATGGGCGCCGGATTCTGTCCCAGCTGCTCCTCTTCCAGCCCAGCTCTCTGCTGTGGCCCGGGAAGGCAGTGGAGGATGGCCCAAGTGCTTGGGCCCTGCACCCGCATGAGAGACCAGGAGGAAGCACCTGGCTCCTGGCTTCGGATGGGCACAGTTCCGGCCACAGAGGCCACTGGGGGGTGAACCAACAGCAAAAGGAAGACCTTTCTCTCTGTCTCTCTCTAACTATAACTCTACCTGTCCAAAAAAATAATAATAATAAACACACCTTGCATGTGTCACTGAAGAAGCTGTTTAGGCCCTTCTGCCTCTGGGGGAAGGGGTCACAGCGACAGAGACCTTCAAACCCTCCGGCCTGTGCCTGGTGTGCTGACCCCATGGCACCGTGCAGGGATGGAGGACAAGCTTGGGCTCACAAGGTCTCCCGACAGTGGTGGCCCCAGGCCCCCTCCTTCCACAAGGAAAGAGGGAGCGGGGCTGCTGCTACCCGTGGCCAGGACCCTGCATCCACAGGTCGGGGCCATTATTCCCCTGCAGAGACGACAGATGAGGAAAGCAAAAGTGAGAATCCTGCCCAAAGTCCCAGCACCAGTGGGTGGAGGATGTGGGATTTGAACTCAGGTCCGCCTGAATCCCATGCATACGCACACAAGTTTCATCACCCAGGGGTGTCTCTGCATTGCCAACTTGCAACAGGGTCCCCTCCCCTGTGAGCCAAGCCTGGGTACAGAGCCGAGAGACACCCTCATGGTGGGGATGGAAATTATAGTGGTCTGTCCTTAAGTGTCAGCCTTCTCGTCTCTCGAGGGCTTGCTATGCGTTCTCTCTCTCACCCAGCCAGTGTGCTGGGCACGTCTTAGACTGTCCTCATTCAAATATGACTTCCTCTGACGATGGGGGTGGGAACCCAAATGGTCCAGAGGCTCCAGATCCACCCCCAAGTACGGTCACGGTGGGGTTTTCTTTTTTTTTTTCTTTCTTTTTTTTTTTTTTTGACAGGCAGAGTGGACAGTGAGAGAGAGAGACAGAGAGAAAGGTCTTCCTTTGCCGTTGGTTCACCCTCCAATGGCCGCCGCGGAGGCGCACCGCGCTGATCCGATGGCAGGAGCCAGGAGCCAGGTGCTTCTCCTGGTCTCCCATGGGGTGCAGGGCCCAAGCACCTGGGCCATCCTCCACTGCACTCCCTGGCCACAGCAGAGAGCTGGCCTGGAAGAGGGGCAACCGGGACAGAATCCGGCGCCCCGACCAGGGCAAGAACCTGGTGTGCCGGCGCCGCTAGACGGAGGATTAGCCTAGTGAGCCGCGGCGCCGGCTACATGGTGGGGTTTTCACAAGTTCGGCACTGGAGGCGTTGGTCTGGGGCGTGCTAAATCACCACACTGGACCGATGCTGAGCATATTAACACGCAGTTAAGAACCAAATGTGGGCTGGCGCCATGGCTCACTAGGCTAATCCTCCGCCTGCGGCTCTGGCACCCCAGGTTCTAGTCCCGGTCGGGGCACTGGATTCTGTCCTGGTCGCTCCTCTTCCAGTCTAGCTCTCTGCTGTGGTCCAGGAGTGCAGTGGAGGATGGCCCAAGTGCTTGGGCCCTGCACCCCATGGGAGACCAGGAGAAGTACCTGGCTCCTGGCTTCAGATCAGCACGGTGCGCTGGCTGAAGCGCGCCAGCCGCAGAGGCCACTGGGGGGTGAACAAATGGAAAAAAGAAGACCTTTTTCTCTGTCTCTCTCTCTCACTGTCCACTCTGCCTGTCAAAAAAAAAAAAAAAAAAAAAAAAAAAAAAAAGAACCAAATGTGTACTTGCTGTACCTTGCTAGGGTTCCAGGTGCTTAGGTTCACCTGAGTTTCCTGACAAGAGGTCACAGGACAGAGGTGGCACAGCTGGCCTGAGGCTGGGGACTCAGAACTGCAGGGCCACTCTCAAAGTCGCATTTGCAACTAGGAACAATGAGGTGGGCTGGAGCCGGCCCTGGATTCCTGCGTCGACCTGGGAGGTGCAGGTGTGGGGAGCGGGGGTGTTGGTTCCATTTTAAAATCAAGTGGAGCCAACATTGATTTCATGTTTAGCAGCAGGTGCTGTGCTTCAGCCTGGCGGGGAAGTGCTGGGGAAACAGGGCTGGCAGTGGGGCAGGCCCTATATTCTAGGGAGACAGACGTATGGACAGAATATGGGGCACCATGGAAAGTGCTAGAAGGGCAGTCTGACCAAAATGCTGCTGTAGCCCATGGGGAGAGCAGCCGGGTATGCAGACACGGGACAGTTGTGGACATGAACAGGCCCACCAGAGACAGGCAAGAGACAAGCTGCTCAACCCTCACCCCCCCTCTGAGACTCCACCTAGCAGCCAGAGACCCCAGGATGTCTAATGCCAAGGGCGAGCCTAGGCAGCCCGATGAGTTGATATTCAGGAAAGGGTCCACCTTCTGTCCCCCGCCCAGCCTCCTTGCGTCACCTCCATCCTGGCTCCCACTCTCCCTGCCACACCCCATGTTTTCTGTGGCTTTTGGTAGCGCTTGGAGTTCCCTGACCCTGCTCTGTCCTGTACACACACACACCCACACCCACACACACACACCCACACACACACACACACACCGAGTTCTTACCCTCCTGCTCACCCTGCCAGAGAGCCCTGGCTCTCCCCGCTCAGCTCTGCCGCCTCGCCCGTGGATGGCAACTGTGCAGGAAGGAGCCCAGGCGAGGCTGCGTGTCCCCAGGAGACCACATGTGTGCTCACACGGTCACTGCCCAGGCAGGGATCAGGGGCCTCGGGGGTTTGCCTGACCTCCAGAGAGCACAGTTCCCTGCCTTCCCACCCAAGGAGATTTGGAAACTCCTAAAATTGAGTTTATTATTTTCGGTGATTTTATTAATTGAAAGAGAGAGAGGAGAGGGAGTACCTGCATCCTCTGATTCATCCCCAGACGTCCACACAGCCAGGCCGCAGGCAGGAGCAGGGAGCTCCGGCCGGGTCCCAGCCAGGTGGGTCACCACCACTGCTTCCCAAAGTGCACATAGCTGGTGCTGGAACCTGCAGGGGAGCCAGCACTTGAACCCATCGCTCCGGCACGGCTCGCAGGTGGCCCAGGGTGGTGTCTTAGCCGCTGTGCCAAGTGCCCTGCCCTAAAATTAAATCTCACCCACAACTCACTTAGCTTCCTTCTCACCATGGGGTCTTCTCGCCTCAGCCCTGGACACGGAGCTCTTGTCCCCATCAGTATGGGGATGGATTACGGCCTCTCCCACAATGCCCTGCAAACCACTGAACTGGCTGTGGCCGAATTTTGAGTGAAGTCTCCACGTGTGGCCACGCCACTTGTTCCGCGAGGTGACAGCAATGCTATGCTCGTCCCTCCACCAGCATCACCGTAATGATAGACACGTGCATACTGAGTGACAGTGACCGCAGGCCAGGGAAGACCTGGCGAAGACTCAGGTTGAACTGGAGGCCCGGGCCAGGCGGAGGCAGCGTGTGTGAGACGCAGAAGGGGGACACCTGGGGCTCTAGGGGCCTCTGCGCTGGCCTTTATTGCAAAGGCTGTGCAAGCAGAGGCAAGGCCTGCTGGCCACTTTCGCTCCAGGCCACTCCCGTCCCCTTTCTGGGCTTCCCTTCGGTCCCGGCAGGTGTCACAGCTGAGTTTCCAAAGGCTCTTTTAAAGCAGCTGAAAATGTGAACGTAAAAAGCTACCGTTTTCATAGACGCAGCAAACGCTGCTTTCTCTATTTCACACCTATGTCACCTCCATCTGCTCTGCAGGGCAAGACGGGAGCCTCCTCTGAGGCAGCGTAATCTGGCGCCTCTCTGCTCCCAGGGTGGTCCCGGGAGCAGCAGCCAGTGTGCCAGCTGGGCAATGCAGACTCGAGCCCCCCCCCCCCGCCCCCCGCATCTGCTGAGTGATGAGCAGCATTTTCCCAGGTGACTCATGTCTCCGCTGATATTTGTCTGAGACACCCGTGGACCCGTCTCTGCTCAACCAGCAATTAAGTGACCTTGGGCAAGTTGTTTATCCTAGGCTTCAACGTTCTATCGCTAAAATGGGAATCCTTTATCTATTATATAGTAAAGAAGTGAAGATGGTGACATTGTATTAAAGTATGCCCAATCTGGGGGCCGGCTTTGTGGCGCAGTGAGCTACGGTCTGACGCTGGCATCCCATAGTGGATTGCTCATTCATGGCCTGACAGCTCCTGGGCTGCTCCAGCTTCCTGCTCATGCACCTGCGCAGACAGTGGAAGACGGCCCAAGTATCTGGGTCCCTCCATTCACGGGGGAGACAGGGATGGAGTCCCTGGCTGCTGGGTCTGGCCTGGCCCAGACAAGGCTACCGTGACCATTTGAGGTGTGAACCAGTAAATAGAAGACTCTCTTCCCCAGCTCCCCACCCTGCCCCCATCACTCTCTGTCACTGCCTTGCAAATAAATACACAAACCCTTAAAATATGTCACATTTGTAAGTAAGTCCAAGATGTCACGAAAAGCACTAGGGGAAGGCAGAACAAAAGTCTTTGATAACTGCTGCCGAGAATGGGGCTTTTCTTCCAGTCCGGGAGATGCTGGGCCCCCTCGGCTCAGTCTCCCTCCGCACACCCTGACGTACCTGGATGGAAGTGATTCTCCAAAAGTTACTTTGAGTACGAACCCTCAAGGAGACAATTCAATTTCCAAATGTAAATCCAACGCCATATCGAGGGAACACTCTCGCCACCAGTCCCCTGGTGAGAAATGAGGTTTCTACAAAGCGTGATTGCCTTTGACATTGTTGCCATTCCCGTGAAGTGGTTTCTCAATGTTAAAAGAAGCCGTTTCTTTCGGGAAAGGATTTGCTCATGTAAAGTTGAAAGTTTACGCTTGTTATGCATGAGTTGGAAGGAAGGAAGACAGAAGTGACGGGGAAAGACGTGAATGTTCAATGTCAGGTGGCTCTGACGGGCTTGTTGCTGAGCCTTAATTATGATCTGTCATTTGTACGGAAGATGAGCTCTGGCTGCACGTGGGGACGGCACGTGAACCCACTCACATCTTTCCCCACACGGGTCCCCTCACCGTCTGCTTCCCGGGAACGAAGCCGTGCTCCAACAGCCTGCCGGGTCTGTAGGCTGCAGACTTGACTTCCGTGGAGCAACGCGGATTCTAGATCTGCTACCAAAGCAAAGATCCTGACGCCCGGCCATTCCTGGCTATCGTCGGACACAAACAAGCAGGGGAGGTCATCCCAGAAAATGAGCGCTCTGGGCCTGATTTTCTTTATCTGGTAGACAAGAATGCACTGGTAGGCAGGGGACCTTTCTTGTGTCGTTGCACCTGAGTTGTGGGTACTCCGCCTTCTACCCACTGAATTTTCAGCGTGGCATTGGGATGATGCAGAATCCTGATCCGGAAACTCGTGCAGGGTGAGAGCAGGACAGCCTTCCGTGGTCAGCACTGGACAGGCCCTTGCTCTGGGTTTGTCATCTTCTCGTCCAGGAGTAGGACCTCGCTGACTGACCCCGAGAGCCACCTGGAGGCGGCCTGGCGCGGGGAAGGACTCTCCCTGCCTTCCAGCTTCCAGAGGAGTCCGGGGGACTCCTCTATTCTTTCTGGCCTCAGTTTCTTCCCCTCTGGACAGGTAGAACTAATGAGCCCTTCAGTCCCCAATCTTCTCACAGCCTCCTCCCAGCTGTCAGCTTCTACACACGTGGCTGAGAATCCCCAGGTTCCGGCCACACAGGGAGGGACCAGGGCCAGGTGTTGCTCTAAGCGGGATGCCCTTGGTTCCCAAGCGTGCCTCTCCATCTTCCACTGCCAAACAAAGCTGTCCGCCAGGGCCATCCTGAGATCCTGCCTAGCCCGTTATGCGAGGAGGCCCAAGCACTACGGCAGCGGCCGATTTTAGGGAGCATTTTTCTGAGCCCTAGGCACAAATTCATCTTTCCTGTTGGATGCTACCACCCATCAGCAGGGTGTGTTTTCATTATTATTTTAATTTTGTGTTGGCAGAAAGACACTGCCAGATAGCGCCGTTCAAACGAAACGCTTACTTTGGGGGCCGTTCAAACCTCAGCACTTTGGGCTCAATGCTTCTCAGGACACCCGAAGCTCATATCGGCTTCTCCCAAACCGGCCTCCACACGGTGCTTAGCCTGCTGCCTGGGCCCCGCCCACACTTCCCGAGCTCATCCGCCGCGAAGGTTGGGTCTACCTTGGCCAAAGCTTCCTAGCAAGAACACATGCTGGAAGCAATCTGCACCAGGCACGGCCATCCTGCTGTCGGTCTCCTGGCCTCTCAGATCTGGCACAGAAGATCCAAGCGCACCTCATTAAAATGTGCACCTTATTTGACTTCCTTTGGATAGCAACTCTCTACTTCCAAGAATTACTTGACCTGACTGACATAAGTTGGCAAAACATTATTTGTGCATTTTGCATCCTTTTTTTTTTTTTTTTTTTTTTTTGCTAACTTTCCGTAGGTAACATAATAAGGTTCTCATACCACACTTACTCCCGCTACAACTGCATGGTGCTAAGTATAGCAAAGACAGAATTCAACGTGTAAAATGGCCACAGTCACACTAACGATAATCCAGCATTGCATTTTGATTTCTGAAACATGAGCCTAAATATTTAATTCTGGTTTAATTCAGGGCCCAAACTAGAAAATTGGTTATAGAAAATCTAACTCTCTCCCTCCGCTAAAAAAAAACAAAATAACTCCAACTGCAAAATTAATGATATAGTCTGCATAACTTTCTGTCTCTAGCTAAGTATTATAAATAACAAAACACTTAATAGAGAAAGAATGTGGAAAGTGCAGAAGTTAATTATGATTGCATCAAATCAGGACAGTCTGCCTCTGAGTTGCACTCCTAACACTTGTATCCCCTAGGAAATCGTCCAAAGTCGATAGAGCTTGGGCTTTTTTCATTGTATTCACTCTGAAAGCTGCACATTGCTCATCTGTTTTTAGATAAATCTAAAATACGGCATTTATCCCACATGTGCATGTGGTAAAGTAATCAAGAAAAATATTTTTAGTACCCCGTACCCCCACCCCATTTTAAAGGAAACCCTGACTGCAGTAATTCATGCTAATTGCAGGCTCTAAGAAGGGGTTAAAGCATTACCCAGGTACACGTCGGGTGGTCATTATAAATGCTACCCAAATAAAAGCCAGAAACAGGAAGCCAAAAAAACCAGGTCCCTACGGCAGGCATGTGTCTTAAATGATATCATTTGTCAAGTTTGCAGCACCTTGTGGTTGTGAACACAGAAAGTGTGCTGCTCCGAGGACATTACATCCTCATTAGCTGCACTGCTCCTCCGGTGCAGAATGCAGGACTTTTATTTTAATAAGAAGCAGTTACTTGTCACCGCACTTTCATTAGATAAATACGGGATGTAATACTAATGACCGCTCACAGAGGCTGTGCTTTGCCCGAGACACTGCGTTCAGATGAAATCATAGAAGAATTTCTAGAACGTATCATGCAAAACTTCTGTCCTTTCTTTGCAAACTCTTCCCTGATTTTTCTTTTCTTTTTTTTTTTTTAAATTCTGAAGTCGCATTCGCAGCAGAAGTCACCCTCAGAGTGAACAGGGACGACATCGTGGGCATTTGTCGTGTGCAGAGCAGATCGGAAGGAGCAGCATTTGGCTCTTTGCTTGCCCCAGCCAAATGGGAATGGACGCTGGACTCCTGGCTTTCTCCAGAGGCAGGCTCCTTCCCCCCTGCCCGGCCAGTGACCTTAAGCCCAACGTGCAGGGAAGGCCACGCTGAGAACCGAGAAATAATTTATCCACTGTGATTGTTCCGCCCTGGCCCCTTCTCTAAAACAAAGACTGACAATGGCCTTGAATTATGGATGTACTTTTTGTGATATGTAATACAGTTCAGAAGAAAGGTGTTGAAACCATAGCACCATTTCACCTCCCATTAGAGGCTGGTCTTGAACAATAATCCCAGAAGATGAAACTGACGTTGAACTATGACCCTCAATTTACAAATCATTTTTCAAAAGAATAAAAAAAAAGCTTAAACATATTTTTGGCATTATCTGAATGGGCGGAATCTTTCATGCTTGTTTTCTAGGAATAAATGAAAACAGCATGCCCCGTGGATTTTCAGTTTGGGGACAGAGAGAACAGGAGGTTTTCAGATTACATTTTAGTTTAAACCTGGGTGTTTGAATTTTATTTTTGCACAGCTGAATGTAGCATACGCCCTCAAAACATAACAAATTTCCATTCTGTAGCTTAAGGGATCCATCAGTTAAAATGTTGGTCTTTCATCTTTATTACCCTCCCATTAAAATGAAAGAAACCGGGACTCACTTCAGTTTAGAAGAAGCAATTTAGCTGGTAATGTCCTTAGTCCTGAGGTCCCCACAAAGGCAGAGAGTGCATTACGGCTTGCATTTCACACATCTATCTGCATAAGAAGCCACGGAGCCGTTCAGACATACACTATGCTAAATTTAATAATATTCTTTGATTCGATTATTTTATTACGGCATTTTCCCATTACCAATCATTTCCTGGGCACAGCTCCATTCTTAAAACTGGGCCTCCCCCGGCCCCTCGTGTGTGTGTGTGTGTGTGTGTGTGTGTGAAAGGGAGGCAGAGCCTCTTTCCGCTTTGCTACAGCTGTTAGGACTGAAGGGGACAGATTAATAACTAAGCCCCACATTGGACGAGATTTTCTTGTCCCCTGCACCAGTAACCCTTTGCCATAATGAGGACACAAAGAGCCTCGCATCAGGCTGCTACCCTTCTTCATAACTCAAAGGCGTCACAGTGGCAGTAGCCTCTAGTGCTATTTGTCTTTGGTGCAGTTGTGACACTTCGGCATGATCCATAATTTGGCAGCTATTTACCGTGACATTTCCCTTCAGTGCAGCCATAACATTCAGTGAAGCCATTATTTGGTTCCATTTACCATATAAATTGTATTGTTGGGCATGCATGCTAGCAGCGACATTAGGTACCTGAAAATGAGTAAATCTTGTAAAATAGATACTAACGGCTATCGGGCAGGAGGAGTTCCTTGCTCCTCGGTTGCAAGGAGGGAAAATTAAGCATGGCGCCCAACTTTCCCGGAGCCTCTTTAACTGCAGGTCTATTTGTTGGGCACGTGAGAGACACTGACCCCAGGACTCTGGAGGAATAACCTGGTGGGCCCGACCCCTGGCTAGAAAGCATCTCTCAGCTTGGTGATGAAAGCTGTGGTGGTCTCGGGGCACCGGGGGTCGACGGCAAGCCGGCCGCAGGCAGATTCAGGAGAGAGAAGGTGCACGTTTCGCTCTGCACACATGGGCACGACATCCGGTGACGGCGACCGGCAGCACTGCATCCGCGAGAACACGTGGACCAAGCGAAACGGGTCCAGGGGCGGCTGAGTGCTCCTGTGTTTCCACCTCCCACGCCTGACCACCTCTAGGAAGCAGAGGCATTGCCAGGGATCCTCCGGGTCGTCATGCAGGGCAGGGCGCCGCGGGCAACCCCGGCAGTGTCCAGGCAGGCTCCCCTCCTGCCGCCGCCTTGAGCTCCGGGAACCCACGCTTCCCCCTGCCCGCTGCACGCATTGATTTTTAACAGTCAGCCTAATCTCTGTGGCTTTCCTCTCCAAAACCCACTCGGAGACAGAAATTTCCCTTCCTCTGCGAGCCTCAACGGCATGATGGTGGACAAAAGCCACAGTCACACACACCGCGTGAAACTGCACTTGTGTTTCACGAAGCGCATTTCTAGCAACAAAATAAAATGGGGGGAGGTGGGCTCACCCCAGCTTTCATTTGGGCAGTCAGGCAGCGAGGCCCAGGGAAGCACCAGGGCCATTTCCTGAGGATATGTGGACCCTGAAGAGCTGTGGCTGACTTGCGCAGTGTCTCTCAGGCACAGAGGATGAGCACAGCAAACTCTCCCAAAACAAAGGGTCTGGGAACGGCTCTCAAGACCGACGTTGAGATCTCGAGACCACGCTAACGATATCCTGACTCGATCAGATCTTACATCAGGAACTCATTCACTTCCCTGGAACAATAAAATCTGGAATGAGATCGTCCATGACTAAAGAACTGAATGTAAACGTTTTACCTCTTAGCCATCTAGGGAAGTTTTATTAGCACATTTGTTTTTTTCCAAGGGAGGAGCAAGAAAAAAAAAAAAAAAAAAAAAGAGGAGAGAGAGGGGGGTCAGGAGAAAGAGAAAGAGAAAGACATTCAGTAACACCTTGCTTTTGTTTAAGAAATATTATATCCATTAACAAGCACAAATGAATTGATTTGAGTCCATCGGCAGCGTGAAGAGCTCACGTAAGTCCTCTGATTGATGCCATTGTTCTGTTTTTACAGCTTACTGCCGACCGAGTGAGGCAGCTCCACCACGATCTTCCCGGTGTTTCTCCCCGTGTACAGATAATCGACAGCGCGGAACACGGACGCCAGCCCGGTGAACCTGCCCTCGGGGGCCTGCTCTCCGAGGTCCACCCCACAAAGCAGCTCTCCGCTGTCACACATCTTGAGCAGGTGGCCTACGGCTGCCTGGTACTCGGAGAGGTAATGGTTCAGGAAGAAGCCCTGGACACTGGCGGACCTCCTCAGCAGCTTGGCGGGCAGCGTCCCGGCCTTCACGGGCGCCAGGCCAGTAGGGCTCTGGTAGCCAGAGATGAAGCCAATGACTATCAAGCGCCCCTTGGTAGTCAAGGCGTCCACGGCCAAGTCAAACATGGCTCCCCCGACAGACTCGTAGACTACGTCGACGCCTGTAGGGTACTCCCGCTTGAGGACAGCAGCCACGGACTCGGCGTTATAGTTGATGGGCCGGTCGCACCCCAGAGACTTCAGGAAGGCAGCCTTCTCGGCCGAGGAGCAGGTTCCCACCACGTGGCACTTGGCCTTCTTGGAAAGCTGCACGGCAAACTGGCCTGTGCCCCCTGCGGCTGCCGTCACCAGCACCTTCTTCCCTGGGGCCAGGGCTCCCAGCTCTTTCAGGCTGATGTACGCGGTGGTGCCACTCACCAGCAGGGTGAGGTACTCGGGCTTCACCGAGGGCACCGCTACGGCAACACTGGCAGGCACCACTGTGTACTCAGCGAAAGCGCCAGGCGTCATGTAAGCCACAGGTTGGCCAACCGTGTACTTGGCGCTGGCCGAAAGGCCTAAGGCCACCACCTCGCCGATGCCCTCGAAGCCCACGTCGAAGGGAGGCTGCACGGAGGGGTCGTAGCGGCCTGCAGAGTAGTTGATGTCGGAGGCGTTGATGCCCACAAACCTGGAAGAAAACAGACACAGCCATTGAGAGACATCTTTTGTGAAGGCGCCCAGATTCTGCTTAGAACAATTTCTCTAATTCTGGTGCTGGTGGAGAGGCTGCTGAGCTCCCAGTCCGACAGAATGGGAGAAAACTCCTCCTGCCCTGATTCAGTTAAAAAAAAAAATCAAACAAGTGTTAGTTCACCGGGGATCTGCCCCCTGCGTTTCAGCGCATTTTACTCGCTCGTCAGCTGCGGGATAATTTCGTATCTCTCCAATCGCAAGTTATTTATTTCACTTCCGTCCTCTTTCAGAAGGAGAAATAGGAAGAAAAGAAGTCAGGAAACCCTCATTATATACAAACTTTCACTGGAACTATGAGTTGGAAATTAATTGGCCTCTTAACAAAGATGTTAAAAACAACACCCGGGTGAAATATATCCTGAGAAGTAGACTGGTATTGATTCTGGCAACAATTTAACACTTGAGATAATAATAGCAATGACAATGATATTCGTAAAGATTGATGCAATGTGTAAGGTCATCCTGGCTGCATTTGGCCGCGGGGGCGGCTTGGAGGCTGTGAGGAGCCCACAGCACATTTTCTTTCTGATGTAACCAAGTCCGCTGTGAAAATATACATCTTGATTAATTGAGCAAAAATGGGGTAGGGCGATTTTTATGGCGCATCCAACATTTTACAGTTCTTTTCAGATGAAAAGGAAAGCAAATCGTCTGTGTTTTTCCCCAACAAGAAGCAGGGCGCTAACCTGATTAACACCAGGTGATCATTTTTATTTGGGTATTCGCAGTCAACTGCACTGCCAGCCCCGTGGTTTCCTTCTTCTTCATCTCAGTATACCTCATAACAAAAGTATCCTGGTACGTAACGGGGAAACGGCCATCCACCAAGAATGTCAGGGGGCGGCTCAGATCCCAGGAGAGGGCCCTAAAAATGTCATTTCCCTGTCCGATGACACAAGCAGACGGCGGGTCTGGTGGCCAGAGGGAGCCCGTTAAGTAGGTCATTTCCACTTTTCATTTAGCTTCGCCAGCCAGGGCTGCTGTGCCGAGAGGCCCCGCACCGCACCGGGGCGGCTGCGGGACACACTAACAAGTGAGCCTGGGTTCCTGTTCCCCCGCGCGTCCGCCGTGCGGAGGGGGCTCCTGGAGAGCAGAACGCGGGAAGCACTTTCCCAAATCTGCAGCCGCGGCCTCCCAAACCCGTGTCGCCGCTGCACACAAAGACCGCAATTGCGGGCTTCCCGCTGGGACGCCCACGCGCTATTTTTGGAGAGGGGTGGGGGTCTGCCACCTCTCCTGCGCTTCTACGCGGCGTTCCGGGCCTGGTGCGCCAGGAAGGGCCATCTTCCTGGGAGGGCGCCGCGGGGCCTCTCGGAGAGCCGCCCGGGGCAGCGCCAGCTGGAGCGCATCCCGCGTCTGGGGAAGGCGCGGGTGGAAGCCAGGGCGGGCGGGCAGGGCTGGCTTGGGGGTGGGGGCTGGGCCCCCGTCGGTCGGTCCCGTCCTCCCCTCTCCCTCTCCCGCATTAACCCTTCCCACGCCCTCGCCCATCACGTCGGTTCCCCGGGCACAGCTGATCCAGGGCTCGGAAGCACCCCGGGCCAGCCTCCCCTCTGCGGGGGCCCTGCGGGTCCTCGCCTCCTCCCGCCGGCGCGTCCCGGGGGGGCTTTGCGCGGGAAAAGGCTTAGCGGCTGCGTCCAGGCCGCAGTTCGCCACTCACTTCCCCGTGGGCGGGCGGGGAGCGCCGCAGGGCGCACGACAGAGGGAAGCGGAGGGGACGGCGCCCAGGCGTCGGGCGGGGAGCGGCCGGCTCACTCGATAAACCACGCCGCCTGCTGTAGCTGGAGCGGTGGCCGCGGCCGCGCAGCCCGCCGGTCTCGGCTTCGGGACCTGGGCGCCCTTGGAGGTTGGCCGGCCAGCGCTAGTGGCTCGGCCTCTCCACGCCAAGGACCACAAGAGCCCGCTCAGGTCGGCCGGGGTGCGTGGGTCGGGCGCGGGGTTGGCGAGTCCGCCTTCCAGGCCTGCGACCTTGACCTCGGCTTC
The DNA here is from genome assembly GCF_964237555.1 of Oryctolagus cuniculus. Taxonomy (NCBI): domain Eukaryota; kingdom Metazoa; phylum Chordata; class Mammalia; order Lagomorpha; family Leporidae; genus Oryctolagus; species Oryctolagus cuniculus. The sequence goes on along the minus strand of NC_091441.1, from coordinate 3,655,253 downwards.
CCGGGACGGGGCGGGGGTCCCGGAGGGCGCACCCCGATTCCCGGCGCCGGCCGTGAAGTTCCGACCCGGGCCTGCCAAGCCCTTCCTGCTGGCTTCGGCCAGCCCGTGACCTTGGCCTCGAAGGCGCCGGGTTCTGCGCCCCCCACCCCCGGCCCTGCCTTCCGGCAAACTGCCCGCGGCGTCCGCGCGGGAGGCTGGGGCTGGCGGCCACAGCCCGAGGCGGATTGGCCCCGCGCCCTCTCCCCGCACCCCCGCGTTGACTGCGTCGCCGCAGCGGATGGCCCGGGACGCGCCTCGGTCCTCACCGGGGCTCTAAGGAGCCTGAGCTTTCCGCCCAGGGCGGGGAGGAAGTTCAAGGGCGGCGGGCGCCGAGGGCAGGGGCCAGGGTGTGTGGGCCACAGAGAGACAGGAAAGGTGCGCGCGTTTGGGGACCACCCCTGGAACCCCCTTTAATCGGAACTGTGTGCCCGCAGTGAGGGCAGGATTGTGGCGGTCCGACGGGAGCCTCACTGTGAAGACCCCCATCAGGAGCCGCAGGCCAGACCCGCACGTGTGCCCTCCCGGCGTCTTCGTTCCGAGAGCCGGGCCCCTCTGCCCTGCACGCGGGAGGCGAGCGCTTCCCGGGAGCAGAGGCCGGGCGCCGAGGCTCAGTCCCGGGTACAGAGCCCTGGGCGCCGGGCGAGGACGTGAAGTCGTCCGGACCTGACCTTCGTCTTGAACAACAGCCAGAAGCGGGGCAAAGGAAGGAAGGGAGAGCCACCTCGGCCTGGAGTCAGCAGAAACACTGTGGCCTCCCGCGAGCGACAAACGGTGCCTCGCCGCCGCCTCCCCATCCCCCTCCGCTCCATGCCCGCTCACTCCCGGCTCCATTATCTCACACCAGGGCAGAAAATCGTTACGAATATTTGGAAACGAAATCATCCGTCACCCCCTCGCGGAAAAGGTGGAAGAGGCGCACCAGCCAAGTCGACCTGGGGTGTCTTCCCGCCGGCCCCTCTCCCTCCGGGGCTGCGAACAGAGCGGGACCGGGGAGAGAAGGCGGCTGGGCCAGCGCTGGGCACAGGCGCCGCGGTCGCGCAGCGCGGGGACATGACCCCAAGTCAGCACTGGGCCCTGCGAACCAGGAATTCGTGTTTGCTCTTCGGCTGGAGTGAGGGGCGCAGGCTTTTCACTGGAGGAACAACCCAGGCGGGGCACCACCAGCACCTTTGCCAACGAGCGAATTAGGGCTTCCTCCATTCATTCCAGGGCAGAGTTTGTTGGGAAAAGTCAGAGGCGCTTGCCTAACATTTTAATAATTAACACTGCTAACAGGAGGTTCGGTCTGGGATTCACATAAAGCAACCTGCGGCGAATTATTAAACCTCTATTCTTTAAAAAATCAGCAACATGCCGCCTCCACTTAGTAAGAAGGGACCTCCTTCCGTATGCCGGTGGCAGAGTCTCCTGGAGCCGGGAAAGGGGGAGGCGAAGAAGCCGGGAAAGGGGGAGGCGAAGAAGCCGCCACTCCCAGCTGGAAGGCAACTGGCTCCATCTTCGTGCTGCGGACTCAAGGCAGAACTTCGAGGTCAAGTTGTTCACAGAAGCGTTCTATTTCTATGGAAGGGATTGGTGGCATAGATAGAGCAGGGGGAAAATAAAAGGAGGCATGGCTTTTAAAGCAACCCAAACCGAGGCGCTCCAACACGGGGCCGGCGCCCCTGCGCACGCATCGCCAGATTCAGCCACTGCGCTCCGGTCTCCGGGCCAGCCCTGGTGACCGCTCATCCGGCCATGCCGCCGCCGCAGGACGGCAGCCCTTTGGGGAAGGAGCGGCCGCCAGGGCAACGTGAACGGAGGGCAGTGGGAAGAGGGAGACGGCCGCGGAGCCGGTGACCTCGCGCAGGTGGAGGCCCGGGGACGGGCAGCCCCGCCGAGCGGCCTCCAGCCACGGCGGGTGGTCCCACGTCGCTGCTGCTCGCGGTTCTCCAACTTCGCGCCTGCCTCCACGCACCCCGCATCCCGCGTCTAGACTTCGGCCGTGCGCTTGTGTGTATGCTCAAAGTGGGGGTCACAGTCCAATCTACTTTTATCAGAGAGCGCAAAATAAAGGGCCCGGGTGCAACCATTTGCCGGTCAAAGTTTGTTTGGAAAGCTGATCAGCCTGTGCTGTCCATTTAGGGCAAATCACAGGTGCGTTTTGGGCAATTCAGGTGAACACTCCCCCTCCCCACCCTACCCCTGCTCCCCACCCGGCTCCCCAGCTCAGCAGGGCAAGAGCCTCAGCCACATCATGATAAAATGGAACAATGCCGTGTGCCGGTGGGGCGGCCGGACACCCCTTCTCAAGGACACCCACCCACTCCCCCACCTCCACCCAAGGCACGCCTTAACCCCCCTCCCCACTCAATCCCACCCCACAGCTCAGTCCATCACTAAGTTTCCAACAGGTCTCCAAGAGTTTGCCCCCAGCCCTCCTTCTCCCACCCTACAGTCGGGTCTGGGGTCTCACGGTCTCCACGGTAGACCCCCGAGGGGCTGCCTCCGGCTACCTGGGCAGGCTGCTAGCTGGGCACCCGCAGCTCCTCTAGCAGACAATTTACAACGTGTGCACAGCCAAGACCGGGTCCCCCTTTCCAAGACATTATTTCCTTGGAACGACGGCCCTCCAGACAACCCCTGGGACGGGCTTAGCAGGCGCGCCGGCTAAGGGACCCACGGCGCTGAGCCCCGACGGAGAAGTCTTTCCCTGTTGCTTCACCGGTCACCAAAGCTTAGTGAGGTGGAAACGCACTAAGCAGCGGGCTGTGGGGGTGGAGGTGGTCATAAGGTCGGGCGACGGACGACCCGAGTGTCAACCGAACGTCCGTCCGACGCGCAGCCGACCCCAGCCCTGGCCCAGCTGCCCAGTTCGCGCGCCGCCCGCCTGTGGAACACCCCGGGGACAGGCAGCAGCCGCACGCACCAGGAAGCCCTGACCACGCGCACACAGCCCGGGCGAAGCGCGCACCCACACCCCCAAGCGCAGGCTCGGCCCCTGCGAGGCGGCGGCCGAGACGGAGGGGCCCGGAGAAGCCAGCCGGGTCCCTCGCCTCCTTCTCCAAAGCACGTTTACCTAAATGTCGCAGTCTGCGTCCCGGGTGCTCCCGCTCCACCCTACAGATTATGTCAAGGCAGGAACCGTGGGTGCGCGCGGGTGGGCCGGGCGGGGAGCCTCCCCTTCTGGGTCCCGTCGGTTTTATTTCGGGAGTGGGAGGGGGAGGAGGGAGGGCTGGGGGAGGGGAGGGGAATCCCAAATTAAAATAACCCTCGGTGATGAGGACTTTCCGCGGCGTCGGATATTCACACCAGTAACAGGCACACTACGTCCGCCTTCGCCAGATGGCGGCGGGTTGAACTTGCCGGGATCTGGCTAAGTCCGGCCGTGCGCCCGAGCGCGCCGGAGGCGGGCGGGCCCGGGACAGCCGGGAGCAGCGCTGCGCGCGGGCCGGGGCTGGGGCCGGGAACGGGGCGCGCGCGCCGGGCTCACCGGTTCCGGACGAGGAGGTCTCCGTCCCCGGGGAGCGGCACCGGGCAATCCCGGCGCAGGGTGACGGCCTCGCGGAAGCTGGGGCTCAGCCGGGTCACCGCCAGCTTCTGCATGGTTCGGGGGATGGCGGAGCCCTGGAAGTCCAGGAAGTGGCGGGCGTACGACATGTCCACGATGGTTCGGGCCCCGGCGGGCGCCAGCCGCAGCATAGCCCGCGCCTCCGCCCGCTCTCTGCGCCGCCGCTGGCCGGGGTCGCGCCCAGCCCGGGCCGCTGGGCTCGGCGCGGCTCGGCGCGGCGCGGGCGGGCGGAGCGGGCGGGTCCGCCCCTCCTCCGGCCGGCGCCCTCCCCTCGGCTCTCCCCCTCCCGCGCTACGCCCGGCTCCCGCTCCCCCCGCCCCCAGCCCCGCGCGCGCGGCGCCCGACTTCGGCGCAGCCTCCGCGGCAGCGGGGCGAGCCGGCCGCGGGGTCCGGCGGGTGGATCGCCGCCGGCCGGGCCGCTGCTCCTTTAATCTTTTTGTTTTGGTTTGAATCTGCTCGGCGCAGACTGGCCAAGGATCCTCCCGCCCTCCCCCTTCCTCCCGGCGCGGGAGAGGCACCGGATATCCCCACCCTCCCCACGCTCCAAAAGCCGGATTTGACTCCTCGGGGGCGCGTGGTGGTGGTGGCGTGGGAGTGGGAGGGGGGGGCGCCTGGCCAGGGCACTCGCGTGTCCCGCGATCGCCGCGGCCGGCCCGGGCGTCCCCGGAGCTGCGCGGCGCGGCGCCGGGCGGCCGGCGTAGGCGCCTCCCCTTCCCGTGCGAAGCGTTCACTTCCTTGCAAGGTGGTACGAATCAACCCCGAGCGCGGCCCGGGCGGCAGGGCACGGCCGCGGGCCCAGGGCCGGGCGCGGAGCCGCCGCCCGCAGTGTGCGCGCACAGGCCCCCGAGCGCGGGGCGGGGACGCCGGGGCTCCCCGCGACCGCGGCTCGCGCGGCCTCCTGCCCCCGGGAGCGTCCTGCCCGCGCCTGCCGCCCGCGCGCCCTGTCCCGTGCGAGTTGCAGGAACTAAGCCATTTTATTTATTTTGGCCTGGGTGTGTAGTTTTTTCCGGGAGTGCTGAGGCTGGAGCGAGCACACAGATTGGAAACCTGAGCGCCCAGGGCTCCCAGGGCACACAGACAGGGTGCAGTGCCAGGTGGGGCTGCCTGGGGAGGGCCCCGTTCTCCAGCCCAGCCCGGGAGAGCTGTAGCTCCGTGGCGTCAGTTTTCTCCCGGGTCGTGTGGCGTCCGCTGACCCAGTCATCAATTCACTTTTCATGGTTTGGGGGGGGGAGGGGATGCGGGGGGAGAGGTCAGATGAAAATATTTCCACTTTTCCGCGAGGCGCTAAATCCATCCTGAGATTCTGATTCGAGGCGTGAACTTTTAACTTAGGAAAGCCCTCGTCGCCCACCTGTCCGGGAGGCGCCAGAATGGCAAAGCCACACAGTGCCGTTCCCCAGCCAAATGTCACCCCCAACCTGGGATGGCGCCAGGGCCGCGGGTCTGGCCTCCGCTGCTCCCTCGCAGGGCACGCTTCATCCGGGGGTGACCCGCATCCACGTGGGCGCGAGTGTGGGGATGCCCCAGCGGGGGAGGGGGCGGACAGGTCTCGGAACCTGCGGGGACTTCACTCGACTGGGAACACTCGGGCTTCCCCGGGAGCAGCCGGCGGATGACAATAGCTGGCCCTGGATGTCTTCCTCCAATGTGCAATCTTTTATGGTACGCTGTATTAAGATTTCCTTTTTGTGTCATATTGTTTAGCCCTGGCAAAAAAAAAAAAAAAAAGAAAACAAAGCAATTAAAAAGATTGACAGGTATGGTTTGTGTGAGACCTATTTGTAATTGTCAGGGTGACGTTGGCGCGAGGAGGAGGAGTAAGAACTGAAGCTGGAAAGCAGCTCGATGTGTCTGTCTATCAGTTGAGACTGTCTGAGAGCTCTGCGATCCGAATGTGTGTTATATTTCACTGAAAAGAGGAGAGAGCGAGAGTGCATCTCCCTCTCTCCCAGG